>NW_026782291.1:0-503451 GCF_031769215.1 Ylistrum balloti
GTTCTTATGCGTAAGTAATAGTTCTTTTTGTATTATATTAATATTATTTAATTGATGAAATGGTGCTTGAGCTGTAGTTTTTAGAGATCGCGTAGTATCGTTGTAGAATTTTATGGAAGCGCACTGCAACCGGTGCAAGGGAAATTTTAACCCATTTAAACATGCCAAGAGAATCATTTAGCAAAAGTAATTTTAAATGTTAATTATTAACAGGGATAATATCAATTTTATTTTTATTTATTTATATATATTTGTTTATTTTTTATTTATCGAAAAACACATGAGGAATAAATAGATTCATATATACTATCAGTCTATAACTCCCATCGTCACACACTTACAGAGTATAGTCATGCATCATTTTCACCACTAAACACACAGCATTTTGAGTTGCACACTATATCTTAACTATCATAGACACTATGTAACACAATCACTCTAAACATATATTTATAACTTGCAGCCATACTAGCACTCCAGCATTGTTACATATACAAACAACATCAGCATCTGACATCAACGTCATCATATACAATCATCATCCTCGTCACACATTAGCATCATCACATACCATCAGCATCATTATGGTCACCTATCAACATTAGCATCATCACACTTCAGCAGCATTACACATCTGCATTATCACATACCAAATCAGCATCGTCACACCTCAACATCATCATATATACCAACATCAGCAGCATCACACAGCAGCATCACACATCCTCATTATCAGCTTCTTCACACACTTTAACTTCCATGCATAAGGATGCTGCAGATTCTTAGACACAGTCAACATCATTATCTTCATCATCAAGCACACATAGACATGCTAATTTCAGTAATTTCTCCATAAACTAGTATGGACTCATAATAAGTGAGCAACTGACAGCTGTCACTATATCACTATAAGATAAATGTTCCTAGATATAATGAAATAGACAAATAAAAAACAAAACATGTGATGATTTTTTTTATAATTCTTTAAACAGCAGACAACTATTAGCTGTTAATAATAAATGTAAATCAATATCAGAAATACTGTCAGTTCTTACCATTGCTTGTGAAGTGATTGATTCTAAGGTGACCGATAAGGCCCATGGGCCTCTTGTTTCTAATCTTAAATTAATTTTTCAATGTATTTTTATGCACAATATGCGTACCTCAAGTGATTTTGCTTATTATTTTAGATTTATGATCTTTACATTTATTTCCTTCTTTTTTTTTGTTTGATATTTATGTATTTTATACATCCGTCAAATGACAGGACATATTATGGTATTCTCGTCTTCCATCCGTCCATCTTCCGTCCGTATGTCCCTCTGTTCGTAAACATTTCAATGTCCCAGCGACTTTGGAATTTATTAAGCCTTAACAGATTTCTTTTAACTTTCATTGCAAGCTTAAGTACAATCAAAGCTAGATTGAGTTTGATTTCCATGATTTTTGATCCACAACTTTTAGAGTTACGGCCCATTAATGTCTGTAACCTTTTCAATGTCGGTGCAATAACTTTGCAAAGTATTACGCAATTACCATTGAAACAAATGCAATATATTATATACAGCATAAATAGTGTAGGTGATAGTCAGACAAAATCACAGGCGTATTTCGTGACCTGAAACAGGCTCTTGTTTTTTTTTTTTTTCGTGTGACAAATTAAAATGATTGTTCAATATATGAATATTGTCAGCATTCCATTATACCTTCATAGATCCCTATTAGGATAAACTGAAGGGACAGAGCTTGTTTGTTACACTATCAGAATAATGTAAATCACTCATACTGGTGGAGGAATTACAGTGATTCTAGCATTAAGTTGTATGGTTGCCAATTTATTTGCAGATAAGTCAATACCATTATTACTATTGCAGCCATGGTCTTTTGATGGCGTCGTTAACTTCACCTTGTCAGAATATCCTAATGGGGCAATATTTTGTACATCATGTGAGAGAAAAAAAGCATATTTACAAAATTAATAACCAGAAGTAGCAAAATCACAGGGACTTTTCGAAATTATTTTTATTATCTTAATTATCTAGACAAGCCATTGTGGCTACATATAAATATGCAAGTGTTTCTGACTTCGTTTTAAATAAAAAAATAGTTGTGGAGTGATGGCTTTTGATAATGGATATATGTATATCTAGTTTTGATATATGCTTTATTTGACAAGGAATGTCAATTTATTGTTGTTAATAAAGTTACTGTTTCAATTTTGTTGTCATTGGTCCGTTTTTCCTTGGCCCGGAACTATTTCTGAAGGCGTCTATTTGCATCAACACTGCATCGTCATGCCGGTAATTACGGGCTTAAAATAGATTTTCTGTTGACCAATTTCATTTGACAGATTGGATTAAATCCCTAATGCGTCATATCGAGCGTAATAGCTTATTGGATAAATATTTATAGCAACCTATATTGAACTTGGGGAAACCCGTTCGTCCGCCATGGTGTTTCACGTTGTAATAGCAGCAAGCTGCAAGATGAACTCGAGTAATTTTACGGATGTTTCCTTTGATTGCTTTTCATTATAACTACTGGAGCATGCATAAAACATCCTTGTGTCGTTGTCACGAAATGTAATAGATGTAGCAACAACCATTTGTACCTAAACTTTAATAAAAACATGCCAAATGTCGTATCTTTCTAATGGGAAGCCTGTTACGACGGAAATGTGAAGGGGACGTAACTCTTGGCGAACGACTACTATGTTCTGATATGAAATGTTAAATATTATAACGTTTTCTATATTTTTGTTCAAAGAAGTTTTATGAGTCATGCAAAAGTTCCTAAATTCCTAAACTAGGTGTGATACAGTCATTGCAGGCTTTCATTGTGATGTATAACTCTAACAAATAGGCCACTGTTTTCCTCTCTACACTCTATAACTTAATATATCAAATATAGGGCGATGTGTTTAGATTGAGGGGTGTCTTTAAATGTTCATGAGAGATTTGAGCTGATTTGAAGAGTGAGTACTGGTTGTGATTTTTGTGAAACTTGAACAGCTGTGATGTTTCTTCGTGTAAACGCAGGCTAGAGATAGGGTTTTGCAACTATTCTGTTAATAAACTCAGTGATGCTAGCATTGATGAATCTGTTAATTATAAACGGGTTTAGGAGGGCACTGGTGCGTAATTCGATTAAACGGAATTGAAGAGTCTGGCCTTTGTTCAGATTTAAGAGTTATTCACAGGAGGTTCAGTTTTTGCCGAAACCAGAAGTACCTGTATAAGTAAGTTTGCCTTTTTTTTTAACTCCAATGAAACTGTCCCAAAACAAAAAATTCCGAAACAAAGTCATTATTCAATTACAGTCAATAAGAAATATATATGAATATTTATTGACAAAAGTAAACATTGATTGACAACGATGTATCTATAAAGGAATCAATTAACTATGGACGATCTGTACAGTACTAGAATGTTTAATTACCCTTGATGTGTTACATGCCTCGTTAACCTCTTCAATACCACACTAACTACTGGTCTCTACGGTAAGATGCAGAAATACTAATTGGATAGTGTTTTCTTACTAAACATTTGTGGTGGTAAGAAGATATGAAAACGTATAGATATAACTTACCAAACGCCACTTACGGTGAACAAGGGAAGTAACTCGCTTACTAGTGTTGGTACATATTCATAGATGGTCCAAGACGAGTCCACGTATCAATTACATGTCGTTCTCAATATCTATTTAATTATTTAGGGGATAAAATCAGATTTGCTTTGTATCAATTCACTGTGGTTTATATCGTGAACTTGTGTTCTGAGACAAAGTTGAATATTGAATTGTTAAAACCACTGAAAATGACATTATCCCTACTCATTTCATGAAAAAGTCATGTGCCTTTCCGAGCGAGTTTGTCATCTATTCGCTCTCAGCCAATGGAAAACTCTGTCCAAAATTCGATGATGCACAAGAATTATTTTTTCAATGCTTCCAAATGTCATATGGTCAGTTGAATAAGTTGAAAATGCAGAAGATGCTCACTCTTCAGGGACGCCTTGTATAATTATCCTTGTAATTTTTCAAGAGTTCGATGATGGTCCTGTTAACAAGTCAACATTTTCTTTGTTGGTTTCGTACGTAATCCAAATACGTGTCGCATATTCCAGGTGTGGCCTTATTGTGGCATTGAAGAGCGAGATTATCTCTTCTGAAACTTTGTAACTTACCTGCTGTACGTGGATATAGGGAACAGTAGGGAAGAATTATAGTTATGGATTAAAGACTAATAAAGAAATTTTATCTTTTTCTCTCCATTGATCATATTCGATCACAAGTCATGGAGTAGCTAGGTGAACATCAGAATAAAAATTCTGATAACACAGCCAGTAGAAAATTTGAGTGTGACCTTACGATGACTACACGGTAATCTTCATCAGACAAATAACCAGCATGACGCGTATCCAGATGGCCGCCGTTATCAGCCGCCTTAATCAGCCGCCTCTACAGGTTGTTTTCCCGGTCGACTATTTTGGAATTTGGCCAGACAATGAAATGATTTTGCTCTGTGGAATAATTTTTAAGAGCCGACTTATTGATCTGGGATTTGAAATTCTTCTCCTTTCTGATGTTCATTAGGTCGGACCCTAAACCTTCTGCTAATATACTATGTGTCCCAGTTCTTGCACCCAATTTTGTATACACATTCTGCAACGTATTTTATCCTTAGGGTGGACTAGGATATTTCGGACAGTCTTGTGAGGTTTCATGGTTGTTGCAATACCATGGCAACGGTAAATCCTCTGAATGGTTTCTGGCTGGTCTTTGATGAAAAGGATGCCTACCTGTCCTTTCGTTTTGTTCTTTTTCTTCGTGTTTCGTCTCTTAGTCATTTTGCTGACATCAAATCGGTTTTTTTCTTTTTGGATTACCCAGTCAGGGTATCATAATGTTTTTATAGCTCAACGTTGGTTGAGCAAGGTCCGTACATAGGTCAATACTTTGATGGTACCGTCATCTTTGTTTACGCCCAAGGTTCGATTCCTTGAACGGACGTGATAAAGCATAGGACACCTGTCTGACTAGGTATGTTTGCCCGGATATTCCGGTTTCCTGTCACATTCAGACACCTCACGTGCTTATATGCGGACCAACACGAATGATTTAAATAAGTTGATAGTTTGTGTCGCAATTGTAGAATAAATTAAGTTTATATTTATATTACCATCCTGAAGAAAATGTTCTAAAATACGTAAAAAAGTATCAATGTTCGTTTTATATTGTACCGTTCTTTTTCCGTGAAGGATAAAGAGGGAGAGACACCCAATTATGACGTCATGTTTAAGGATTCCACTTATTGACTTTCACGAGAAAGGGGCGTGCTTTGCTAAGTCTGGGAATTTCACATTTCAAGTTGTATACTTGAACTATGTCAGGCAGATTCAAGTATTTTACGTTTAAATACATTTACGGTGAACCCGTAAGAACATTACGTAATTGTGTTTAGACTTCAAATATTTTACATGCATTCACTTCACAGGTGCGATATGTAATTTTTTTTCATGTAATCTTATTGATATTAAGAGAGAGTGATCCGGATTTTCAAGTGAAAGCAAACAAGGACCTGTGACCTACTCACCTGTGCTGACGAATGAGCCAAAATAAGCATGAAAAATTCCACGCAGTTACACGTGAACACTTTAACAAGCAATTGATAATATTAACTATGTAATCGCGAGGTTGTCAGAATAGGGGGAAGAGGAAGGTGACACTTGTTGTTTATCTTTCATATATAAGTATATCTACACTTATATAGCTGATACAATTCATAGCTGAGTACTTCCGCGCACATGCACACACGTAAAAATCGTGACAACGAAGACTCCTATGGACGTACATCTCAACCATTTACCAATGAAAGGTATGTAGACTTATCAAATGGTCATCCGTATTTAAACTATTGTTACGATGTAACGCAATGTGTGACCATCGTACCACGTGACATTTTGTCTACATTGATATTAACCAGTATTCGTTGAATAGTCCCCTGGTTTTACAGGGTAATTACCTCGCGCGAGGTGCGTGTGTAATATAACGAACAGGATATCGTTGGTATCTTGATATGAAGCACAAAACCTCATTCAGTTATAAACGCTATTATGCTAATATTCAGTGTTTTTAAAAATCATAAAGTAATTTGAAAGCAAATTAAACATCTGAATAAGAAACTTGAGGTGTGTATATTTACAAGGGTATACATAGATGATATGTTCAGTAAGTTTACAAAGCTTTTTTTTTTTTTTTTTTTTTTTTTTTTTGTTTGTTTGTTTAATTTACTGCAGTTTACAGTTGTATATACATTTAAACAGTGTAAGCTTTCTCTGTATATGACTAGAATTATGAAAATATAAGTGAAAAACACTTTCAATGCGCCATATATATTCCTATGTTCCTATATTGATATTCTGAATATGACTTAAGTATTTGGTATTCGTACTGACACTAGGTTCACTTCACCTTTATATTTAAACATTAGATTTTTAACTTAAGATTTTAGTTCTCTTTTACTTCATCTACCTCCCAACAGTTCACAACAGTTTTTCTGCCAAAAGCAAATTGAAAAAAAAAAATGTGTTCAAAAATATATTTAAGCGAGAAAAAGACAATTTAAAGGCACACTTCAGACGTCTTGAAGGAAATAACAATATAACTGTATACCCAATTAGATTTCTACGGTACAGCCACTCAATGCAAGGAATGAACATCTGTTAAAGATAAAGACATGGAAAAACAATTATCTATCACCTGCTCTCTCTCAGGTCGTCAGGTGTTGTAAAAAGGAATGTTAATAACACGACAGCAAAGCAGGAAAAATTCCAGGCGTGTACTTGCCACTACGGTCTTTATTAAACTGAAAGAAAAAAAAACCCGTAAATTCTTCACAAAAAGAAGTATTATCTGTTTTGGATTCTGACACAGTTGTCATAGGAAACCACTGGCATTTTGGTTTTAGACATCTTTGTTATAGGAAACCACTGGCATTTTGGTTTCTGACATCGGTGTCAGAGGAATCATTGACACTTAGGTTTCTGACACCGTTGTTATAGGAAATCACTGACATTTTGGTTTCTGACACCGTTGTCATAGGAAACCACTGACATTTTGGTTTCTGACATCGGTGTCAGAGGAAACCACTGGCAATTTGGTTTCTGACATCGGTGTCAGAGGAAACCGCTGGCAGTTTGCTTTCTAACATCGTTATCATAGGAAACCACTGATATTTTGGATTTGACATAGCTGTCAGATGAAACCACTGACATTTTGGTTTCCGACATCTGTTTCTAAAAATCACTGACAAAAATGACTTGTTTTATTGTATAATGTCAAAGCTGACAGGTCGTTTTAAGAAACACTTATAAGGGTGATTAAATATATGACAGCTCATATAAAACAGCACATTGTACGATATAAAATATATACCTCCTCATGACTGATATGCAACATATGTAATTCTTATTGCCTTCATGTACCTATATCTGTGTGACAATGATATATGATCGGTACAACCTGGGTCATCAGTAATAGGTAAATATACAAGCGCTTCAATATTAAATTCATACGGGTTGAAATTGACGTAACATATTAAAACATTTTTATCTGTAATTAAATACATTATAATTCTGTTTAAAATTAGCGATTGAATATTTCATTTCGTCAGTAGTGTTGGACCTACAGGGGCAGGTAGTCTTATGAAAATATCGTTTCAGTAACAGGTGATTTAAAGTTATTTGTTATATAGGTCTGTGTATTGATAAGTAATTACACTGAAATATACATGTATATACATGTACGAAATGAAACATTTTGTTTACGATACATGTAAGTGTACTTAAAAGAAAAAAACGAAACTCCAGTCCATTGAATTTTAAAATAATGTATTCAATACATACATTGTACTGTAAATTTCAGTATTTATTTGATGAAGAACATGCGTTTTAAAAACTAATTAAATGTCTTCAGTATCCAGTTTTGATATTCTTTCCTCAAACGCCATATGTATATGAGGTAAAATTTTAGTTCCCGGAAAAGGTACAGTTTTTGCTAGAAGAGCTATGTGCTTCACTGTAAATGAAATGCTACATATCTTTGAATATTTGAAAATGAAATATTGGAAGAGACGACAGAGACGTTTCATGTGGTCTGACAAGATCTACAAATAAAAAAATACATATTTATTTTGACAATCGAGCAAAATAGAGTGATAAGGATGCGTTGATACAGGAAATGTCTACAAGTGTGCAGTATGCGAACGTTTAGTGAATTCTGAACATTAACCTTCTTTGAGATGGCGATAGGTTCGGAAAAAAACAACTTTTTTATGTTTGTTATATCTCTTTCTGTAAAAAACGGTTTTCAGGACAAAACTTTGGAAAATGTGGTCCACGGCGCTAGCGAATATTTCAGGCGAAATAAGTTTTTCATGCATGCAATGGATGGCACATTCGTGCTGGAAAATTATCGCCATTCTGATTTTAGCATGACGTAGTTCGACCATATGACGTCAACTAATTGTGACGTCATTTGTGTTACGTCTGCTAGTGTTATCGGAATTGAGATGTGCAGGATGATTTCTGCGTACCCCATCCTCTGTGGCACTCAAGGCTTGACGATATGTGATGAAGCTTAATGTTTAAGAGGTCTGTATATCAAAACTCATACAACGTGAGGTCTGAGGTAGTGTAGTTATGCCTGTTTAAACTGACTTTGTTGGTGATGTATATGATGGTGTTCTTTGTGTTATACAGGCTAAATGTTTATATGTACTGTTCACCCTGACGTGGATAAACACACGTGATTAAGTTGTAAAAAACAAACAATAACTAATGAGTCAATTTGATATGACCACGATGAGAGTAAGAAAGATATAAAAAAAACTCATACATTCGTTGTTTCATGGTGTATCACAGTAATATTATATTCACCGGGAAACTAAATACATTTGAAAAAAATGGATGATAACTGATATATGTAATGAAAATACATATATCAGTATACTGTAATTCGTTGTAATCTGAATGCATTATTAATGCAATACTACATTTTACTATCTGTTTCACAAAATCTCACAAATAGTATGATCCAAGGGAAAACAAACACTAGGTATGTTTCAGTAACGTGATATTAAGGTTTCCGTCTATTAAGTAGTGTGGGTAATATTAAACACCAATTACAATTGTTTTACCTCATAATTATGGTTATGTTTTTTAGTAGATATGGAATCATTCTGATGACTACATGCACGAGCAAAACGAACCTCGTTTTGATATCTTAATAATGATACGAAATGTAGATATATGAGTCAATAATGAGTAATTCTGGCTGCAGTGTGAGTTTTTTGTACATAAGGTACTCATTAAGATTTCTAGAATATCATTTTTTCCAGTTTTATTATTTATTAAATAATAACTAATTAAGGTGCACCCAACATGTTATATGCTGTAATATCCCTGATGTTCTGAGCTCACAAAACTTATGGAAATCTTATTTCAGAATACAGACTTGTATTGAATTTCACGTAGGCTTGTATTGAATGAGACAAGATGGTTTTGTGGTTAGTTGAACGTCTGTCCATCGAAGGGTCGTTCGTTCGTCTCTCAGGAAGTACTGTACACAATGTTACATCATTAGACATGCTACTTTATCCTGCCAGCTTCCGTAAACATCACTGTAAACAAGTACAAAGTTGGTCCATGTTTAATAGAGCAGAAATGAAGCTCCGACAGATTTTAGATGTACCGACAACACAATGCACCATTCATGATGAGCTAAGTTACTCCTGTTACACGAGAAATAGGCCAGCACGTTCACTTATATTTGTTTATCGTGGCCAGGTCTATAAGACTTGTTAACTTACAAACAGGGTTAAAACGAATACAAAAGAAAATTGTATGTAAGTTTTCATATTGATTGCTGGATGTCAGAACTTTACTACTCATATAAGAATATTTAAAACAAACCTTATCAAATTATCAAACGATAGACGGAAAATATGACTAGTTAAAATGTTGACTCAGAGTCTCGCCCATTCGGCGTGAATGCTGACTCAAGTAGGCCTAGTTGTCGGTAAGGAAACAATAATGATTGCTACCGCCCTTCGCATACGATAGCTAAATATTATGTCACACACCATTACGCCCCCTACACCTACTTACGGACATTCCCTTTCTCTTAATCACCAACAACCTTTGCGAAGTAGCAGTAAAGTTATCGATCACTCAGTTCTAAAATTCTACTGTTAAACCTTAATACACTTTCTGTTTATAAGTTATTTTTAGAAGATGAAGCAATACAGGTAATATCCCTATATAAACAAGTAGATGGAAACAGATAAATTGGATCGCAATTTATCGACTACTTTAGTACAAATATACGTTACACTCTCGATATTTCTTGTTACTCAATACTAGGGAAAAGTTTAGAGTGAAAGTGTGCTGGATAACTGCCCCTTTCTTACCTTGAATACTGTAAATCGCTTATTTCAAAATATTGGTACATAAACAGATGTTTACTGTATACTTTCTAAGATTTATTTAAAAAATACGCAAATAATTTTCTTTGAATAATACGTGCAATATATATATATCGACAGAAAGCTTGTTGATATAACGTTAAATAACGGGTATTTTATAATTTCCCGTTTAATATCAATATATATTCTGTCATATGAGTGAAATATACATGATATTAAACAATTTTTTTTTTATTTTTTTGAAAGAAAACAAAATGAAAACAGGCCGATACAAAACATAATTAACATCAGATAGTTCGATGTAACGCTTGACAACAAGACGACGTTTTTTTTTTCAATTGGTTTACGTTGCATTTTACGCTGTAATATTTACAAGGACTATCAGCTTGTCAGGACCGTTCTCTGAAAGTCCGAAAGGCCGTAATAGTGGACGTAAAACCTGTTGTTTAAATCAAATTAAATTAATTTAAATTAAATTAGCTTATCAGGTTCATGAAACTAATTGCTAATGATAAGGTATAACTGGAATCAGATTGATATAATGTTACAGAACTATAGTATCAAAGAAGTTTTTATGTTGAGTTATTCATTACATCTAATATGTATACTATCTTGTGTTATTTCAACTGAATTCACGTGAAAGGTTACCGCTGTCATCCTGATTATAAATAAAAAAATTGGTAAACTAGGCTTGTTTCGTCAATGGAATGTAGGGATACTTATCACTTACTTACTTAAGGATACTTATCATGTTAAATACATTGGATATTTGAAATATGGCGGTATACACTTATCTATACTAACATGTTGCCTCAGTTTAACATTAAATTTTAATGTTTTTATAACCAAAGCTATATAAAGAATGTAAAATGACACATTTCTGTACAAATTCAAATTAAATTCAATAATAATGAAATAAATAACAACATATTGGTTGGTCCTGGTCTTATTATCTAAGTACTTTTTCGGAGTCTCCTTTTAAATCTATCTTTTGTTCATATTTGCCTTAGTTTTATCAAATTTGAATTTGAATTATGATCATATTGACATGGTGATATTTTCTTGTTGTTTTTGTCCTTCTAGGACTTTCTAGTGACACTAAAGGCCTTGATCTTGACACCTAAGAGGCGACATGCAACATCTGAATAATAAAATCTATCACTCGTAAAACAAATATGGATATTTACAACCACGCGCTAAAAGGTCAAAGGCAACAGAGGACGCAGTTAAACAAAGACCGACATTTCAATATCACGAAATATATATATCTTTTTCATTATAATGTAATGTCATCTGTTTATCGTGTCGAGACCTTTGTTAAAGTCAAAGATCACGTCGTATTCAGCAAACAAAAGTAGACATTTAAAAAAAGAAATGAACTGAGATTAAATTAATATTTTCCTTACTTTCTTTTTTTTTTTAATATGATGCACCATCCCCCATTAATCCCCATTTATAATTTCCAGTAAATAAGTTTATAAGAATGATGACAGATGATGACAAGTTGGACCATACAAAGATGATATAGACCCCCTGACTATAGAGTTTCACGTCTGAAAGGAACAACAATACTTATATAGGCCACTGTGTAGGTATGTAGGTATCAGGTTCCCCCTTTTGAAAAAAAAACAATATTATAGAGTAATCTGAGTTGCGTATATCATTAGCATACTGTGTTACTATTGTTGTTAACAAATAAAATAACTTTAAAAGACGTGGTAGGAATAGTTTAGGATGTGTGTCTACTTTAGAAATAAGGTCATTGTTAATTGTATGTAATTTTATCGAAGGTATGTAGTGTAATCTTGTAACCAGATAAAATACAACGCCTTAAAGTTGAGCAGTACTTCCTTTATATGACCCAACCCTAACATCAACATATGGAATCAGGAATAAGGAGAGCAATGGTAAGCATGCATGAATCTAAAATATCATATTTGTTGTAGTATTCATAATATTATCAAATCGCATTGCATTATTATTGATAGAGACAAAACCGAGTGCTCAGCAGGAAAATATGATTTACTTGTAATGTGTGTGACTTTGTTCATGATAATATAATTTACTGGTAGTGTGTGTCTTTGTTCATGATAATATAATTTACTGGTAGTATGTGTCTTTGTTCATGATAATATAATTTACTGGTTGTGTGTGTCTTTGTTCATAATGATATAATCTACTGGCTGTGTGTGTCTTTGTTCATGATAATGTAATTTACTGGTAGTGTGTGTCTTTGTTCATGATAACATAATTTACTGGTAGTGTGTGTCTTTGTTCATGATAACATAATTTACTGGTAGTGTGTGTCTTTGTTCATGATAATATAATTTACTGGTAGTGTGTGTCTTTGTTCATGATAACATAATTTACTGGTAGTGTGTGTCTTTGTTCATGATAACATAATTTAAGTGTGTTCTTTGGTAGTGTGTGTCTTTGTTCATGATAACATAATTTACTGGTAGTGTGTGTCTTTGTTCATGATAAGTGTGTGTCTTTGTTCATGATAATATAATTTACTGGTAGTGTGTGTCTTTGTTCATGATAATGTGATTTACTGGTAGTGTGTGTCTTTGTTCATGATGATATAATTTACTGGTAGTGTGTGTCTTTGTTCATTAGAATATAATTTATTGTTTGTGTGTGTCTTTGTTCATGATAATATAATTTACTGGTAGTGTGTGTCTTTGTTTAGTGTGTGTCTTTGTTCATGATAATGTGATTTACTGGTAGTGTGTGTCTTTGTTCATGATAATATAATTTACTGGTAGTGTGCGTCTTTGTTCATGATAATATAATTTACTGGTAGTGTGTGTCTTTGTTCATTAGAATATAATTTATTGGTAGTGTGTGTCTTTGTTTGATAATATAATTTACTGGTGTGTGTGTCTTTGTTCATGATAATATAATTTACTGGTAGTGTGTGTCTTTGTTCACGATGATGTGATTTACTGGTAGTGTGTGTCTTTGTTCATGATAACATAACTTACTGACTGTGTGTGTCTTTGTTCATGATAACATAATTTACTGGTAGTGTGTGTCTTTGTTCATGATAATATAATTTACTGGTAGTGTGTGTCTTTGTTCATGATAATATAATTTACTGGTAGTGTGTGTCTTTGTTCATGATAATATAATTTACTGGTAGTGTGTGTCTTTGTTCATGATAATATAATTTACTGGTAGTGTGTGTCTTTGTTCATGATAATATAATTTACTGGTAGTGTGTGTCTTTGTTCATGATAATATAATTTACTGGTAGTGTGTGTCTTTGTTCATGATAACATAATTTACTGGTAGTGTGTGTCTTTGTTCATGATAACATAATTTACTGGTAGTGTGTGTCTTTGTTCATGATAACATAATTTACTGGTAGTGTGTGTCTTTGTTCATGATAATATGATTTACTGGTAGTGTGTGTCTTTGTTCATGATAATATAATTTACTGGTAGTGTGTGTCTTTGTTCATGATAATATAATTTACTGGTAGTGTGTGTCTTTGTTCATGATAACATAATTTACTGGTAGTGTGTGTCTTTGTTCATGATAATATGATTTACTGGTAGTGTGTGTCTTTGTTCATGATAATATAATTTACTAACTGTGTGTGTCTTTGTTCATTAGAATATAATTTGTTTGTGTGTGTCTTTGTTCATGATAATGTGATTTACTGGTAGTGTGTGTCTTTGTTCATGATAATATAATTTACTGGTAGTGTGTGTCTTTGTTCATGATAATATAATTTACTGGTAGTGTGTGTCTTTGTTCATGATAACATAATTTACTGGTAGTGTGTGTCTTTGTTCATGATAATATGATTTACTGTAGTGTGTGTGTGTCTGTGTGTGATTTGTTCATGTGTCTGGTGTGTGTGTCTTTGTTCATGATAATATAAGTGTGTGTCTTTGGTAGTGTGTGTCTTTGTTCATTAGAATATAATTTATTAATTTACTGGTAGTGTGTGTCTTTGTTCATGAAAAAATAAAAAACTGCTAGAGTGGGTAATAGTTCATGATACGATGATTTACTGGTAGTGTGTGTCTTTGTTCATGATAATATAATTTACTGTGTGTGTGTCTTTGTTCATGATAATATAATTTACTGGTGTGTGTGTCTTTGTTCATGATAATATAATTTACTGGTAGTGTGTGTCTTTGTTCATGATAATATAATTTACTGGTAGTGTGTGTCTTTGTTCATGATAACATAATTTACTGGTAGTGTGTGTCTTTGTTCATGATAACATAATTTACTGGTAGTGTGTGTCTTTGTTCATGATAATATAATTTACTGGTAGTGTGTGTCTTTGTTCATGATAATATGATTTACTGGTAGTGTGTGTCTTTGTTCATGATAACATAATTTACTGGTAGTGTGTGTCTTTGTTCATGATAACATAATTTACTGGTAGTGTGTGTCTTTGTTCATGATAATATAATTTACTGGTAGTGTGCGTCTTTGTTCATGATAATATAATTTACTGGTAGTGTGTGTCTTTGTTCATTAGAATATAATTTATTGTTTGTGTGTGTCTTTGTTCATGATAATATAATTTACTGGTAGTGTGTGTCTTTGTTCACGATGATGTGATTTACTGGTAGTGTGTGTCTTTGTTCATGATAATGTGATTTACTGGTAGTGTGTGTCTTTGTTCATGATAATATAATTTACTGGTAGTGTGTGTCTTTGTTCATGATAATGTGATTTACTGGTAGTGTGTGTCTTTGTTCATGATAATATAATTTACTGGTAGTGTGTGTCTTTGTTCACGATGATGTGATTTACTGGTAGTGTGTGTCTTTGTTCATGATAATATAATTTACTGGTAGTGTGTGTCTTTGTTCATGATAATATAGTTTACTGGTAGTGTGTGTCTTTGTTCAAGATAACATAATTTACTGGTAGTGTGTGTCTTTGTTCACGATGATGTGATTTACTGGTAGTGTGTGTCTTTGTTCATGATAACATAACTTACTGACTGTGTGTGTCTTTGTTCATGATAATATAATTTACTGGTAGTGTGTGTCTTTGTTCATGATAACATAATTTACTGGTAGTGTGTGTCTTTGTTCATGATAACATAATTTACTGGTAGTGTGTGTCTTTGTTCATGATAACATAATTTACTGGTAGTGTGTGTCTTTGTTCATGATAACATAATTTACTGGTAGTGTGTGTCTTTGTTCATGATAATGTGATTTATTTGTGGTGTGTATCTTTATTGATGAGATGACAACTATATCCTTCTGAGGTAATGACGAAAGGTAAATTATTATGTTAAAGTTATAACAATGAGGGAGATACTGATTACACACGTGTATTTCGTTAATATGATTGTTGCAATAATTATAGGGTATATAAATAGTAACATTACCTACTTGAAGATAGCAAGATTTTCGATGGTGATTGTGTTGTTGTCCTGACTCACACTGTATGTGGGGAGACGAGCAACTGGCGTACCTGTGCAAATTTGGTATACATAATTTTCCTTCTACAAAACTGAACATAAAATACCTTACCTACAAATGTATTTGTTGTATCTATTTTGTTTAAATGGATCAAGTGCATTGCCGTAATTATTTATTCGACTTGAACATGTTTATTTATACATGCACATTATGGAACCGCTACATAATACAGTGTTATTAAAACAGTTTTCTCTTAGAGAGCATGACATTGCCCCGGTTGACATACAGTATATTTAAACTGAATACGATTTATACTCATGAAGCAGGGGACCTTTACCTTTACAATACACTTGTCCTTAATCGTGTTGACTTTAACGTTTTAAAGGCCTCCATTATCTTACCAATTTTGTTTAAATTTTAGGAATTCGGAAAAAAGATAACATGATCATTTCTTAATGTTTGGAAAATGACATTAACAATATATTCTAATCATACATAACTCAGCTTAAAAGGAATAAGAATCGCGGCGTTTAGTCAAAGAAATTGGAGATAAGGCATATTTATTGGAATAAAAGAAGCGATCACAGATGTTCCAACTAATTACAACTTGGACAGCAGTGTAGGTAAGGTCGTTATCGTAGGAGATTTTACCAATACAAAAATCCTGCATTCGTCCAAGTTCTACCGATAAAACCATGCTTTTAGTTGAGGTTATATGTACTGCTATCAATTCAGAATGGGAGCGAACGTTGTACCCGATTCACTTCAGCTAACTCGTACTTGTATCGCGTCCTAAATGATATATAGACTAAGTACATACACATCTACTATGAACTATCGTTAGCTCCGTTCTCGTTCATTGGTATTATTGTGTTTGTAATGAAAAAGAAATTTTAGGTGCACTCATGAAACCATTGTCCCTTACTATTAGTTAAATCCATTGTCACTCTTTTCATATATAAGTTTTAGGTCCACTTAAATATAACTCGTCTAGACTTCTTCGTAATATATTGTATATCATAACATTGAGGCAAATTCACTTCCACATCTAAATTTTGACATTTTTTTTCATAATTTAGATCTTCAATGAATGTAAATGTGTGTATTTTATAGTCATTTAATAAGGACTTTCTAATATTCACTAAATCTCCACTATCTCGTAATATGGAACTATATCAATGAAAAAGCATCATAGTAGTTGACTTTCGCTCAACAAACCAGAGATAAATTACTCAGGTTGTTTGCTAGTTGACTTTCGCTCTACAAAGCACTGGTATATTACTTCGGGAGGTGGATTTCTATTTGACTGTAGCTCAACAAACTAGAGATATATTGTTTTTGAACGATTGGTTTTATACATTCACAATGAATCGTGATACTAATCTGCTTTAGATTTAATATCATCAGACTGACGTGCTGACCACTTAATGATAATGAAATCATGAAAGTGTTGCAGCTTTTATCTGCGGCTGACAATCATTTTTATTTTGGATTGATTAAGTGACCACAAAAAAAGCAGCTATTGTGTTCCATCCCAGCTTTCTGTTTGTATCAAGACAATACATTTTCTTCACCATTCATTTCTGACGAAGATGTTTCAATCTACGCTTAACATGGGGTATATCTTACGAACAGTCTATATTAGGAGTTTGAAGTGCTTACATTGTTTATCGTGTCCTGTAATCAGGAAAAACAGCTTTTCTTGTCTATGTATGTCGACACAGGTTTGTGATCCAATTTACTCGTACCCACCTACCCGGTTTTAGTGTTTAATGAAGTGTTGCTTTTGTCCTTATTCTTTTCAATTTTCTTTTTTGCGTACTTATCGACACAGTTCATCGTACTCCATGCCTTTTATTTATGTGTCTGTTTTAGGTTGTCTCTTTGCAATTCAATTTTATCATTTCGTATAGACATCATATTTCTGTTTTATTTGAAATCTGACATATACATTGTATGTTAGACCCAGGAATGATGGTTTCCTTTCCACGGTTGTGTTCAAATTGGTATCGAATTTAATAAATCTGTATATGATACAATGCACAGATGTAGGAGTGTTTTATGTCAATAACAATCACTTGCTAGGTAGGCGTTTATAAATCATAACAAAAGAAAGTACTATATCTGTGGCTTTAGGTTTTAAAGCCGACTAACAGCGAAGGCCATATTATGACGATATTCTGGTATGATGGGAACATGTCAGTTTTAAAGTGCATAAGTAGATGGACAAGTATGAGATGTAGCATGACATCCCGCCTAGTCACATTGTACTGAGAGTAGTGTTTTTCCTGTATGGAAATTGAAAGCAACTATAATGATAAGACCACATATTGACGTGATTGATAAATAAACGTGTATCACAAAGATAACACTGGTTCTAACTGTCACTTTAGTGTTTGTGATGACGGACTAAGAATAATGAGGTAAACATAAGTGCGATATCAAATAGCTTAAATTCACGTTTGACTCCAACATTGTCTCAACCTAAACCATGTTCATTGCGCGTTATTTCAAGTTGTGTTCAACTTAAATGACTTATTAGCAGAGAAATGACGAAGCCAAATGATGAAGTGCCAATTAAGTCCTTGAATACGATTTGATCGGTATATTAACATAAAAACATGTAAATATTTTATTTAATAAGGGAACAACAATACGATTCTTTCTCTTGTAATGTCAGTTCTTCAAACAGAGAACTAGGGTAGAGTGATTTTTTGTTTTCAGTTAACTTCTTTCCGACAAAACTGAGATATACAAGTACTCCTGCAGATACGACAAAAAAGTAATCATATATGAAACAGTTAATCAAAGCTGAAGGGAAATTAAAAACGATGATAAGTGTTGCAATGAAGACACTATTCCTGTTTAGAGAATCGCATTAGATATACATGTATTTGAAATAAAAGTTAAGCGCCTTTCTTGAGTAGGCGGATTAGGCACAGCTTATTGACATTTCAGTTAAGTCTCGTCCCGGAGTGTCAATCTAACGTATGCTCAACTATCTCTCATTTGACCAGGTTTGATAACATCAATTAGATTCAGAAATGTTTTAAGGACATATATAACAATCCCAAGCCATTTTTTCGAATCCAAAATCGTTCCCCTCGCAATAAAACAATCAGTTAACGACTTCTTAACAACATTCAATATCATGGTCAACAATGTATTTATGCAGCTTTAAGTACAGAGGTTTATCTGATTAAGGTCATATTTACCCGTTTGTCGGCCATTGATAACAATATAAAGGACTGTTCTCTATCAGTAACGTCTACTAAACAGTAATCCTCACAGTAGGGCGTCCGGAGATCAGGGTGAAAAGCACAGGTAACATACGATGACTATTTCGTTTAAAAAGGCACTTATTGAATATATAATGTCAATGACGTGAACACTTGATGTACACTATGTTTTTGTTAAAGTTCTAATGGTGGTCTATTGGCATGTAAGCATCATCCGATCATACATTTATTTTACATATAAAATCAAATAAATCACCTATCGTATTTAACCTCGATAAACCGCCATATTATGTTGCAAGGGTTTTACCGTTACTACTGCATCGAGTCATACATTGTATTCTTGAGAACAATTCATCTGTATTTCGAAGAGACAAATTTGATGTGAACATGTCAATATATACCAATATATATGTGATTGAAAATGTTTCATAAAATTCTCTGTAGGAATGTATTTTACGATAAAACCCTGTGTTTATACCAATGTTCATTGGCATTTGAATGTGATATCACAATGAAAAAAATGTTTTGTGTTTTTGCTATTAGAAGAAAAACAAGTATTGCTCGAGAACACTAAATTTATGTTTAATTATAAATTATTATTCACTCGAATAATCATTGGTTGATTGTTACTGTTATTTTAATGACTTTGAGTTAAACATATGGTGTCTATTTTAAGTGTAGATATTTGATTTCGTTTACTGTACCTTCTGTCAAGCAAAAGTAAGTTATAACAAACCAAATAATCCTTATAAAAAACTTGTAACCTCTTGCTCTTTTACATAAATGCGGTGATTTATTTACCTTTAACGTTGTGTATATAGGTCGTCACGTACTGATTGTGTACATATATATCTCCAGAGTGTTATTATCACTTAAGTCAATTACCGGATGTATTACACACTAACCACTGCAGTTAAACGATGTTCCAAAATGAACGATTCAATGAAACAGTGTATACAATGTGACCAGGAATCTTCCTCAAGGTCGAATTCGGTCTATTGCAAATGTAGGTACTTTATATACAGTGTTTAATATCACCACTGACATAGCCATAGACATTGAGATATGTTAATACGCTCAAATGGGAACGACGAAGTATTATCCTTACCTGCATTCACCAAGGTTTTCTTTGAGGGTGTCGTCGATGAAGCAGAAGACGCTTACTTTTCAAGAACACTTGGTCTCGTTTTCCTTGTATTTTTCCAGGAGTCTCATGTAAATAATTTGGTTTTACTACATTTTGTCCTAGTTTTATTTAATATGAGATTCAATTATGATTGTGTAGACATATTGGTATTTCTTGCTTTTTTTTTTTTAATTTTTGTCGTGTCCTTGGTTTATTATCTATTACCAGACATGATTCGCTTATTCTCTGTGAACTCATAGATAATAACAGGCAAAAAGTGTGAAAAAGACGTTGTCTACTGGTTTGGACTCATCTTACATGTAGAGTGTCTTTTCACTGAAATATCAAATTGGAGGCAGACTGAAATTCCTCCCCTTTCTAATATACTGACGTCATAATGGGCGTGAATATATTATTATCTTAATCCTTCATTTAACACTGACAGTCAAACAGGAAGTGGCAGATTTAATTACTTTTATATAACAAAGCTTGGAGATAGTACCCAATGACTTCCGCCTAGACTAAGGTCAAAGGAGGTCAAAGGTCAAAGAAGATAATGGAAAGGAAAAAACGAAAAGTGTGGCATCTTAAGATCATTCAATGAGGATAGAAAGTTACTATTCCATCACCATATCTACAGGATAGTATGAACAAGTGTTCATGCGTATGGTCCCTATAGACATTAATTTAGTCGTTAGTTGGTTGTTTGGTTTGGTTGGTTACAGGTTTTCCGTCTCCTCGACTCTAATTCTAGTCGTTCTCTCATCGACGAACCTCAGTGTTCTGGAGACAAGGGGGCGACCAGCACCCTCTTGAATTAGCCCGACGACTCACTGCCTCGTCTATGCTAAGATTGCACATTGATAATGGTAAAATTGACGTCATGATAAAATATTATCTCCCCTAGGGGTTAGAAGGCAGGGGTATAGAATTATACGCGATTAAATTGTTTTCCCGGAAAATGAATCGATATATGTACTTTTTAATTGACATGTATCAAATATGATCAAATGGATTATTCGTAAAGTGTCATACATCCGTGTTATAACCGATTAGAAAGTATAACACGACAATCTGAAAAGTCTAGGTGTTCGCAAACCTTTTTGTCTCATAAAGACATTAAATAGTTTGAGATAGCAACGACCCAATTCTAATTCATGTAATTATCTTTCGGAAGTTGTCAAAAATGTAATTGCACAAATGCAAGATTTATAAAACACGAAGTTCAACGTGTTGTCATCAACAACTTTGTTTCGAAAATTCTCATTATCTATTTAGTATTGAACTTCGTGATTACGGCTATCGAACATGCTTGGTATACTTATTCTGTCTACAAGTTATCATTCTTTACAATGACTTCTACCAGAAACACATGCTGGTGTTAACTTTGATTGTGATATTGTTAAGAGACGAGTCGATTTTCAGATAGAGCATGCACGTAGATTGTATATAATGTTTGTAAAATGGGATGTACATTATGATCACAAAATTGTCGAGACGTTGAACTACTTATGTATGTAAACGTTATCAAACTAGATGTACGACATAATTGAAGTTTTGCTGTTATTCTAACTTTTGTCTACATTAATTTTTATATATCCTTTACCTTCCATCATTTCTGCCTTTTATTTCTTATTATTTTCTCTCTTTCTCTCTCTTTTTCCATGTTTACGTTGTTTACCCGTTTAATTTCAAGGTTCACTGCACACAAAGCACGTGTTCAATCAGGTAAAAACCTCAATCATATATGTACGTTAACATATCAATAAATACTGGGTCGGTGACATCATTAAGTTTCTGTGCCTTATCATTCCATGTGCTTCATAATTCATTATTAATTTCATTGAATAATGAATACGAGAGACGTTTAATAACTCGCTCGCAGGAATGTTCAGCAAGCAGGTATTCTTGTACTGCATAGCCTGTAATATATACTCCAATGAACATGCAGCATATCTAACACAATACTGCCATCAGCCAATGTGAGTACGCAAACTGTACTCAGTTAAACGTGCTGACAAATCTTTAAGCTTTCGCAAATAGCGTTACAATTTTTTAAATAGGCTAATTTTACACATTCCATCGTTTGACTGATAGATTTCTGAAATTGAAATATCGACGATCGGGTGCCCTATATTCGTGTTCAAGGTTCACTGCAAACAAAGCACTTGTTCGAACTTTATCGCTGTGATCAAACTCAATCATAGATGTACTTTTTACATTTAAATCAATATTGTGCATTTCTTTACCATCCGTTAAATATGTAATATGCGTTTTATGTAACAAAAATACAAGTCTTTTTTTTTTGCCCTCGTCGCAGTCATCGTTAATTTTCGCACCTTATCATTCCATGCGTTTTATATTTTTCAAACAGAACTCTTTATGTGATATAAGTCCTTAAATGAGCAATATTGTGAAGGTAATGACGAAGGCACCCAGGCGTGAATTTTGCTCTACTTTTCATTCGTTGGTGCGGTAACCTATCAATCAACAATATTAAGACTGTTTTAAATGATTTACCTCCCAGTTGTTGTGTCGGAACCGGCCGATGTCAACTTCCCGATGGTGTCGTAGTGTGTTGTGTGGAATTTCATTAATTTCAAAGTGTCATATTTCACAACTGCTGTTGGCATACTGTATTTGTATAAGTATCGACAGTGATTAGAAGTTCGATATTTTGAAATTGATTTTAAACAATATGTCGGACGACGGAATAATCGAACGGACGATTGGGACAGTCGACGGCATGTCTCTGTGTAAGTTTTACGGTGAAGTAATGATAGATAATTTTCGTTATTTCATTTTTTTTGAAGATGTGTGTGAAATATTTTATCGATTATACTTGGTGAAACATAAAACATATAATTATATGATACCTTTTTACTTAGTTTTATGATGAGTCTTCCACAAGCTAACTACAATACTGTTAATGTTAAAACAGGATCGATGTTAAATATATGCTTACACACTTCTATTTCTCCCGTTAACACACACTTTTCGAACATAGAAGACATTTATCTGTGCTGTAATGTTGATATGACACCTTGTAATGTAAAGAATTACTTTGTTTGGCTGACGCAAATGTGTGTTTAACTCTAGTGAAGCTCATTTTTAATTGTAAAATATATATGCGTTATAACGCCGAATTTAAATGTTGAATTCATTGTAAAAGTATTATCAATAGAATCATTGGGTTGCTACTATTAATTTTGATACTTAACGCGCTACCTATCACCATTACAGTAACTATGACCCTAAACGCGCTAACTATCACCATGACAGTAACTATGACACTTAACGCACTACCTATCACCATTACAGTAACTATGACACTTAACGCACTACCTATCACCATTACAGTAACTATGACACTGAACGCACTACCTATCACCATTACAGTAACTATGACACTGAACACGCTACTTATCTCCATTATAGTAACTATGACACTGAACGCGCTACTTATCACCATTACGGTAACTATGACACTGAACGCGCTACCTATCACCATGACAGTAACTATGACACTGAACACGCTACTTATCTCCATTATAGTAACTATGACAATGAACGCACTACCTATTACCATTACAGTAACTATGACACTGAACGCGCTACCTATCACCATTACAGTAACTATGACACTGAACACGCTACTAATCTTCATTATAGTAACTATGACACTGAACGCGCTACTTATCACCATTACGGTAACTATGACACTTAACGCGCTACCTATCACCTTTAAAGTAACTATGACAATGAACGCGCTACCTATCATCATTACAGTAACTATGACACTGAACGCGCTACCTACCACCATGACAGTAACTATGACACTGAACGCGCTACTTATCACCATTACAGTAACTATGACACTGAACGCGCTACCTATCACCATGACAGTAACTATGACACTGAACGCGCTATTTATCACCATTACAGTAACTATGACACTGAACGCGCTACCTATCATCATGACAGTAACTATGACACTGAACGCGCTACTTATCACCATTACAGTAACTATGACACTGAACGCGCTACCTATCACCATGACAGTAACTATGACACTTAACGCGCTACCTATCACCTTTAAAGTAACTATGACAATGAACGCGCTACCTATCATCATTACAGTAACTATGACATTGAACGCGCTACCTACCACCATGACAGTAACTATGACACTGAACGCGCTACTTATCACCATTACAGTAACTATGACAATGAACGCGCTACCTATCATCATGACAGTAACTATGACACTGAACGCGCTACTTATCACCATTACAGTAACTATGACAAGGAACACGCTACCTATCACCATTACAGTAACTATGACAATGAACGCGCTACTTATCACCATTACAGTAACTATGGCAATGAACGCGCTACCTATCACCATTACAGTAACTATGACAATGAACACGCTACCTATCACCATTACAGTAACTATGACAATGAACGCGCTACCTATCACCATGACAGTAACTATGACAATGAACGCGCTACCTATCACCATTACAGTAACTATGACAATGAATGCGCTACCTATCACCATTACGGTAACTATGACAATGAACGCGCTACCTATCACCATTACAGTAACTATGACACTGAACGCGCTACCTATCACCATAACAGTGTTTTGATGATCATTACAACTCTAAATTCTAGCTGTACAGAAGTGGGTCAGGATAACGACTGTTGTATGTCACTGCAGGTGTCTCTCTAGCCACTTGTCCTCATATGACTCTGGCTGTAGGTGTCTGCAGAGACATATGACCGTGGTTATTGTGATGACGTCTAACAATTAAACAAAGAAATATCGGTTTAAGTTTAATGTTGAGTTCGTTACTCACATGATCAACACTAGAGACTGGAATTAATCTTGTTCATTATTCATGAATCATTAAAAGCTTCAAAAGGATTCGTTTCATTTGACATATTTTACTTTTTTTACCTTTCCAAATCGCGTAAACAAACATCCTGCCAACGTTGTTGACGGAAACACATGACTTGCTAGAATCGATCAGGGTAACTTAACTTTGACGTATCGATGGTGTGATTGTTAAAAGGGTAGACTAAAAAATCCTTAGCCTTTGTGTTGACTATGTATCTTAAGTGCAGAATTTAGGCCACATCAGGAAATCTAGAGAAGAAGATTAAGTGTTTAATTTTTTGGGGGATTTTCCTATCTTTATAATGTAGTTGTATAGATGGCATACACATGTACTTCTGTTTAATGCGGAATTAGTGTGGAGTAACATTTGTAACTATTGTGGGGTTACATCTGTAACTAGTGTGGGGTTACATCTGTAACTAGCTAGTGTGGGGTTACATCTGTAACTAGTGTGGGGTAACATCTGTAACTAGCTAGTGTGGGGTTTCATCTGTAACTAGTGTGGGGTAACATTTGTAACTATTGTGGGGTTACATCTGTAACTATTGTGGGGTTACATCTGTAATTAGTGTGGGGTTACATCTGTAATTAGTGTTGGGTTACATCTGTAACTAGTGTGGGGTATCATCTGTAACTATTGTATAGTTACATCTGTAACTAGTGTGGAGCTACATCTGTAACTAGTGTGGGTCTACATCTGTAACTACTGTGGGTCTACATCTGTAACTAGTGTGGAGCTACATCTGTAACTACTGTGGAGCTACATCTGTAACTAGTGTGGGGTAACATTTGTAACTAGTGTGGGGTTAATTCCATGGTGTTTATTGAATTGAATCTACAATTAATGTTCAGTTATATCTATAATTATTGTGAGGTTATGGTTTCTTAAGTCCTTACGATTGACATAATCTACTTAGATGTAGATATGTAATGCAAGTTCCTATAGTACAGTCAGGTTGGTGTGGTGTAGGCGTATGCCCTGTCCCGCTTTATTAGCACCTTTGTACTTCACAAAAGCAGTGGTAGCACAATATAATGAATCAACACATACTACGTATACCGTATTATTGCCTACAGAAATTCAAGTCTCCCTCTGGGATAAAAAAAGGGTTTAGCTCTTCATATACGCGCCCACCTGTATAAGTGCATTTATTACTAGTCAAACACAGAGATCTCACTCATTGCACATATACAAATTGTACACCTACACAAAGCATTGGAGAAGATATCAGACTTGATTTTGAACTACAGATTCGGCGTGGATAGGGAGTAACGAGAAACACCCAGCTAACAACCATGTTCCAAGTCGAATCTGTATATTCACAATACCATTTAAACTTCTAAAGCAGTCTTTTTAACGTTACCAATTAAAAAATATGACAACAAAATGTTTTGATGTTGTTACGAACAGGTCAAGCTAGTGTTCAGCTCTTGCGAAGGGCGTTGGTGGAAATCCAGTTGACCGGGGTGTTGAAGATGGCCGGAAACAGAAAGAACACATATTTGTTCTGGGGAGGAATCCTCTTCATAATGGCCTTTTATCTCCATACTCCATACCCGAACGAGGCTGCAGAACCATGGAAACAGAGGATCACCTCGGCTTCTGTTAGAATAATCAATGACTTGGTAAGATTAATTTGGCGTCTCGGTTAATTAAACATATTGTAAACGAAAAAGTGACAGGTTGCTTATCCTGTTCCCGTGTTTTTGACAGTGTAATGACCACTATATGGTATTAAGCAGTCACTTCTGAAGATCATAACATGAATGCATTGCCATTAAATGTTCAAATACCAATAATATTAATAAAAAGTAAATGAAAAAGGTATTTGAGAATGAAAATAAATCAACTAAGGAGTAAGTGAATATTCATATGTTTTTGCCTTAAAATAAAAACCGGGTTATACTCTACGTAAGTCGTTTCGCCCTTTATGTTATCAGTACGTTGCGTTTTTTATGATATAGATCAATAAAAAACACAATTTCAGTCAATCCTTTTAATTTATTCAAAGATTTCATTACATTTTATATCTATAACGGGCATTTTGAAAATTATTTACACTGTCGCATTGGCCAATCAAACCTGACGTTACAAAATAAAGTCGAACTTTTTGTTACGTTATTAGATGATAACTTAAGAATTGGCTAATGAAAATGTTAGTTTCATAGAGGATTAAACTATGCTGTTATGATATTAATGCAAACACGCCAACAGACCATCAAAAACAAGCATCTGGTCTCCAGTGTTTGAGCTGAAATCGAGTGTGTGTTGTTTCCTTTCTTCTACACTAGTATATTTGACTTCTCAATTTGTTGATGGTCATTAGATTTGATAAAATCCAATCTATGACTTTACGTTTTTCTTGCTCAGAGTACACTTGGGCAGCTCCTTGGTGTAGCGTCATCTGTCAACATATCACGAGTCCTGACCGAGAACATTAAGCACCTTAATACTGCTTCTCTTCAGAAAGACATCCTTAACAAGGTTCAGGTAGGTTTAGCAGTCTCTCATATGTACACGATAATGATGATATCTTGTGCAGCAATTGACAGCGAGTTTGATACCAGATTGTTTCATAAGTGGAAAAAATTTAAATGTCTAAATTTTTTATATCAGATAACAGAAGAAACATATGATGGCGTACCTGTGCGAGTGTATAAACCGACGGCTGTTAAGACACCCCGACCATGTATCGTACATATACACGGTGGAGGATGGGCCTTACTTAGTGTCGGTAAGTCCTTCCATCATGTTGCTACCTACTACTTTCTAATGGTTCAAATTTTCGAGGTCTGACTTAAAACTGAAAAAAATAATAAATAACTTCCGGTACAGTTCTCTTTGTAACTTTAATTTTCAATGTGTCCTGTCCTTCCACGGTTTTAATCCATTCCATTCTCGAAAATAGAGACACCCCCCCCCTTCCGCCACAAACACACATCCTCACACTATACCCCCGAACCTTACTACTTTTACTTTACAGTATAACACACATTTCAACATAATCATTCTGAAAAAAATTGCAGTTATATTGTTTATAATAAAGGAGTTAATTCAAATTGTAGAGCATTTGGTGCTTTATTTTGTCACTCCACAAACTTGTATGCCCATACTAAATTCTTTTAGATGCCTTATTTTGTCACTCCACAAACTTGTACGCCTTTACTAAATTCTCTTAGATGCCTTATTTTGTTCCTCTAATAACTTGTACGCCTTTACTAAATTCTCTTAGATGCCTTATTTTGTTCCTCTAATAACTTGTACGCCTTTACTATATTCTTTTAGATGCGTACCATGCATTTACGATGGAGTTGGCACTCAAGACTGAGGCGATCGTGGTTTCTGTAGAGTGAGTATACACGTCTTTGCAGGAAGTAGAAAACTAACTAGTCACATTGTCGGACACTATATCATGCAAAATACATCACTATAATAGATAAAGAATGTCACGTGACCATCTCTTTCCTGTTATCACTATAATAGATAGATAATGTCACGTGACCATCTCTTTCCTGATATCACTGTGATAGATAGATAATGTCACGTGACCATCTCTTTCCTGTTGTCACTATAATGGATAGATAATATCCCCTGCACATCTCTTTCCTGTTATCACTGTGATAGATAGATAATATCACGTGACCATCTCTTTCCTGTTGTCACTATAATGGATAGATAATGTCACGTGACCATCTCTTTCCTGTTATCACTGTAATAGATAGATAATGTCACGTGACCATCTCTTTCCTGTTGTCACTATAATGGATAGATAATGTCCCCTGACCATCTCTTCTCTGTTATCACTGTAATAGATAGAGAATGTTCCCAGAACATTTATTCCTTCCTATCATTGTTTTAGGTACAGATTGTCTCCTGAACATCTGTTTCCTGTTCCGTTGGACGACTGTGTTACTGCCACGAAATACATCATGCGGAACGGGAAAACACTTGGCGTAGACAGCTCAAGGGTAGCAGTAATCGGTAGGTATCTGAAAGAACCCGTGACAACATGACAAGTTTTAAGTTGGAAAAATTAGGATTCATTTCATTAGTTGTTACTGTATTCGTTTTAGGTGACAGTGCTGGTGGTAACCTAGCTATGGCTGTGTCATTAAGGATGGCAGCTGAAACACAGCTTCCAATGCTCAAGGTACAGGCCCTGGTTTACCCAGCCCTGCAAGCTATGGACTTCAACACTCCGTCATACCAACAGTACAGCGAGAGATTGCGTCGGTGCCCCTCCTTCGCTACCAAGGAGATTCTCATACGATACTGGCAGTTGTATGCATTTGGGCACGACGATTACACATCCGATTTTTACGTGAACAACCATACTACTATGGCCCTGAAGAAATCAAAATACGCCGAGTATGTTAATCAGAAACATCTACCTCCAAAGTACCATGTCGCCGAAAACAAGGACGTTCCCACAGGAAAAACTGAAAACGGAAATACCGCCAACAAAATCGAAAACATAATAACCAATCCGTACTTTGCTCCTCTGATGGCGTCTGACGAGGAGCTACGGAAATTGCCGAAAACTTACATCATGACGGCGGAATACGACTGCCTTCGTGATGATGGTTGGATCCTTGCTGACCGCCTGAAGAGTCTACAACTAAGCTGTAAACACGACCATTATGACGGGTACGAACATGGATTCGCGTTAATGCTGCATTATGATATACACGGAAAATTTATGAATAATATTGTTCAGTATTTCCAACTAAATCTGTAAATGTGTTGTCACGTTTGTCAGCTCCTGAAAGTGTTTATTATAAGCCAGTCCCTTTTCACTGATAACATATTGGCGACATAAGAATACCTACAAAAAACGTAAAACGAATGTTTTCACATCAGTGTTGGCGATCTGTTATACCTTTAGAATATAAAACATTATCTTATTTACAGCTATGTTTATATATTTGAATCGGAAAAAAATGTTGATGCATGTCGGATATCAACAAATAATACTCCGTGACGCGGCACGAATATGACATATAGTAAGTGGTTACTTCAATTCAGGTTCATTATAATACATGCAACTGACGGTCCCGATTGAGTTACGTTTTATAATACATATTAATATATACGCAAAATGGCGACCTCCTGTAAGAAAAACAACTGTTAGCAATTGGTAATGGGTTTTCCTTGTACGTATTACATATCCTCAGGTAGCATCCATAACAGACGAGAACGATGAAACCACTTTTAAAGTTCCTGTATCACCTTTTGTAGTGAAAGTGCCTATCGTGGATAAATGACTGTAGAAATAAAGTAACAAGCTTACCTGTATGTGTTCAGGATACGTCTCTCATCATTATCCTTCTAAAACATTTAACGGTTGCATTGAAATCATTATTTAATCCTTCTACTTTGAACAAAAAAGCAGAATTTCCCAAGGTTCATTTATCATAGGCTTAAACTATCTCATCCTAAAACGACCATGTATAATTGTTTATTTAAAGCCTGTTATAAAACGGACATTGCATCCACGTAATATTGAAACATTTTTTTCTAGAATAATCATTATAATGACAAATAATATTTATCATAGTGCACATATATCTAATGGCAAGTGTTTAGTCTACCTCGGATTATTCGTTGTTACTGTGTCGTATTTGTGCGTTAATTTGTAAGTAACATTACAATATTGATATAAATGTGTTTATAATGATGAATGATATTATTTTACCTACGACACTTAATGAATATATCTAGTTTCATTTCATCGTGGTAGAAATTCAATGCTTACAACGTTAAGGGAAACTCAGAATTTAGAAGAAGACAAACAGATTTTATCTCGCCTTTTTAATGAGTCAGGATATCATTTAATTTATACATTTACCTGAAAAAATAAAATGCCGGAGTGATTTCCCTTGCCAATAATCTAACCTGACGTAATGATATTTAGAGAGAGAGCGGTCATGATTTTTGTTTGTGTTCTATGTAAGTGTGTTTATTAATATGTTGTTAGTGATATTTATTGATATTATAAAGGACATTCAATGCATTCAAATATTAGAAATAACTAGAAATAATTGTTCTCACTTGCCAAATTAATAGTTTTCATATATACCAAAGATTTAATTGTATACTCTGTAGACCTACCGATCACCAAGTTCAATGGGAAATGGCAAACTCGGTACATCAGAACAAGTAAAATAGAATATATTAACAATTATGTATTGGTATGTATGCTTCATTGTATATTTTCTGTTCGATGTATAAGATAAAAACGTATTGCATATACGAATACTGAAAAAGGGTCCATTATTGTACGACAGCTGAAGTAAAACTATACGGATGAAAGCACACGTAACGATCTAGAATATAGTTCTGTACAATTTATTTAGATGATGTGCCATGTTAGATGCGAATTCAACTCCAACGGATTGGGAATGATGATGTAGAGTGTAATTTTGCAATAAGTTTCAAAACAATAATAATTTGTATCACGTGATTGTCTTTATTTTTAGTCATATGTTTGTGTATTACCTATATGTAATATAGCTTAATATTGTAGCAAACGGACATTTCTATGTCAAACTTGTAGTCAGAGCTGCTCTCCATGGCATGCATTTTTACTTCACAATGTCATCTTTGGATATGTGACGTCATTTTGTATTAATTAAATGACGTCACACATTCAGAGAAGACATTGTGGGGTAACATTCTAACTCTGACATACAAAAAATTCCGTTTACTACCATAATTGTTTGAAAAAAAATGATCGCGTGATTAAAAGGATATTTAATTTGTTGATATTCTATGTGTGATTTATCTAACTGGTCCCGCCGATAAGCCTTTATAATACTCTTAGACTGGTTTCATATATCAGATGGAAACACATTAAAGATTCCATTGTCTTATTTTCTTTGGATAACCAACTTCATTACGTCATAGAATTTTGATCTCAGAGATAATTGTCTTATGCGGAAATCTTCAAAATAATTATGGATTTGATAAAAAAAGTTTATCCTTAACAAATAATGTAGGATGTGATTTGTATCATGATGCAGTGACATCGCCTTATATGACAGCCAAAATTTTCAGGAATGACTGAATTCGATTTTTTACCATCCCTAACCAGAATGAAATTGAACTTTCTCTTATTTAAACAATTAAAGGGAGATAACTTTCTCTTCTACAACACTACATGCAACTGGTTAGTTAAGTAGACACGAGACCATATATGTGTTATTGTATCTGTTAGTTTTTATATAGTTTAAATAATCTGTGATGTTTAATTTATTTCTTGATATGTTTGATATACTGTGATTATAATATTTCGATGTTTCGATTCATTGTTGATATTCCAATGTTATATTGATATATCTTGAATCAATGATACAAAATTAAAATAAAAATGTCATTATTTAATTTGTTTTAGTTAGCTTTGTAATGTTAAATTGATAATTGTTTGTTTATTTGCCTGTTTGGTTTATTGTCCCGATAACAGCCAGGACCATTCGATAGAAGTTGGTTGACATTTTACTGAATATCATGCGAGAGGTTCATCAGATGTAACTTAGGGCAATGGGAAGACAGTACAGTGCAAAAGAACACACCCACCTATACATAGGACGGTCCTGATGTGTCCTGGAAAACAGGCAGACCCGGATAGGATCGCATCCCGGGTCTTCGCCAAAGACTTTTATTATCAGATGTTCTGCGGACTCAAAAACAGCAAGAAAATAGCTACATGTCAACATCACCTTTAACCAAACTTAAAATTTGATAAAACTAGAGCAAAATAAGACCAAAGTAAGGATTCACATGGAGACTCACGAAAAAGTACAAAGAGAACAAGACCAGGTGTTCCTGACTTTAAGCGCCTTCTGGTACATTGACGACACCCGCAACGTAAATCGTGGTCATTTCAAGAAAAAAAACCCAAAAAACAAAAGATAAAAAATAGAATATTTCTCAATGAGATCACAATGGCGACCGTAATACTTCCCGATTATTTTCATCAATCTACATCTTATGAAACACTGTGTTTCTAATTTGTCCTTCAGTTGATGACTTCTTGCACGAAAATCTTGCCCTTGAATATCGAATCTGACTACTATGGCTACTAAAATTGTACGGTATTTGCCGATATTTTTATTACTATACAGTGTAAGTGAGATGATTTAATCGATTTTTGTATCAAAAGTTCTGAAATTGAACGAGAATTCTGAAGAACTTCGTAAATAGTTCGAATTCATTGCTGACAGAAAGTTCAGACCTAACTCGTAGAAAATGTTACACGTAAAACGATAGATAAAACACCATTAAAGAATCTTCGGAACGTCTCTGACCTTTATCACTTCATTACTGTGGTGAGTAACAGTTATTTCCCTTCTGCTACATGTCTGAATTTTCATTACAAACAGTAAATTATTCTTATAACAGCTTTCAGAAAGAAAAAAACACAACTTTCAGTAAAGGATCATTATTACGTTTTTCAGCAAAAACCTCTCAATGCAAGTTTCAGTAAATAATTCTTAATATAACTTTCAATAGATAAATCACAGTACAATTTTTTTGTAAATAATTCTTGTTATGACTTTTAATTTAGTCTCATTACACTTTTAAGTAAAACTATATCACCACTTTCAGTAGAGAATTCTCTTCAGAACTTGCAGTTAGGAATTCTCTTCAGAACTTGCAGTTAGGAATTCTCTTCTGAACATTCAGTAAAGAATTCTCTTCAGAACTTGCAGTTAGAAATCCTCTTCAGAACTTGCAGTAAAGAATTCTCTTCAAAACTTGCAGTTAAGAATTCTCTTCATAACGTTCAGTAACAAAATTGTTATTACAACTTTCAGTAGATAATTCTTATTACAAAGAACAACTTTCAGCAGGGAATACAACTTTCAGTAAAGCCTTTTCATTGTAATTTTTAGTTTATAATTGTCTTTTAAACTTTCAGTAAATAATTCAAATAACTTTCAGTAATGAATTATTAGAACTATTTTCAGAAAAGAATACTTTTTACGGCTTTCAGTTAATAATTATGATTAGAACTTTCAGAAAATAATTCTTATTACATGTGCAAATTTCAGTTAAGAAGTCTCATTACAACGTGTCCCAAAGACTCTTGATTCAATATTGTCAAATCCTTTGTGATTTCATGTTTCTTCCTTCTGTGGGTAAATTTAGCTAAAACGTTTATTAGTTTGCCTGTTAAAACCTGTATGCAACATCAATACCCTCACTACACAGCGGCAATTTTAACCTCTCGCTTACAGATGTGACTATACGTTCAACACATTCCTCTGCTGTCCCCTTATCTGATGGATAGCACAATACAGCTATACGAATGAAGTTTGTACGTCCCTGCTATTCAAGGTCATTATACTTTGACTCTATGTCTCTTTGTCCAAACTATATTAGATGTTCGTCTCCAAATGATCTATGGTCTATCTCAACTGCTCATTTTCGCTTTCTAAATCAAATATCCTCTCTTCGAGTTTGTCCAAAAGCTCACAATCTCTGCTCTGACATCTTCCTTCAGTTTGCCTAACTTTGTATCTATGTAATCTGTGGTGATGAGAGTGTTGAATACGTCTAAGTTGTCGTTCCAGATGAGATGAATTTTGCAAAGCCAGTTGACGGTTCCCTCGTGATAACTGTGGGTTATCCGTGTACGTGTGTATTAGTATACTACCTTTCGCGCGTGGTTAACAATAGTCGCCATGTCGTCAACTCATTCCATTTTTACGTAGACATCGCATGATAAATTATATAGGGAACTAGGATGGGAAACTTTAAGTAGCAGAAGATATAAACATAAACTTATCTTAATGTATAAAATAATAAATAATGAAACTCCAGATTACTTAAGTGAAATAATTCAACCATATATACATGATGAAACCCAAGACAGATATCCCTTGCGTACAAATAGAATTTTTGATCCCCCATTGTGTCGCACAGTAAATTACTACGAAAGTTTCTTTCCAGGCATGTTTAATGAGATTAATATACTTGCCCCAGATATTACTAATATCCATTCCACATCTCAGTTGAAAAGGTTATTGAAGAAGAATCAATATGTAGACTCTGAAACAAATTATACTTTTAGATTTCTAGGTAATCGTGATACAAACATTATACTGTGCCAGTTAAGAAATAACGCTAGTAATCTTAACTATGATCGTTTCAAAGATCATCTAATAGAATCTCCAATGTGTGAGTGCAATCAATCTTCTGAAACTACCCTACACTTCTTTGAGTGCAATAGATATACCGATATTCGATAGACCCTACGACAGAACTTGCATCATGATACTCATAATCATTTATGTGAAAAGCTTTTATTACATGGTTGTGTTCTTTGTAATGATAAAGAAAATAGAGTCATCCTAACTCATGTTTCAAATTTTATTTCACGTTTTAAGAGATTCCCATTTTCAATGCCTAATGTACAATCATTTTAATGATTCGTGACTTTATTTCCAATACGAAGAATTATCTAATTGAATGCGGTATTGTAAACATCCTATATGTACTTTCAGAAATTCCTATTTGTCAATTAAACCCCCAGGTTGACTACTACTATAGCAGTACTACACATACCTGATGTATTAGTATGAATTATCATCTCTTACATTTTCCCTCTTATACTAGAATTAAATACAATGTAAGCCTGGTCTGGGCAGCTAAGATGACTATTTTCACTTAAGTAACTATATGAAGTAACTCCTTCTTATTTAAAAAAGCAATCTTCATATTATAAATAGCACTTGTAACCTTACTTACAAACTATGTATATCTATTTGTTGAAATTGGGTTTTAAACTCAAACAGTGTTGGCCAGTGTGTTGTGCATATGGACTGTGTGTGGCCTTATCTACTGGGAGAAAAATCTAATTTCTACAAATATTAGAACTCATCAAGCCAAAATTAAGACTATGAAACTATCTCAGACGAGATCATCTTGATTAATGCTCAAACTCAATAGTCATAACATTAGGTTACTTCCTAATATAATCCTGAACTAGTTTGTTTACAATAAGGAGTTACTTCCCCTTATGTCTTTCTTTAACAAAATTGTATATATATATATATATATATGTCTGTTTGTATGTTTACAACAGGTTGTCACCTGAAGGAGAGGACTTAAATAGGCAATGCCTTATGTCCAACTCCTTTTGACATTTGTCAATAACATTTGTTGAAATTGAAATTGAACTCATTCCATTGGTCGTAAAGGATGCTTCAAAAACTTTATTTTCTTACATCACACTTTCCTGAATTCTTCAAAAGATGAATTACATTTGTAACAGACACATCATAGTCAAAAATCTTGGTTTTAGCTTCATTAAAACAGCGCTTCCAGAAGTTTCTGTACGAGCCGAGATAATGCCAAACAGCGCTTCCAGAAGATTTTGTACGAACTGAGATAATGCCTAACAGCGCTTCCAGAGGTTTTTGTACGAGCCGAGATAATGTCAAACAGCGCTTCCAGAGGTTTTTGTACGAGTCGAGATAATGTCAAACAGCGCTTCCAGAAGTTTTTGTACGAGCCGTGATAATCCCAAACAGCGCTTTCACAAGATTTTGTAAGATCCACGATAATGCCAAGCAGCGTTTCCATAAGTTTTTGTACGAACCAAGATAATGCCGAATAGCTTGTCACAAGACTAGGTGAAATCCTCCATAATAACAAGTTTCAGTAAATGAATACGTTGAAATATGAAATCTCATTTTTGTCTTTCCATTCTGTGAAAATGTGGGTTAATACCAAAGTTAAGTTGTTGCTGATTTCGTATGTGGTAATTGTCGATCGACATCACAACAAAATCTGGTCTCGTAGTTAACAGAAAACATTAAACATAAAGAGGTTATCTCATCCAAAAGTCAATAAAAACAAAAGTTAGAAAAATACTGCCCTTTCTTAAAGTCCCGAAGTGAAAGAAAAGAGAAGACAAAGAAGCGAAAACAGTCTCATCTCAACTGTATTGAAAATAAGACCCACATAGACATCTCTTCTGGTAGTCGATTGGAAAGAAATATACAGACATTGTTTCCATATCTAAGTCATGTATATCCCATGACATAGATAAGATACCTATAAGAAACATCTTTAAGAGACACGTCAGGAAATTATATCGACTCCTAAGCGATATGATTAAAACACTTCATGATTTCTTCTCATTGTTAAAGAAACCAAAAGACAAGGGGCTTTGCCTAATGATTAGGCATTATCAAACAAAAAGCAAATAAAAAACAAAGGACATGAGGGCATTGTCTCATTATTAGTTATCGAAAACAAAGGACATGAGGGCATTGTCTCATTATTAATTATCGAAAACAAAGCACATGCGGGCATTGTCTCATTATTAATTATCGAAAACAAAGCACATGCGGGCATTGTCTCATTATTAAATATCGAAAACAAAGGACATGCGGGCATTGTCTCATTATTAATTATCGAAGACAAAGGACATGCGGGCATTGTCTCATTATTAATTATCGAAAAGAAAGCACATGCGGGCATTGTCTCATTATTAATTATCGAAAAGAAAGCACATGCGGGCATTGTCTCATTATTAATTATCGAAAACAAAGGACATGCGGGCATTGTCTCATTATTAATTATCGAAAACAAAGGACATGCGGGCATTGTCTCATTATTAAATATCGAAAACAAAGGACATGCGGGCATTGTCTCATTATTAATTATCGAAAACAAAGGACATGCGGGCATTGTTTCATGATTAATTATCGAAAACAAAGGACATGCGGGCATTGTCTCATCTTCATGTAATGGTTTTCAAAAACAAAGGTTATGAGGGCGTTATCTCATCTACATGTAATGGTTTTCAAAAACAAAGGACATGAGGGCATTTTCTCATTATTAATTATCGAAAACAAAGGACATGCGGGCATTGTCTCATTATTAATTATCGAAAACAAAGGACATGCGGGCATTGTTTCATTATTAATTATCGAAAACAAAGGACATGCGGGCATTGTCTCATTATTAATTATCGAAAACAAAGCACATGCGGGCATTGTCTCATCTTCATGTAATGGTTTTCAAAAACAAAGGTTATGAGGGCGTTATCTCATCTACATGTAATGGTTTTCAAAAACAAAGGTTATGAGGGCGTTATCTCATCTACATGTAATGGTTTTCAAAAACAAAGGACATGAGGGCATTTTCTCATCTTCATGTAATGGTTTTCAAAACCAAATGACATGAAGGCGTTTTCTCATCTTCATGTTATAGTTTTCATAAACAAAGGACATGAGGGCAATGTCTCATTATTTATTATAAAAAAACAAAGGAAAACAAAGGACAAAAACGGGCATTGCCTTCTCTCAACTAATAATGGTGAAAGAAAAAAAAGGCAAAAACATGCGGGCATTGTCATCTAATGCTTAATGTAATGGTTTTCAAAAACAAAGGTTATGAGGGTATTACATCATCATATCAAAACATAGGACACATGTAATGGTTTTCATCAAAACATAGGACATGAATGCATTACCCTCATCTAATGCTTCAAAACATGTAATGGTTTTCAAAATCAAAACAAAGGACACGAGGACATTACCCTCATGTAATGGTTTTCAAAACAAAGGACATGAGGACATTACCCTTCATGTAATGTTTTCAAAACAAAGACATGGAGGCATTACCATCTTCATCTAATGCTGATCAAAACAAAGAACATGAGGACATTACCCTCATTATTTATCAAAAAAAACAAAGGGACATTACCCTCATCTAATGCTGATCAAAAACATAGAACAATTGCCTTCTCTCAACTAATAATGGTGAAAGAAAAAAAAGGCAAAAAAATAAGAGACGAGGGCATTACCTCATCTAATGCTGATCAAAACATAGGACACGAGGACATTACCCTCATCTAATGCTGATCAAAACATAGAACACGAGGACATTACCCTCATCTAATGCTGATCAAAACATGCTGATTAAAACAAAAGACACGAGGGCATTAACCTCATCTAATGCTGATTAAATCATAGGACACGAGGACATTACCTTATCTAATGCTGATCAAAACATAGGACACGAGAACATTACCTCATCTAATGCTGATCAAAACATAGAACACGAGGACATTACTTCATCTAATGCTGATCAAAACATAGGACACGAGGGCATTACCTCATCTAATGCTGATCAAAATATAGGACACGAGGGCATTACCTCATCTAATGCTGATCAAAACATAGGACACGAGGGCATTACCTTATCTAATGCTGATCAAAACATAGGACACGAGGGCATTACCTCATCTAATGCTGATCAATACATAGGACACCGGGGCATTTCTTTATCCCTATGTGACAGAAAACAATGGATACAAGTACATTACTTTGTGATCGAAAATAATTGAGGGAATTGCTACATCTCGTGTGACAGAAGAGAAGCGAGGGCATTAAATTATCTCTTCTGGGATCAAACGATACAGGTGCTTTGCTGTATCTAATAATGACAGAAAATAAACGACACGTGGACATTTAGTTCTCTGATGGTGATAGACAGCAATACCTGGCTCTGGTATCGTACTCTATTGGAAACAAAGAAAACAATTACATTGTCTGTTCTCATGATTGATACAATATCTAACAGAGAAGAAATCGTTCTACAAAAACTTAAACGTGATTGAGGCGTTTGAAAGTAATATTGTACAACTCAGTGATTCCTCAATGTCTTATCTCCTGCCAGGCTGTATTTTATAGCACAAACACCTACATTTGTATACAACAAGGACATTGCCTACATTTGGTGTATGTATTGATGTGTTGGTTTGACACATATGTACTATTAGTAAATAACCTAGACAAGGAGAGTAATTACTTATTCTCTAAAACAGATTTGTGAGCTGTGACAATGATATCGTTTAATCACAGCAGTGTGAAACCGACCGAGAATATTGACCGGCTCTAGACTAGCGTCAGATGCAACCTTTGGACAAACTTTGGAGTGATAGTCGTTAACACAGGCTGTTTTTCCCCCTTAGGTGATGAAAACCACACAATACACCTAGCTTGATATAAGTCAGTTTTTCTTGCGATTTCATGAGGAAACTATCACATATTTATCGTCCAATATATCATAACCGAACGCCAAAATTCTCACACGAAATGAAAAAAAAAAAAAAAAATTCCTCTTGAGTATCCATTCTATACTGTGAATGGATGATGTATGGGGTTACTCAACACAAGATAATATACTGGATACCACTGTAGATAGTCGATAAAACATTTTATAAATAGAAAAGACCATAATTTATAGACTTGCAGTTATGCATACTAATATATACGTGGTGTGTAGGGATAGTTTTAATGGTTAAATAGAATAGCTATATAAAGAGACGAGATTTAATGTGTTTCAAAAAGTCATATTTCCGCCACGCTAAAAATGATACATGTCTATTTTTTTAAGATGTTGTCCTTCACTGGTACATTTTTAAAGTCTACATTCCCGTGTGAGATTGACTTTATCAAAGAGGTAAGATATGGCTGACCTCCATGTTTATCATTCATATTCTGTCGATTAAATAATCGTATAAAACATATTGTATACTGATAAATTGATTTTATTTATTAGTTTTATATTCTTAACTTTACTCCTGCTTTTGGATCCCTGGTTTTCAGCCAATTTTAGTTTTTTTTGGAAGGGACAAATATTAAACTTGATGTACAGAGGGACACACGGACGTAGCCTCAAAATTACTGGTATTTGTTTTCAATATGCAGGATAGCATGTCAGGTTTTCAGTGACCACTGACTGGACAGAAGGACGCACGGGCGCAGCCTCAAATTTACTGGTGTATGTTTCCAATATACAGGATAGTATGTCAGGTTTTTCAGTGACCACTGATTGGACAGAAGGACGAACGGACGTAACCTTAAAATTACTGGTGTATGTTTCCAATATACGGGATAACATGTTAGGTTTTCAGCGTACCGCAGATTGGAAATTCTCAAAGTAATTTATTAGATAACCGGTCACGTATGGGGAAACGCAGTCAGCACAGAGCGTGATTGATGGGGGACATGGCGCATGTTCCTACCGGATCCGAGTTTGTTACCAGGTGTGTCTCTATCATTCTTCTTCAAACAACATTGATACAAATTGTATTTATCTTCCTACGCTGTTACTATTACAGACATAGCTGATGTATAAATGATAAATAAAATTTAAGTTATATAAATCCAATCTCGTGAAATATCTGGTCCTGGGTTTTACAGCAAGGGGAGATAACCTAGAGAGTAATTCTAACAAAACTTGGGAACTGGTAGCCAGTTTAATGCTGACCGAACAGTGTCGCTAATTTCCTTATTGGAAATGATGAGATAAATTATAATTATGCAATTTAACTCAGAGTGAGTCCGGTTTCCTATTGATTTCCGTCTTCACATGTCTCACTGATAATGCTTGATGGTTTGATCGACAGTGTCAAGGCTGACTTCATCAAATCGTCGGCGATTTGGAAGAAAATCATAAACAATGAAGCGATGCTATGAATTCCGCTTCTCACGTGGTCGTGAATAAAAGGAGGCGGGACAATATTATCACCATAAAACCTTATATTTTATGTATAAAATACAGTAAAATACTGATTTATGTACATTACCGTTTGACACCAGATATGTCATCAGCAATTTCTAATCCTGTTGATTAGCATATCTACTCCACATATTTATACATACAATTATACATTGGTGTAAACAAGCGCCTAAGTATATCCGTTTTCAACATTTAAATTGCCGTCACCATGAAACTATTTATGACTTGCTTAACATATTGATGTATCACTATCAAATCCGTTACCAAAACAACGTAAGATGTACATATCTGTATATCTTTAAAACCTTTAAAATGTAAAGGATCTAGAATTTGATTTCATTTAATGACAGATTTTTAGAAGTAAGATTTACCACATTTTTTTCTTTTTTATCATTTTTGTGAGGCTTAGCGAGACGAATTTATTGCATATAGGATATTTTTTTTTGATTTTTTTTTTTTACAAAATTTTTTTATACGTCATTTATAAAACTATTCATAGAAGACTTCATTTTCGCTACCCTTGACAAGCACAAAACAAGCAGAAGTAGAAACTTCGGCACAAAATCTCATAGGAAACGACGACAAATTTAAAACACTTTTTATCATTTGTAATTCAAGAAATTAATGTTTTAAAAGGTTTTAAAGTAAAAATGTAGATTAGAAAATCAAACGAATGCAGACGTTGTGTGCGCCATTTTGAATTCATATTGAAATGCTCTTGTCCACATCAACAAAACATCGATTTCTGACTTGCGCAGTTGTTAAAAATGGCCTATAGTACATTACACTAATGACATGTGAACAATATTACAAGGGCAATCCACTTCGTAACACGACGAATATATCAGAAATATCTCATACGAAAGGATAACAAATTTAAGATACTTATCATTACACAACTCGATAAAAAGTGAATTTTTGAGAGGTTTAAAATGGAAAAGGTGAAGAGAAAAATCAAACGAAAAAAGCCACTCTATTTGATCAGTTTTGATTCATGACATAACAATAGATTTCTTACAGATTTCGATCTGTTACCTTGGTGACATACACGTCAAAATATTACATCGTACCTGGGCGAATTAACAATATAAAATGCAGATTTTGTGATATATTCATATCCAGTCCGGAAGCGTGGTTCGTGTTACTAGCTATAGATTGATTTTCTGCTAGCAATTTTCTAGTTGTTTCTTCCTACTGTCTATAATATCTTGCATGCTGTTTGCTAATACTGTTGAACAGCTGCTGTAAACACGCTACAGTCTGTAGCCTACTGTTTACTGCATGTCGCCCACTAACTCACCTACTGCGTTACTCAAAGACAGCCTCCATATGTATGTATGAGTGCATGAGCTGAATGCGTTCGTGTTAACGTCCTCTTCATACTGAGGAACTGATGCAAACTTTATAGTGCAGTCATACTGAAATGTGCTACCGGAAATACCCAGCATGACATCCCATCTGGTCACATTATACTGACAACGACTAAAGGTGTTGTTCACTACTACAATGCTTTGTGTTAAGCAGAGTTTAGTAGCTATCATTTTAAAGACTCTTGCATGTCTTCTGAACTCTCTACCAAAAGACAAAACTGCGATGGTACTGAGTGAGGCAATAGGAAAAATAATTATATGGAAAGGCTAGCAAAAATAAAATCCAAATATTAAGTCACTTCCAAAGAATTATGCATTGAGGTCAACAGGTAAGATTATTACGCCCAACCTGCAGATAAGGAATGGGCGTAACTTTTATTATCAGAAATACTGGGCGATGACAGATTTGTGAAAATCTTATTGCCTTGTTAAAATCGATATCTTACACTTTATTGATAAAATGGCGGATTAATAATAATAGATTTTCTTATTCTATTGTGAAGCCTTTATATTCTTTTAAAATGAACAAAGTTCGATAAAAGTGTAAAAGTTGTCGTGTGTGTAGAATAAATATAATGCTTACAGATATAAGTAAATATCTACACGTAAGAAAATATATGCTTATAATTCCATTGTGATCCTTTAAAGGGTTCAGAATTTCAAATATGTACAACATCGTTTGTAGTATTTTTTACCTACATAATTCTATCTATTCTACGTATACCTGAAGTCATAATATATTTCTTAAAAGTCCTATTGGCGAGCATCAGTTCTTACTGCAGAGACGAAAAGGTCCGTACCTTTCTCAAGATTCTCATGAGAAAAAGTGAATAAAGAAAAAAACTAGTTTGTTGGAAGCCAAAGGCTATATGTAATTTTAGTTTTCTTTCTTTTTTGTTTGTTTGTTTTTCAGTTCAACAAAGGTGATGCCCACGAGTGATAGAACCATTCCATTAAAATGTCGGAACATCGATACAACAGTGTGACAATCCAACAGATCCCATTACACTGACGATAGGTTAGCCAGTGCTTACCATAGCGCAATACACTTTATTTGGACGTAGGTACATTGTTATATAATATCGTTTTCCTAGGAAGGGAAACAGTCACCCCTGATGCCATTAAATCATACTCATTAATTAATTAGAATATCATCAAACAAAGAGTCATCCAAAAGAAAATATTCAAAAATCTTCGCCTTAATATTCTCTTTAGAGGCACAATTTTGAATATACGTGTGTACTTATTTGTAAAGTTATCCGAGATATGAAATTCATGAAATCTATTGAAATATAAGTCTCGTGAGTCTCCCCGTCTAGATTTTAATATCTTTTTCGGGTCACTTTGCATTCTTCTCATTCGCCTGGAAGGCTTCAAAATGCACGTCCTTAATATTACTGACGAGTCCTAAAATATAATACAAAAACTATAATTCAACTTTGTTTTTTTCTAGAAGATTATCAATAAATGACTAAATGAATAAAAATAGATTTTTGTAAGAATTACACTCGCATACAGATTAAACGCCTCGTTTAAAGGAAGTTATGATTTTTTAGATTAACTTTTGTACGTTGTTACTTTTGTACGTTGTTCCTACAGAAATGACGTCACAGAATAATGTATTGTTTATTTTAATTGTACGCTGTATATTGACCTACAAAGTGCGTTTCCATTACACTGCGTGTTTTTATATCACGAAATTTGCAGGTCCCTGTGAATGTGGTGAACACAAATCTACAAAGTGCCATAGTTTTTGTGTCTGTTTTTATATAATGAAGCCATCAGGACCCTGTGATAGATTACATGTCAAGTTTGATATGGTCCTACTGGTGACACTGTATAATGAGTGTCAGGCACTCCAAGGTAGTACAGGTCTGATGAACACCGCACGTAATACCTTATACAGTCAATAGTGCTAATGACAGCGTTCCCAACACTTCCAATATAATATTTATACTCAAACGGCAACGTTCCCTTCTCAACTCTTACAATATAATACTTATTCTCGAACGGCAACGTTCCCTTCTCAACTCTTACAGTATACTTAAACTCAAACGGCAACGTTCCCTTCTCAACTCTTACAGTATACTTAAACTCAAACGGCAACGTTCCCTTCTCAACTCTTACAGTATACTTAAACTCAAACGGCAACGTTCCCTTCTCAACTCTTACACTACAATACTTATACTCAAACGGCAACGCTCCCTTCTCAGCTCTTACAGTATACTTATTCTCGAACGGCAACGTTCCCTTCTCAACTCTTACAGTATACGTAAACTCAAACGGCAACGTTCCCTTCTCAACTCTTACACTACAATACTTATACTAAAACGGCAACGTTCCCTTCTCAACTCTTACAGTATACTTAAACTCAAACGGCAACGTTCCCTTCTCAACTCTTACACTACAATACTTATACTAAAACGGCAACGTTCCCTTCTCAACTCTTACACTACAATACTTATACTAAAACGGCAACGTTCCCTTCTCAGCTCTTACAGTATACTTATTCTCAAACGGCAACGTTCCCTTCTCAACTCTTACAGTATACTTAAACTCAAACGGCAACGTTCCCTTCTCAACTCTTACAGTATACTTAAACTCAAACGGCAACGTTCCCTTCTCAACTCTTACAGTATACTTAAACTCAAACGGCAACGTTCCCTTCTCAACTCTTACAGTATACTTAAACTCAAACGGCAACGTTCCTTTCTCAACTCTTACACTACAATACTTATTCTCAAACGGCAACGTTCCCTTCTCAACTCTTACACTACAATACTTATACTCAAACGGCAACGTTCCCTTCTCAACTCTTACAGTATACTTAAACTCAAACGGCAACGTTCCCTTCTCAACTCTTACACTACAATACTTATACTCAAACGGCAACGTTCCCTTCTCAACTCTTACAGTATACTTATTCTCAAACGGCAACGTTCCCTTCTCAACTCTTACACTACAATACTTATACTCAAACGGCAACGTTCCCTTCTCAACTCTTACAGTATACTTATTATCAAACGGCAACGTTCCCTACTCAACTCTTACAGTATACTTATTCTCGAACGGCAACGTTCCCTTCTCAGCTCTTACAATGTACTTATTCTCAAACGGCAACGTTCCCTTCTCAACTCTTGCACTACAATACTTATACTCAAACGGCAACGTTCCCTTCTCAACTCTTACAGTATACTTATTCTCAAACGGCAACGTTCCCTTCTCAAACGGCAACGTTCCCTTCTCAACTCTTACAGTATACTTATTCTCAAACGGCAACGTTCCCTTCTCAGCTCTTACAGTATACTTATTCTCGAACGGCAACGTTCCCTTCTCAGCTCTTACAGTATAATACTTATTCTCGAACGGCAATGTTCTCTACTCAACTATTATATTAGTACGGCAACGTTCCCTTCACAACTCTTACAGTATACTTAAACTCAAACGACAACGTTCCCTTCACAACTCTTATATTAGTACGGCATCGTTCCATTCTCAACTATTATATTAGCACAGCAACGTTCCATTCTCAACTCTTACAGTATACTTATACTCAAACGGCAACGTTCCCTTCACAACTCTCACAGTATAATACTTTTTCTCAAACGGCAATGTTCTCTACTCAACTATTATATTAGTACGGCAACGTTCTCTACTCAACTCTTATATTAGTACGGCATCGTTCCATTCTCAGCTATTATATTAGCACGGCAATGTTCCCTTCACAACTCTCACAGTATACTTAAACTCAAACGGCAACGTTCCCTTCACAACTCTTATACTAGTACGGCAACATTCCATTCTCAACTCTTACAGTATACTAATACTTATTCTCGGAAGGCTACGGTCCCTTCACAACTCTTACAGTATAATACTTATTCTCGAAAGGCTACGGTCCCTTCTCAGCTCTTACAGTATACTTATACTCGAACGACAACGTTGTTTACTCAGCTCTTACACTCTAATATTTGTACTCAAATGACAGCGTTCCGATTTACAGTGACATGCCTATTCTCGAACTATCACTGCTGCGCTTTTACTGTGTTATAACTGTACCGGAATGGCAAAGTGCATTCCTTATCTCCTACAAAATAAAACTTGTACTAAAACGCTCTCTCATCAGCTTTTACATTATAATACTCGGACAACAGGACTCCCTACTGTAATATTTCTACCCTACAATACCCTGCTCATTCATGACGTGTTCTCAACCTTTAACATTTTCTCTCTTTTGAATTTGCGTTCAGTGTTTAAATATGACGTTCTTTCGTCTCGTTAGGCACCAGTGCTGTTTGTTTAACGTGCTGATTTCCGGACGATATTACATGTAGTATATGATGTCTTTTCTGTCTATCGGTCATTGATCTGTTTTTCTAACCTGTGTTAGCTTTTCAGACCCACCAGGATCGGACGGTAATGTCTTATATAGGGGAAGTAAATTGTTCAAATTTGCTGTTGATTAATTAATTAATTTTTTGAGTTTATGATAAGTTATCTTTTTATGTACACATTGTCAGCGTCTTCCAGTATTGACTCATTTCCTATTGTTCATAATGTCAAAAGCGCGTTCTTTTAATTAATCAAAGTTTCCGGTTAGTAAATATCATATTTCACAGATACCTGTCAGTCAAATATTTTTATCTATATACCATTAGGTAATGCGTCGGAAAACCCTATTTTGAACAACAGAAGGAAGCAACTTTTTCAAATATCTTCTTGTTTTCACGTCTTCGTGTTCTTAATCTTATACACAAATGTATGGTATTTTAATCACATAGTACTTAGATTGGAAATGAGATACTCAATTGATTATAAGATACTCATTTTCATCGATACTTCAGAGGATAAGATACTTATTTTTACATTTTAATTTTCCTTTTAATCATACGATACTCATTTTTATCATAAAACACTAACTTTTATCACAACTTACTCGTTTAAATCATACGATACTCAATTTGATAATAGAATGCTCATTTTAATCATAAGATACTAATGCTCATAATGAGATATTCATTTTGATAATGAGACACTCAATTTAATCATAAGACACCCATTTTATTCGTAAGATATTCATTTTAACCATGAGAAATTCATTTAAATGACAAGATACTAATTTAGTTCGTAAGAAACTTTATGTGTATCATAAGACACCCATTTAATCAGAGGATCTTTATCTTATTCATAAAATACGCATTGTACTCAAAGATATTTATTTTTCTCGGTAGATACCAATTGTAATAATAAGCTACCGACATTAATCATACGATTCTCATTTCTGTCAATGTTGTACTTCATATTTCTAGAGTAATGGGATTAATTCTCTTGAGATCGGTTAGGATAATTAGCAAAACATAACAATGAGGCATACACAATCAAATTAGGTATATCATTGGTGATAGATTCTCATTCTAAACAGGAAAATGTTATACACTGATGGACAAATTACCTGTTATATGGTTTGCATATAAATAGATTAGTGGGAGATGAATATCATCGTTATATATCATATTTTGTTTGTTTTCTATAAGCGCAATTACTTTTGTCTATGACTGTGGTGTAATTGTTTGGTTGTGACATCAGTGTTGTCTTTACGTGTAATATTCTGTCTGTTGTTTGGTTGTGACATCAGTGTTGTCTTTACGTGTAATATTCTGTCTGTTGTTTGGTTGTGACATCAGTGTTGTCTTTACGTGTAATATTCTGTCTGTTGTTTGGTTGTGACATCAGTGTTGTCTTTACGTGTAATATTTTGTCTGTTGTTTGGTTTTGATATCAATGTTGTCTTACACGTGTAATATTTTGTCTGTTGTTTGGTTGTGACATCAGTGTTGTCTTACACGTGTAATATTTTGTCTGTTGTTTGGTTGTGACATCAGTGTTGTCTTTACGGTAAATATTCTGTCTGTTGTTTGGTTGTGACATCAGTGTTGTCTTTACGTGTAATATTCTGTCTGTTGTTTGGTTGTGACATCAGTGTTGTCTTACACGTGTAATATTTTGTCTGTTGTTTGGTTGTGACATCAGTGTTGTCTTTACGGTAAATATTCTGTCTGTTGTTTGGTTGTGACATCAGTGTTGTCTTTACGTGTAATATTCTGTCTGTTGTTTGGTTGTGACATCAGTGTTGTCTTTACGTGTAATATTCTGTCTGTTGTTTGGTTGTGACATCAGTGTTGTCTTTACGTGTAATATTCTGTCTGTTGTTTGGTTGTGACATCAGTGTTGTCTTTACGTGTAATATTCTGTCTGTTGTTTGGTTGTGACATCAGTGTTGTCTTTACGTGTAATATTCTGTCTGTTGTTTGGTTGTGACATCAGTGTTGTCTTTACGTGTAATATTCTGTCTGTTGTTTGGTTGTGACATCAGTGTTGTCTTTACGTGTAATATTTTGTCTGTTGTTTCTTTGTGACATCAGTGTTGTCTCTACGTGTAATATTCTGTCTGTTGTTTGGTTGTGACATCAGTGTTGTCTTTACGTGTAATATTCTGTCTGTTGTTTGGTTGTGACATCAGTGTTGTCTTTTCGTGTAATATTTTGTCTGTTGTGTGGTTGTGATATTAGTGTTGTCTCTACGTGTAATATTCTGTCTGTTGTTTGGTTGTGACATCAGTGTCGTCATACACGTGTAATATTTTGTCTGTTGTTTGGTTGTGACATCAGTGTTGTCTTACACGTGTAATATTTTGTCTGTTGTTTGGTTGTGACATCAGTGTTGTCTTTACGGTAAATATTCTGTCTGTTGTTTGGTTGTGACATCAGTGTTGTCTTTACGTGTAATATTCTGTCTGTTGTTTGGTTGTGACATCAGTGTTGTCTTTACGTGTAATATTTTGTCTGTTGTTTGGTTGTGACATCAGTGTTGTCTTTACGTGTAATATTCTGTCTGTTGTTTGGTTGTGACATCAGTGTTGTCTTTACGTGTAATATTTTGTCTGTTGTTTGGTTGTGACATCAGTGTTGTCTTTACGTGTAATATTCTGTCTGTTGTTTGGTTGTGACATCAGTGTTGTCTTTACGTGTAATATTCTGTCTGTTGTTTGGTTGTGACATCAGTGTTGTCTTTACGTGTAATATTTTGTCTGTTGTTTGGTTGTGACATCAGTGTTGTCTTACACGTGTAATATTTTGTCTGTTGTTTGGTTGTGACATCAGTGTTGTCTTTACGTGTAATATTCTGTCTGTTGTTTGGTTGTGACATCAGTGTTGTCTTTACGTGTAATATTCTGTCTGTTGTTTGGTTGTGACATCAGTGTTGTCTTTACGTGTAATATTCTGTCTGTTGTTTGGTTGTGACATCAGTGTTGTCTTTACGGTAAATATTCTGTCTGTTGTTTGGTTGTGACATCAGTGTTGTCTTTTCGTGTAATATTTTGTCTGTTGTGTGGTTGTGATATTAGTGTTGTCTCTACGTGTAATATTCTGTCTGTTGTTTGGTTGTGACATCAGTGTTGTCTTTACGTGTAATATTCTGTCTGTTGTTTGGTTGTGACATCAGTGTTGTCTTTACGTGTAATATTTTGTCTGTTGTTTGGTTGTGACATCAGTGTTGTCTTTACGTGTAATATTCTGTCTGTTGTTTGGTTGTGACATCAGTGTTGTCTTTACTTGTAATATTCTGTCTGTTGTTTGGTTGTGACATCAGTGTTGTCTTTACGTGTAATATTTTGTCTGTTGTTTGGTTGTGACATCAGTGTTGTCTTTACGTGTAATATTTTGTCTGTTGTTTGGTTGTGACATCAGTGTTGTCTTTTCGTGTAATATTTTGTCTGTTGTTTGGTTGTGACATCAGTGTTGTCTTTACGTGTAATATTTTGTCTGTTGTTTGCTTGTGATATTCGTTTTGTCTTTACCTGTTGTGTAATATTTTGCTTGTTGTGTTGTTATGGAATTTGACCTTTTCTATACTTGTGGTATTTTATTTTATTGTTTTGTTACTATAGTAACAATAACAAAACCATTATTACAGAGGATTGATGGTGTTCTATTATTACCTTGGTAATAAGTCTGTTGATGGATATGACGACCAGCCTATTGTTTTTTTTATGATTCCCTACATTCCCTTGTACAGCTCGCCCAAGCCGTTCTCGCTGACTACTTGAGCTCATATGTTTTACAGGTAAAGATATATTAGATCCACGCACAACATCCTGTCAGGTGTCTCTGTTACCTGTATTCATAACGGTCATAACAGAGTGAAATTAATTTTGTACAAAACATGACGACGAAGAACATTTGCCACATTAAGAGAGCCCTGTAATCCAATGTGGTTTTTTTCAAGGTATACTTCCGTATATCTGCATGAAGCTGTGTTCAACAAGCTACAGACTGGCGTTAGTGAGGCGACGTTATACACATAGAAACTTTAGCATGTCAAGGTGAAATCGGAAATCCCACAGGTGTAATTACAAGTCCTTACCTGGATCATTTACTTCGTGTGCTGAAAACTTTCGTTAAGGATTCACTCTCAGGATACTTTACTGAAGATGGTGACTCTAAACAACGGACCAACTAGGACTAATACATAGGCTGTCTTCATGTTTATCCGACCGAATGAAATTCGTTACGCCATTTTAATTGTCGTCCTTTGCCTCAGGTACATTAAGTGAATTTACGATTTCATTTGGAAAAATGCTTTTAAGTGGTTATGATTCAGAAGGAGAGGTGTTATTTCCATGTAGATGTGCATGATATATGTAAGAAACATGGCAAAGTATGACGCTTTGGGATTCGATCAGAGTGATATAAATCGTGTCCTGTGCAAAAGTTTATAAACAAGAAATACTTCTTTATACTGCGTGGAAAGAGCTGATTTACAGATATTTGTTTTCACGATGGGGACTCCACACTGGGTATCGATGTTTGACGACCCTCGGAAGTACCCAGACTCTCCTTTTGTATCTGACGCTTGTCTCAGTTCAATTCAGGAATCGCGTTGCGGAGAATGGGTGCAAGATGTCCGCAGAATATCCAAGGAAAGTCTTATGAGTAGGCCATTGCCGGATATTCCGAAGACCTCACCCGTCCTCTCCCGGCACCGAAATATCTCACCCGTCACTAGCTATGACAACAAATGTTACCATGACAATCCAAAAGAAATCCACCGGATGGTAAGTTTGAGGGGAGTTGGGTTGTATGTGGGAGTGGGTTGAGGTTGGGGTTTGGTGGCCTGTTAAGGGAGTCACGATTTAAACAATTCTATCGATAGCTTTTTTTAAGTAAACTTCAAAACCTCGCGTAAATAAATTACTAAAATAAATATATTGCAGAATCTTTATTTCTATATACGTCCATTTGCTACTATTTTATCTAAAATCATGGCGTCGGTTTTTTATTATGATGTCACAATTAAGATAACGTCAGGTGTATTATATGCTTATAAGATATAACACAATGGCAGTGTCTTCTTACCTGTGGAAGGCAAATCTTTGAAGAGAACGTTATAACACGTTGTTTTTGTTAATATAACACTTAAAATGTAAATTAATTGTACATTGCCATGTTTACATAATGAGATATTTTTTTCTTGTCATTTGAAACTTTCATGCAACTTATTTTAATGCCGATATTTCGACATCTTAAAAATAAACAAGAATATATGTCAATATAGACATTTCAGAGTAAAATTTAATGAAACTAGAGCTAAACATAGAGGGATACAGGAAGAGTTAGCAAGCAGACAGTATAAATGTCTCGGAGCAAATTATTTTCGATAATTACTTGTTGTTTTATGAGAAAATATGGTGTTACAATTCATTTATATTCTACAAAATTAACATCCTAACCAAACAATGTATTATCCAAATGACATTATCCTTAATAACATAATGACACGTTTTAGTTCGATAGCATGTTTGTTTCATGTATTTATTCACTGAAGCACATTTGCAATTCATCAAGAAGGCAGTTTTGAATATATATATATGTATTTTAGTAAAAAAGAGATCAAGCATGGCCTGTCTCAATTACCAATTAAAATTTAGCGATTTGTCAATTAACTGCTACATTGAGCCATAAAATGACACACAATCTTTTACTATTTTCAAGTAGAACAATACATCTGTTGGACTTCAATATGAGATCTTACGAATTAAGAAACAATGACATTGTTGATTGTACAAACGACATGCAAATCCCATTATAATACAATAAAGCTACAGTTGAACCCAATAATTTATTTAACTGCATTGTACAGCTATTTTGTCCTTCTAGGACACATCACTGATGGCTATTGGCCTAAAATATTGAAACCTACAAGGAGACTGACAAAGATTGTACCAAACAGGAAACAGGAAAAATATCATTCAATATGGAAATACTTTAAAAAATATTAATTTTGTTATGCGAGTGGTTTTTATGTTGACCTTCAGGTTGTGCTCGATAACCACATACTCCTATCTATAGGGAATGATGAGAAACACCTGCTGACCTGGCATAATGGAATATTTCCGTCATGTATGTTTAGTATTACAGAGTATGAAAAGTAAATTACATATCGTTAGTCATATCTAAGCTTTCGTATTTTCGCAAAAATGCTATAGTTTCATATTTGATATCTACTGATAATCTAGGATATCGCGTGATACATAAACCATTTTTATAAAAGAATATAAAATGCTTAAACCTGCCACGAATGAAAATGAACATGTTGGTTATACTACCATTACATACCACTTTGATGTAATTTGTTTACGCTACTGATACTTATAACGTGAGACAATGTTTACAGCAAGAGAAACGCGCTTCATGTCGAATTAGCATTTATCCATTTGGCATTCATAGGCAACTGAAACACAAATTCAAAACAATGACAAAACGGCAAAACATCAACACAAGAAAGACATTTCCGAAAAAGTGCAAAGATAATAAAACCAGGTGTCCCGAAAGAGCAAGCGTCTTTTGCTCCAATGATGAAACCCGCCATGTATATCTTAGTCAATCCAATGAAGTAATGTCATGCTCTCAAATAAAAATAAGGCATGCAACAACGAAACCAACAGGTACACTAACGAGCACGAAACACATCCAGCTTCATATGCACAAGGAAATAGAATATTTCTAAATGAAATCACTATGACGACCGTAAATCTTCCCCATAATTTTCATTAACCTGCATCATTTGAAACCCAGTGTTAAGAGTTCTTTCGTCAGTTAGTGACTTCTTGCACGAAAGTCGTGGTTATGGGAACAGGCCCATGAATATCGATTCATCTACAACAGGTAAAAACCATAGGTTCAATATTTACCGTTTTAAAGTTTCTTCTTATTAGAGGGGAAGAAAACCTCAATTTGCAAACATTACTTGCAATATTCCTACACTGTTAGCAGTTCATGAGCTTGTAATACACTACTGACATTGGTAAGGTTATATCATAACAATGCCATACAATGGTACCAGCATAGTTTACAATATAACGTAAATTGTTATGTCATTTAGATAAATAAGATATATTTATCGAGCATACAATGTAAATAAATAATCAAAGTTTGATTAAGAGTTATCTTGCCGTTAAATCAGTGATTCTTTTGACGTCACAGACATATGGTAAATAGTGTTATACTTAATTATAACGACGTTATTACGCCGTACTGCTGACGACAAATTTTAACATTTGGTGTAATTCAGAGTATATGGAATTATCAACAATTCCTAAGAGACTGCACGTGCTCAATATTTCCATCTTAAGTTATATTTATTATATTAAAAAAAACCCTGTTTTTCACTATAGCCCGCACGAGTTGAAAATTAAATTTCTGTCGTGTGGTAGGGTTTGAGTCATTACAATTTATGAAAATATCATGATTTGTTTTAATGTGCATATCTTATATTTATGCAAATTCTATTCATTATGTGATTAATGTCGATAATATTTCTATGATGTACAAACAAGGCCTTCATAAAGAGTTCGTCTTGCATAAAGTTTTTATAATGACAACACATGAAATTAATGCATTGGGTTTAATATCAAATTTGTATATCCGAAATGTTCAAGTTTAAATGTGATCATTATGTTTTGTTATTTTCAAAACAATCTTTGTTACCGTCTAATTTCTTGATTGGCAACAAGGTATATCAAAAGCAGAAATTTATGATATTACATCGGAATTTATTTCATGTTGAACTATGCCTACAATGGGCTAATCATTTGTTCTATACCTTATATTAAATTAAAAACAATATTATAAAAGTCAATTATCAAATCAACATTTGCACTTTATTTCATAGATACAATATATGTATAATTGATCACTCATTTTGTATCATTCCTCTGCAGTATTATAATCCATTACGTAATACTTTAATACTGAATAGCTCATGCAAACTTAAGCTTACTTTTCAACCTCATATTTAATGTTGAATGTGCCAACTTTTTTCTCAAATGGATCAGGAAATATTTCAAAAGCTTATGGAGAAGTTCTTCAACTAAAACATATTTCTTTTACTTCACACAGTTACTGTGACTGAAGGAATGTATACCGCAAATAAAAAAAAGTTATAAAAATTATGCAAATGTTGTAAGTACCATGAAGACGAAATGTATCTCATCCATCAACCTCGCCCAGAGAACGTCTTCAGATCCCCCTTACACCTCCATGTATGTCAAAATAAGTTTGTTACATCTCAGTGACGTATATTCTAATCACGATATATGACATACTTTAGTATGTAAATGTCCATCACGCATTTCTCCATCTGTATAAATTACCAGAGTATAGCCTTCTCTGTTTTTACCCAATGACCCTTGTAATGGATATATTCGGTATCGTATACTCTTTAACGACAAAAGTCATTCGTCAGAAACAAATACAGCTGTGACACAGTGTGACGGTCCTGATGTCATATTAATTCTTTTGTTTTCAACGCTTATTGTTAAATTTAAAGTAAATCTGTCGTAAATAATGAAACAAACACCCAAATACTTTATCGATTACTCTTAAGAGGTACTTTTTGGTACGATATGATATTTGGTTGTATTTGGTCAGTTATTTGTGTTCTGTGTCATGCTAATTATTTACTGGTTAAGTCAGTTGTGGTGTTTTACATCTACAAGATGTTTAGATAACACACATTTGTTCCTAGTTAAATTCAAATACATGTAAAACTTAACTCTCCTATAAAGCAGCGGGTGGTCTATATACAATGTTAATACCAATCTGTGTTAAGGGGATCGTTAAACAGTAGTTATAAATATATGGTCTATATATAAACAGTGCTCTCTGATTGTAGCTATAGTCGACATAATTTCAAGTGTCCTTTTGGACAATACCATGAAACTCTGAGAAACCATGGTTTCACTGGAGATTAACCAAAGCGCCTTGCAAAAATATCGACCATACTCATTTTCTGAAAATACATTTTGTACGTTATGAATTATATTTACATAACGATATTATGGCAAGTTCATACGATATCTTAAAAAACAAGGTGAATCCAGTCTTGGGAACAGCAAAAACATGGCCGCATTGTGACGTCACGATACATGAAAACCAACAGTCACCAGTATCATTATTACAATAATGGTTGGGTACTTTTTGAATGGCAACGAGCAAATGTAAATATAACAATGTAACAATTTTCTCCATTCTTTAGTATCATGGTAAACACATTTAAAGTCAACACTTGATAAAAACAGTAAAGATTGTGTAGAACATATATAACGATCTACAGTCAGTATTTAACAATCCAATAATTGAATTCATCCAACATATTTTACAGAAATCTACCGATGACACAAACAAACGAAGGAGAAGTAAACGTCATACCAACGACACATCAAGCAGACGAGAAACCAAAAATGATTTGAGGGAAACATCTGTGACTTTGACACTTTCAGTTAAAAACGGTAGTAAAAAACATAGATATCGAGACGAGTATGTCGGTATGAACAATGTGAACCATTCTGAGGTATCAACTGTCTTAAATCATAAACCAGGATCCGGAGATTCATTCTCACGGAAAGAATCCGAAAATTCTGGAACGGAACTTGTTAGTCAGTTGTCCAGAAAGAAGAGAAGACGGAATGTATGTATTGTACCGATGTTGATAATGACAGTGTTGATAATAGGAGGATTATTTACGGCCATAGCTGTGGTGTTCATGCGTCCTTTAGGTAAAGTATCCATTTCATTATCAAAACTAAGCATTCATATTTCTTTAAAAATAGTTTCCATTTATCATGATACAACAATATGAGTATACCAATGTTCAGAAGGTTTACAAACGCACAACTTAGATATTTAATTATATCTATTAGCATGTTCTAATATTCTTGCAGCAGTTCAATATGAACATTAAACTTCAAATTGTATTAGAAATATACAAATAAATCAATCATATTTGTGATATCTTTATCCAAATACGTACTTTGCGTTTTATTTTCCGAATTTCCTTTTTTTCAGAAGAAGAAACCGAAACTAACGAATCAGGCTACGGTCAGTAGAAATTTGGAACATTTTTTTTCGACATCTCAATTACACATACCAAATAATAACTGCTACATATTGATTAACGTCAGCTCTGGAATTTAATTTACACAACATAGGAAAAAGTTAACTGTATTTAAGCATTCTTAGTTTCCAATATAAATCACCTCGTCACCGCACAGGTCCAATACCAATATGGTTGAGGCTCTACAATACAAATGATAAATAAGATCGTCTAGATTATATAAACATTTTCTTCCTAAATATAGTCGAGAATAAAAGTGTTATGGATTACATAGCAGGTTCAGACATCGATATTTCTATTGTGACAATAAATAACGCTGCATTATTGAAGAATGTCACAAAAAAATACCAACAGGTCCATATAATCATAATCCAAACTCAAAAAGTTAACGCAATTCATGAATTTTAAACAAAGGTGTGGTATATCATCTTTTAGTAAATAGTTTGTGTTACAAAACGTGATTTCATCCATCTATCCAGAGTTGACATGTTTTGGCTATTTACATTAGGATGATGTAACAAACAAACATGTTATTTATTCTATCTATAGAAATGGTCATTGCAAGCGTACAACTGCGGTTACTTAATAAGACGTTTAATAAAGAGATGAGACACCGAAACACTAAGAAATATGCAGAGATAGAGGAGCCTCTTTGTCATGAGGTAAGACAGCGTGTTGTTTATGGGTTATAGTGCAAGGATGACATCTATTAACATATTACCTGTGTACAATTATTCACTGGTGTCAGACATATATTCTCAGATTCCATACATTTTACAACTAACGTCATGCCGTTGTTATATCTGTAACAAACACACATTTTTACTATTATCATTATTGATCTACAAAATAATCAAATAATGCTGATATATAGCACAGTGTTTGTGGTTAGTGTTGTACAGTATAAATATGAAAAAGTGACAATAGACTTGTTGTTGTGGTTTAATCCACAATGATAAATCAAAATAGTTACTAAAACAAGAAAACATTGTATTGTCTCTCATTATTTTTGTTTTCTGTTTTTAATGAATGGCCAGTCGTGTATGTATTGTAATGCTATTAAATATGCGCCTGTAATTCTTTTCTTGTTCATACAAAATGCTCAGCCGTTGATATATTTATTTTAGAAAAATACCTCCGCACAGAAAGACATTTTTCTGTGCTGTCATTTTCAAAGCTATGTGCATCACAGTTGCTCGTTATATAAGTTAGGCCGTTATGAAAAAATCCATAATGCGAAAGTTTTAGTTTATCAAATACATTTTCCAACTGGTATTGTGTAAAGATATACTCCGATTAGTGTTTTTTTTTCAATTTAATACGTACAATAATTGTTATCAATTCTTACAAAAAGTATGTTTATCATCAAATATCAAGGTCTGACGTAATCTGATAAGAAAGGCAATATCGTATGTCATTTGCTATACGAAACCTTATGAATTTCTCTTCAACTTTGGATAACCGTTCCTGATACCCATGACATATCAATACCTCTCCTGATAGTTAGGGTTTGAAACACAAATCAATTACACTTATATGCAAACTTTGCAATGTCATGTGTATGTGGTTTCGCGATTTGAATAATATATATCAAATACATCGCATATTTGATTGATTCACAAACATCATCCAGAATTGCAAGAACCTTTGATTTATAAATTTCTGAACTCGTAGAGAAAGTAGATACATCAAGAATTTAAATCCACCTTTGTTTCGTTGTTTCAGATGGACGGATTGTTTCTATTTAGCGAATATTCAGGAAGTTACTACGGATGCAAAGTTCAAATGTTAAGGTAAATATGAATTGGTGTAGAATTTCTATATTGTATATTTGAAAGAATATATTTGCTCTTCGATATGTCGAATCATCATAATAAAAATGAATTTCTCTGCTGGTCATGACTGAAGAGACTGATGACTGGTATGTGAATCTATTATATATTCGTCCTGTTATCCAGTGAATTCCTCTATGAATTGTTTGCATATATATAGCAATAGTGTAGTCTACTCTGGAGTTGTTTGCGTTTTCTGCGCCTGTCAGAAATCAATTGTGATATCATATGGACATTGACGTTACATCATGATTTTAGAAAGATTCTTACTTTTGTTTTCATCTCATATGTAATTTCTTAACTTGTCTCGAAATTAGAATTTTTGCTCAGTAAAGCTAACAAGACACTCTTAAGATTCGTTTCCCTGAATCTTATGGTAAATGAAAACTCAATAAACTTTCAATATGTACTAAGGCTAAGTCTGGATACGTCATACCATTTTCATCAATTATACACTGAATTTACCAATAGAACAGATTAAATCCACGTGAGGAATGCGATGGACTACAACCTTTATAATACAAACATTCTCATTCTGTAGACGGAAAAAGACTTGGGTTATAATACATATAACACAAACCAACATTTTCAGTTGAAAGTCAATTTACAGTACGTCAACATTAATTTGTTGACTAGGATTGAAACAGTACTAAGAGCAGAGTCCAATTGCAGAATACACTATCTTTTAATTGGTATGAGAAATGAAAATCTTATTTCTTTATGACAATAGTATTTGTTTATTTGTCATAACATGCTGATACTGTACCATTTCAATGCCAATTTCCAATTTCGATTATAAACAGTAGTCAGAAAAGTACAACAGATAATAATGAAAGAATATGGTAGAGACCTGTACTGCACGGTGTCTGTAAACCTATATATGGCTTAGCTTATTCTTTTTTTTTAGGAAAATATGTTATGCTAAAGTTTTTGTTTTAGATGGTTGTTGATTTGCCTGCCTGCACAATCCTTTACTGTGTAATAGCGGAAATATCAGTTTTAAATGATTATCAAAAAATTCTTATCCAGCAATGAATTATTCATAAACACGGAAAAGAGTATCGGTAATAATTCACAAAAATTATTGGTGCAAACATTCTACAGACATTCGTGCAATACTTGTAACACTAACAATGGATTCTTCAGGATTAAAATACCTATTTCATCATATTTGATTATGTCTTATTTCTTAATAAATGTCTAATTAAAACCTATAAGCTTGATAAGCTTGAGTTTTATTGACATGAAAAATCATCTTTGATATGCATGTGCATAGATCAACCAGTTCGTGTGAAATCATTGTAATAAAACTATCTTCTCCTTTGTCATATTTGATAACGTTTGGCATGTAAAACTGTCACAGTTATATGTCAATGACTGTTTTGATGTCGTGTCAGACCGGCTGATTTGCATCGTTTTTACGCCTTAATTTATGCAAAACGGTTCAACATGAAATCCGCTGTCCACACGAAATCAGTGATTATTTGTATTATTTTTACAAGAACCATCGGGAATTTTACAGAAGAAATCATCTACTGCATCTAGAATAAGATCACTTTGTTCAACCACTCAAGTTAGCTCACAGTACATAGAAAGTGTACAAAGAAGTATATACTTATGTTCGCCGTGCACTAACATATACTTTGTAGAAGACCGTAAAGGCGTGTCTGATTACAGGAAAAATATCGTTAAATAATACTAATAACATTTTTCACCAATGAGGAAATAACTGTATTATAACATTTAAACATATATCATCAACAGAAGGAAGAGATAAGTTAAAACAAAAATCGTTTTTTCCTATTATTATTATTTTATGAAATTTTCCAAGCAGACATTAAGCTAACAAAACTTTTTTACGTCCAAGCCTTTGGTTGTCCACGCACGTGGTTTCTTTGATTTATTTCCCTGCTTTAACTGCTATCGTGATCTTACATCTCTTACTTAACGTTACATATATTATCACATAGTCGCTCTCCTTCTATATCCAAAAACGAAATCTAATTCTGGTCGGCTTGCATTTTAATAAGCATATATATAATCATGAAATCACAGCTTTCAATTCAAATAAGTACTTTGAATAAGAAGCCTCTGGACGAACAGTCGCTGGTAGAAATTAGCCTTTGTGTATAAATTGTAATTAAATTATCACGTTCATATATAGTAACAGAGGAAACCTTGAAGATATTGATAGAAGCTTTATATCGCACGAACCTGTAATAAATATACTGATCTTTAATCAATATGGCAGACAAAATATAAAAAAGAATATATAACATATCCGTACACTGCTAGAATACACTTTTCATATTTTCGTTCTCATTATTCGAAGAATCATTACAAAGAAGGATACTTACTTTGAATCTTAAGACATCAAAACATGGAGAGTAAACAACTTGTTATTTCTTTCAGACGATGCGTAAACAACAGATGTGTTATCCTATGTTGTGAATTCTAAAAGAGATAAAATTGTATTAGATCAAAGAGTATATTAATGGTATTTATGTTGTAGATCAGGCAGCATCCACGTACTAGAAGAGTTAATTTTTAGAGAAACACAAGAACTTAGGAAGCCATCTTCAATACAGGGCCTCATTAAGACGTCCTCGCCGTCTTTTGATTGGAAAGGAGTGCGAGTAATTAATGTTGGCGATTTTGTCGTGGACTATGAAAGTATTAAAGTGCAGATCGACACGCAACACTTCCAAGAACTACCAAAGAGACCTCTGCTGAGTGTAGCCAGTAAGTGCTTTGTTGTGAATAATATGAAAAAAAAACTATGAATAAATGCAGAATAAATGATCAGCGTCTTAAAATATAACCTGTATTTTGGTGAGGGTAAAGAAAGACAGAAGTGGCAAGCCTTTGCAACATTAATTGAAAATCAGACTACTGAAACTTAAACAGTTTTGTTCATTACATGTTGACCTAACTTTGATGTTACGCTGAATTTTGCCTGATGACGGACGGATCCAAACTTCATCGGATATAACAGCGGTTTTATCAATTTTCATAAATCAACTTGTTCATTACCACATTGCTTATTTCATCAACTTTTTTTACATTTCTAAACGTTATATTTAAGCAAATTCGGAGAGTTATTCTGTCGAATTACCGCACGTGCTGAAATACAGTTGTTTTCCGTCACTGCCGAATACAGAAAAATTGTATGTGGCGGATGTATTATCGACAACGACATTGCAGGATAAATGTAATCATATTCCCGTGATGAATTTCATGTCACGTGTCAATAATATAAATATGGACTTGATCATCTTTTTGAACACATCAAATAAATCTAAAAGAAAGCTGTGTATTATGAGATATATATATCCTGATGTGGCTTATTTCTTATCCCTTTTGTATCAAAATGGTTTGTTTACAATTTTTTGTTCATGACAAATTACACATATTCTCCATATTTTCTCAATTTAATTCTAATTTAATTTCTATATCTTATACGTTTTTTTTATTCATTTTTAGAAATTATTACATTGTTTATCTTTATTTTAAAAAATCTTTCACTTTTTCTGTTATCCTTTAGTTTATAAGATATTATTTACCATGTGTATAATACATGCATGTCCATGGTTGTCTGTTTATAGAAGTGTTCAATGATGTGTCCTCAACCACAACCTTTACCCCATTGTCAACAAAGAGGATACTAGAAAGTCCGAAACTATGGAAATGGGGCAGAACAACGGTCGCCACGACAACAACAAGTACGTATATGTAAAACAAGTATTTCTTTGTATACTAGTTGAAATGTATCCCTACGAATTTATATCAAACATAATATGAATCAATAGTTCCAAATTATTTAGCTTTTCAGTGGCAATGCAATGAATTCCATGATATGTTCCTTTGTAATACATATCCCTTTACGATCACAGTGTTCTTTTCAAACGATTTATTACTGATACATGTATGAACAGAACCGATTTACAAGAAAATAACTTTCTGGTAATTTTACAATTTCTCCACTTGTAAATGTTCTTTGAAACTGAAATTGTCGATACCCATCAGAATGGTCACCGGACCCTACGTTTAGCATAGTTTGTATATATATATGTATATCACTGCCTAATGTATATGAATGAGAAATATACATATAAACATTAAATTACATTCAACAAACCATCATTAAGTGTCATATGTCGAGGCTTATATGTGCATCTTTTAAAATAAGCCATTTTTATCGGAATGTAAGCTTTTATAACACACCGGTATCGAAACAGTTGTCTTTCTTTACATCAAAGGAAAGTCTGCAGCAAAACCTACAACCATGACATCTGCGTTTGTACCAAGTCGAAGACAAAATCCAACAACGAAAGCACAAAATCCTGCCCGAGGAAAAACAACGCAGCCTGACAAATTTGAACCATCTACATTGTCAACAACAACATCTACAACAATGGAAACACCACCCACTGAAGCTTCCTTGTCGCCTGTTACGTCACAGTACCCTGTCACCACAGACCCTTTTACGTCTACTACAGGTACAACTTAATCAACAAATTCTAATCGAGAACAATTCATAGCGTCGTCGCTGTAGTTAGTAAATAAATAGAGTTTATGCTGAACATTGAACGTAACAATACATTGTGAAGTAATTTCTTTTGGGAACTGTCTCTGACGGTAAGTATGGGAGTCAATGATTGGTTGAATTAGAACTGTATATACATCTATATGCATGTATCAAAATAACTTCAAACAACACTTCGAATTAAGCATGAATCTTCATGATGCCTATTAAATTGTCTAGATGCATTATCTATTAATCAGATGTGTTGTGTGAAGTTATTTTTATATATTTCATCAAACACTGTGAATTCAACCTTATATTTGAACATAATTATAAATATTGAACTTTATATGCTAAGTATCATATTAATCACGGGATCTCGCTATTCATATTTCTTTATAGCATAATAACAATTAATGATAATGTAAAGAATATTACTTCAAATCCAAATAGTTTTTTTCTTCATTCAAATTTATTGCGATCCTCATTTAGAAAGGTGTAATGACTTGAATGTTTCAGCAGAAACACAATTCGAAGAGGAAGGCTTTTCAACGACGATGCACATGCCATCAAGTAGTGGAGGTCCATGTATGTCTCAAACGTTATTTTTTTCTTACGATAGTGGTCAGAAATCCTTTAAATACGAATTCAGTTTTCTAAAGTTTTAATATGAGATAACAGAGTAAATTTGCTATTCTTATGTAATGCACTTTAACCTTTGGTAAGATGTATTTCTGATGTTGATTGAAAATATATACTTTTTCCATTCATTCTCTAGCTATCAGCATGTCGAATGCGGGATCACCCATTGCTGGTGGTTCAGTGGTTGTACAATGTGTACATCAGAATCTGGCCGGATGGACTCACCTCACTGTTACACATGAGGGGAAAGGGTCAGGAATTATTAGAGTGTTAAACGTATCCTCTGACGGTCGACCAGATCCACCAGACGGCAAGTACACAGACAGACTGATTGTTCAGCTCAAAATTAGCGAAACCTCGGCCAGTGTTTCTCTTAACTTTACTAAAATTGACTGCACAGATGAGGGATCCTATGTCTGCAGCGCATATAGTCCTAAAAGGACTCTGACCGAAAGAGGATACTTGTATATTAGAGGTAAGTATGATAAGACATTAGTTTGATGAAAATTTGAATATGCAACTTACGTAATGTGATCATTTTCCCCTTTAATCTGCAATGAAAGATTCGTCAAGATACTGCCTATTTTTTATCAGCATGTATTAAATGAAAAAAAAAGTTTGCAAGTTGTCTTATAGAATTTCATCATTAGATTAAATTAATCACCAAACTTTACACACAAAAGATCGTTCGGCTTTTTTTTTCGGTTTTTCTAACCCGAAATGTGCAGTTTGGCGCAGTAATGTAGACCAATACTTTGGAATGTATAAAAAGATAATTAAGAATATGCGTTTGAATTTTTAGTTGAAAATTCTGAAACGAAAACAATATGGCCAGCGTTCTATCAAAACTATCAAATTTCAGGTTCCTTATTGTTAATTTTCATTTTCTGGATAGCATCAGTCCTGCACCCTCAATCTATGGGGTGTTATATTATAGGGCTGATCAGCTTTATCGTGATTTTCGTGCAAGATGTCGGCACCTGACAGACCAACTCATTACAACGGTTTTCGATAGAGGAAGATTGATATAGATGGTGGGAAAATTTCATGATGTTTTCCTTGAAATATTCTGTCTTGGGCCGATATAAATCTGTTAAATGTTTGTTAGTATGACCGTTGTTGCTTATGTTGTTCTCATTTTGGAACGAGACATTACTTCCTGGAAGTGTCCGAGATGGCGGATGACGTCAATGAAGCAGAAAACGCTTGCCTTTCCAATACACTATCCTTGTAATTCTTTTTGTTTCAGTTTTGCTATAGGTTTATAGAATTTGCTTTTCTTTTACTTTCATATTTCTAAAATTGTCATGTTTGTTCATTCATTTCAGCCTCTCCTACCAAACCAGAAGTAACAATGCCATTGGAAATAGTTGACCAGCGTGAAATAAAGAAACCGATAAAATGTACAGCCAATGTAGGATATCCTGTTGGAACGCTAAAATGGTCGGTTAAACCCCATGGACAACCTGAATTTATTCCTTTGGATGTGTCAAACATAAAATATTCTGGAGAATGTAAAAATATTGCCACAAGTGTTTTCAAACTCATACCAGCGATGGCGGGAAATGGAACAATACTTAAGTGTGAGATTGTCAATCAATATTTCCCGAAGGCAAAACAGCTTTCGACTTCAAGGATTTGGAAGGTCATTCCAGGTAATTCTTATAGTTAAAATATACCTTATTCCCCACTTTCATCTTTGTCTTTAATTATTCAGTGTCACAACTGTGGTCAGGGAAGAAATCAACAGTACGTAAAGTTACAACGAGAGAAAAAAAAAACCCTTACATAATTGATAGCTATTTCCTGTTTTGACACTGATAAGGAGCTCGCTGTCCGCTCAGGTAGCTTTAGACGACATGAATAACATTACATACCATTACAGAAAACAAGGGTCACTTTTGTTATAATGTTATCTAGTACATCCAATATAAGCAATGCTTTTACCTTGCACATTACAGAAACAACGCTTTAGTAACTAAACATCACAGATATCAAACAAACTCAGTTCATCATATATGTGTGAATAAGTTTCCCCTCAATAGAACATTATCAAAGACAACTTTATATGTGTATAGATTCCACATAAGTAGCATGTTTGTGTCTTTTGTTACATTAGTTGTCAGTATCTCGAAAGTAACAAACATCCTTTTGAGTCTTGTAATATTCGTTGTCAGTCTTTTGAGAGTCACAAGCGCGTTTTTTTTTTTTTTTTTTTTTGTCGTTTTTAACATTTGTTTTCAGTCTTTCGTAAGTATTAAGCTTGTTTTTGTGTTTTTATATAATTTCGTTATCAGTTATACGAAATTAACACCTTTGTGTCGTTTGTTAATTTTTTTGTTTGTTTCATCAGTTCCGCTATAATGACAGTTGTGTCCTTTGTACAATCTTACGAATGACAGGCTCCATGTTGTCGTGATCTGAGTTAATTAATACATTAGTACATACTTTTCTTGATAGATGTCTCAAGCTGATATTGTGGTTAACCATTTGTTTTCATGTTGTGCATAAGAACATAGAACATCAAACATAACAAATTATCATGATATATGCAATCTTTTAATATTACATTACAATAACTGTAATAAAACCGCGGATGATTGTTGATGAATAAAATGTATTCAGCACGATCTGATTACTAGATGTAGTTTTTGTCAAGATTTCCACGTACATTTACCTAAGATTTTTTAAAACAAAACATTAATACTTTAATGGAAGCTAAGTTGAAAAGTCGTCAATTCGAGTCAATTGACAGCTGAGACAGCAATTGAAGTTTCTACAATTTCTTTCTTTTTCTCTCTCTTTTCATATGTCAGCATTTAATTTTGTTGCACTCTTAAGACATTACTCACAAACTGGAAGAATGCAAAAAACATATTGCGCGGAATGCAGGTGTGAAGAAGATAAATCATTCCTAGCTACAGTGCTATATACACCACTGTTAAACTAAATGGATTTCAGATTTGTTTTTATTGACGAATATAACAAAAGTGTATGTTTTAGTACATATCGATATTACTTGTATTACCTATTAGTTGTTAGATTAAGAAACTTGTATAACTAGTGATAATATACCGATATATTTATACTCTGGATAAGAAAAAATAAATTTTCAAAATCTGTGTGTATTACCATGGTTCGAGACCCATGTGGGGCAGTCACAGCTACTGGCCGTAGGTCGGTGGATTTTTCTACAGAAATTCTTATTTTCCTCCATCACCCTAACATGGCCATCCTCCATTGACTCTGGTTCTTAACAGGACACTAAGAAATAATTAACTAAACCATTCTGAGATAATCAATATCCATTCAGAACATTTTACCACTAAGCATACTGCATGTTAACAGTCCATAACTACTCACATATCACCAAGGCCTATATCAGAAGATTACGCCTATAAGATAAATTCATGTATGCCTACTAAGACACGATATACATTATTACTCTAATTTACCCATAAATGACACAAATTGTCTTGTTACGTTTTTACGCTTTAATGAATTGGACATTGGTTTATGCCGCCCTACACGTTTTCTCATTAAGCTAGTTATTAACTATAGTTTAGGATAGCTGAATAAAGGCTTTACGTATTTCCGCCATTTCGTAGTTTTTCAACTTATCTAAAAAAAAAACTATTTTATGCAGGAGAGGTTAACAGCTCTAATGAATTTTTGAATCGTTAAGAAATAAAGCAAATGGTTTGGTTTATTAGAAACTAATTATACGATATCGATATTTGGAATGAAATGTGAAGGAGAGCGCGTGAGACAAATATCGATGCCATACTTTACTCAGTTCTTTGATAAACTACCAATTGTTAAACTTAACTGTCCTGATTTTGCCTATTGTTGTTTGATTTTTACAAAATAAAAGTCGGTATATGCTACAACAGATCAATATGAAGAATAACACAGGCTTTTGGACTTTTTAAACAGTAAGTGTATGGTTTCACAAATTCTTTCGAATACAGTGTTCAATATGTAACCAAAGGAGTTCCAAATACGAAAATGATGTTTAAGGTGTATGAAATGGCTTATCTCCATCTATATTACAATTCTGTGGATTTTTCAATTAAACATGACAAAAGTCAAATATAGTGTTCATTTGAGGTCAGAAGAAAGCAAAATGTTTTTTCTATCAGTTAGCCACAGACACTTACCAACCAACCAACCATATTGTAGAATTAAAAGCACGTGAAAGCATGATCAAACATATACAATCAACAGACACCATATAGATGTATTGGTAGCTATTTTATTCTTTGATCTAACTAAATAGATGTAAGTATATGTGATCATTTCCCGGTAACACAACATTGGAAGTCTACTACTTGATTATATAAATGTTTCAGAACGAAGTCATGTTGTAGACTTTTTTATTTTCGCAAGTGTTTTTCTTTAGCATTTCTCTGGGTCAATGTCATACGAGAGATTGAAGGTCTCTCCATATTTTGTCTCATATTTCTCACAGAGTGTTCTGAGATGACCTACAACATTATCAAATACAACAGCATTGCCAAGATAACTCAAAACTTCACTTACGTTCAAAATAGTCATAAGAGATCTAATTAGAGATTTAAACTTACGTCATTGTTTCTTTGTTAAATCAGTTAACGTCATGTTTAGATGTTGTAAGGTCATCTTAACATGTATAATAACTAGCTAATTTAGAAAGGTGTGTATCTAGGATGACATTTTCATCATAATTAAATCCTTTCTTAACAAGGACGACATAGATAAAGGCACGCCCGAAAGTAGAATATATATCACATTATTGTTTCTTTGGTGTTTTTGCGGAAAAAAAAACAGAGTTAGCATTTAAGGCCTACTTAACATTCCCAACACATTCAGTAATACTCTAATATTCCATTTAGCTAAGATGTCTTGCTATGTATGTAACGCTTGTTTTGTTCGGCCTATAAAATCTGTCAGAAAACGTTAGGAGGTGATTACATAAACGCCATACTTAAGGAAATTATCCACTATGTGTATATAGAATTAAGTTTCTTTGATTTAGTCTCCTTTTAACACTTCTGTTTGTTAGCTCTCTTTTATGTAGAAAATATCATTTGCATTACTGTTACAAAATGGAATTTTGGAATATTTACATAAGTGGTATATTTAATGCAAAATGAAAAAATCATAAATGTTAATAAAAATGAAATTGCTTACAAAGATTCCAAATTAGAAAACAAAGCATGCTATTTGTACCTATGTTATGCTATTCCTAAAATAGAACCCAGAGCTAGACAAGAGCTTGTTGAAGAGGATTTCCTATCAAACATTTTGCAGTTATCTCTGTATAACAATACACTTCCCTGCACAATATTCGTGTTGACAAGCGAATGCATCTATGTATAACATTATCTAAATGACACTGTGAAATAGTAATGCTTCTTTAATTTATCAGTTCTGAAGACTTGGCAAACACAAAGTTCATTGAACAAAATATGCCAAAAACCCAACTTATATTTACACACTTTGTATTGTTTTCAGCTGGTTTGTGTCTTGGAAAGCTTGACAACCATAAAACCCGCCATCCATACCGCTGTGATCATTACATCAGTTGTACTAACAATACGGTTCACGTTGTCAAGTGTAAAAACAACCTTTGTTTCAATACAGAGACTAACACTTGTGGTGAATCAGGTAAGTATATAGCCGAATAATCTATTTCCACAATAAAAACCTATTTATGTTGTAATATTTTGTTGTATGCTGATGCTGAAGTTTATAAAGTATCTATGGTTTTGTGATTTACGAGTACTAATCAAGAAACATGCATCATTATACCTATATTTGTATGACGAAAATTATTGATTATTGTTTAAGAATTTTTCCTATTCTTTTTTGTTTTAGCACAATTGGATTATTAATTTATATAACTGATACAATCTTATGAATTGAGAAACGCCTAAGAAATAGATATTTTCTTTCTCAACTGACTTTTGAATTGTTAACAGGTATAGTGATGAAAGATGTAGTGGCATACATGAATGAAGGCGTGACGTCACTGATGTGCCGCGTGCAACATCTTGGTAATTGGGATGCAATACGAATTCGGAAGATTCTACCATCTGGAGACAGGGTTCCTGTTGTTGTTGCATCCAACGAAACAAATGTAACGATTCAAGATCCAAATATGCAGGGACGGCTGTTTGCGGATATCCAGACGACAAAATATGAAGCCAATCTAAAATTATGGATTTACACATTACAGTGTGCTGATGCAGGAATTTATGTTTGCGAAGTGGATACTGATTACGATTTACCCGAATCACAGGCACAGCTGTCTTTGAAAGGTAATCACGACCTTTCATTTTCTACCGCGAATTACAATCTAGGGTAATTATGTAACATGCTGACACCGGAAAGAGAGTGGGGATATAAGATATATAATAAAGTTAAAAATAAAACAGGCTAATAGAAAGAATATATCTCTGAAAACACTGAAGAAAGATTTTTAAAAATTCAGTAATAAATTCAGAATAAGATACAGCATAACTGTTTCCTTTTTTCAGAGCTCGTATTTGATGACAGAGGCTTAAAATTTAAAAGGAATGTATAAATGAAACAGAAGTGAATGTAAATTTCGACCTATATGCAGTATATACAAACGCTGATTCAAACTGCACCATACGGTTGTCTTTCCCTTGGTAGTGATGTTACGAGTCTACATTATTAAAGCCCAGAAAAGGCGATTACTGCCAATCGATTTGGTGGAATTAAATGTCAAAATCCAGAAGAGGAAATGCACTAATCGAATTTCAATAAATGTCGTATTTGGTATTGAATAATGAACGTCAAGTGCATGCGTAAATTGTAAGCCGTGCCACCATTCGAATGAATTTAAGCTTGACAAGCAGATTACGAAAAACATCTACGACAAATGCCAAGTAAAAAGTATACACGTTTACTTGACATTATTCTTTAATTACCAGATACATGAACTGGGGCTAGTCCGCTTCCTTATCTAGATTTTAACATTACTTTCAATCACTTTGGATTTTCCTAAAAAGCCAACTAGGTTTTAAATAGAACTGACAAGTCCTAGTAGGACGAAACAGGTGCTTGATGTAGTTTAATTTGTTGTTTGACTTTACTGTATCTTACATAAATGTGCTATTCACTGTGTTTCATGTACTACCTAAAAGTTAATTAGCCTTGTCTGCCAGCTATAATCTCCAAGATTGTATAAATTACACATGGTAATATATTACCTTTTGAAATTAAAATAAGAATTTAGGACAAGATGCAGTAAAATCAGTAATGAATTAAACTTTATCATCTTCATTAAACAGCTGTTACAAACATAGAAAACTTATGATTTTAATAAAGTTTATTATTACATATCATACATGCTCTAGGACTCTAGATTGATGTGTATAGATATATAAGTGGGTGCATTCCAATGTGATAATAAAACACATGCTGTACATTAACTACCTGACCATAACTTATGTCCAATACACACCAGTTGACGGAGTCATTAATTACCCTTGAATTTTCTATTACTTGCAAGACATGTCTGTCAACTATACAATGAAAGACTTTATACTTGAGAAGGCCCAGGAATGTAAAATACATATTAATACTGTATTCTATACGATTATTAATATATAACTAGGAATATAGTCGTGAAGAAATACGTTAGTGTTAGAGTTTAAGTTATGCACAAAAAATAAAGTCATATCCAAAATTCTAGTGTAGAATATAGTTATAATGTCTTATACGATGTGTATTGTTGCTTTAATTCATTAATGTGTGACAATGTTTGATGAACCTGTTTATAATAGTTGTGTGTGTGTATGTAAAACCTAACCATTTTGTTTTATGTAGAGAGCATTCTCTCAATATACAGTAAAGTTTTTTAAATATATTTATAGATTAAAAAATTTAAATCAATGGGGAGATAACTTTAGGAAGTCGCCACTGAAATGGCCGCAACTTTAATGTATTGTTCCTTCAATAATACATATGTAGAAAATCAGGGTTATAGTTGATTATTTGAGGAGCCATATTCAGCAAGTCGTTACAATATTGACTATATTAGGTATTCAAATACATATACTACTAGTAATTTGCCAATGTGAAATAAAAACAAGATAATCCGTTTCAGAGGACTTTCTTTTCAAAGAGAGATAACGGTGACACAAATGTGTAGTTGTGATCTGTACTTGAGCGTTTACCTCTAAAACCAAGAATGAATTCGCGCCGAAATCGTAAGAATTAACGAATTTCTCGTGAAAATGAGGATTTCTTTCCACAATCATTATTTGAATACCTACTCCAGCCCGATATGTCGATAGAACGTCAAAACTTCCTTAAACCATGTTCAACTTTTATCACGAATTTTGTTTGACGTGAGCGACATTTATTGGACGCTGAACTGTATTTACATTAGCATACTGCACTCATATTACGACACAATTAGGTCAGATACAGTTTTTTGTTCATATTTACCTCAGATTGTGGCCATAAGGTGTTTTATACGCTATGACAGCTTGAGTACAAAAAGCTTCTAAGTATACTGAAATCATTGATTAACTAAAACAGTAAAAATGTGCTAATGCATCGTTACTGCTACCATCCTCTTTCAATATATAATTTGTAAGTGTTGAGTATGTTTATAAACGATACTATCTATACGAAAACTTATAACGTCAACAAATAAAAGAAGATATCAGAGTCATTCGCAAGATTTTACACCATTCTTTTATGCAAGATTTTGTAAACAGCATTTTGGTCATGTATTACAAATCCATTTGTATTATGTAAACTGTCAACGTTGTTAGCATTCAATATTTAGCGGAAATAGCCTGAAGAATATATCAAAATCTTGACCGTGATAAATTTAATAACTAACCTTCACGTTCAGTTTAGCATTGTTTAGACGTAATCAGACCAGGTTCAATTATACAACGCATTAACGTCAGCTTGATTAAAAAATCGAGGTACAAGGTATTAAAAAATGTATATCTGTACAATGTTATTTAACACCACGACGAAGTTTATCGGAACAGTAAGCTAACCAAACATATGAGAAAGGAAAGTTGATGACATTTGCGTGGTAAATTATGTATGGATGTACATCATATTCAATAGCAGTTGTATTGCTTATTTAATATGAGGACACGTCAACCTGTCATGAATAACAAGGTACATTGATGACGTTAGGTCCAAACAAGCATTTATGGACAATTACGTATAGTTGATAACGTGTCTGCATTATTTTTGCTGTAAAAATATATTCAAAGCTTTCCGATGCCATTTCGTATCTAATGCAAGTTTTAACAAAAATTCCGACAAGTCAACATAATCTTTATTCAAACTTAAGTTTGATGAAACATAGACAAAAAGAAAAAAATTCCAGTTTAAAACCTACACGGAGAATAAGACCGGAAAGGTCAACGTCGTTTTTTTTATCGCAACACCCGCCATGTTATATTTGTAATTCCAATTAAGTAATGCCAAGTCCTCAGATGAGAACAAGGTAAACACAAAAGAACCGACAGGCAATCTAACAAGTAACAAAAACGTCCAACTTGATATCGCAAAAGTAGAAATAGAATTACATAATGACCGTAAAACTTCCTCATACTGTTATCATTACAACATCTTGCACGATAATCTCAACATTGGTGACAGGCCCTTAAACACTGAAACAACTGAGACGTGTTAACATCGTAGATTGTTGATGAAGGACAGTTGCTATCCAGAAACGGAAAATTCGAAACAGGGAAATGTACCTATAGAATAGGATTATCTTTATACTCGACTTGTAGTGACACTTTGACAATAATCAATCAAACTGGAAACATATCTTTTCATATTGGTACATAGATATCTAATATCTTTATTTGCATTGCAGTGAAGCCAAAACCACCACAGATTTCGAGTCCCATAGAAATAATAGAGGGGAAGCGACTCCGTCAAACATTTTCTTGTCAAGGAGAGGTAGGATACCCAAACGGTGACTTACGATGGGAGGTGAAGTATAAGGACCAGATCAAATTTTCAAAAGTCTCCTCAACAGTGTTCAACGACACGCAAACAAAATCTATCATGGGGAACTGTTCAAAAACCATCCGACGTGAACTGTCCTTCATACCTTCTAAGCAACAAGACCAAATGGTATTAAGATGTGTTGTGCAAAATGATGATACCTTACCAGAAGGACAAACATTGTGGGATTCATTCACAGTTCATGTAATTCCAGGTATGTTACATCGATAAGTCTATTTTCAGGTGGTATTTCTGCACAAAGAGAAGCCAATTTGCATTATATATATGTGTGATCTGTGCGAAATTCTACCACTGCGAATATCTTCCGTGAACGAAATACGCAAAATCATGACCCAACAAATTTTAAGCGCTAAAAGCATCGCTATAAAATTAATTACAACAGCCGGATAACTTATTCTCTTTTTAAAATGCTTGTTTATCAAGAACAAATAATATATAGAACAAATAATTAAATCGTAGCAATAAAGCATTCCGTTATTTGTTATGTGACCTGGAAAAATTTCATTTAAATATCATGCTTTATCAACGAATTAGATGCGGAGAAAACATTAAAGCTTAAGCCACGTACCGATAGCCGTGTTTACTATATCCAAGCTCGACACTTTTTTGTTTTTGTTTTAGCAAACTTTTGTAGTTCAGTCAATTCAACATACTTGATCCATCCACACAACTGTCGGCAGTATATACAGTGTGCACAGGGGTATGTGTATGTCCGGCAGTGTAGCATCGGTCTCTGCTTTAATCCAGACACACAACAGTGTGACATCCCGGAACCAATAGAATCTACAGTCTGTACGTATACATTTTACTCATAATCCATTAAATATTGAGTTCTTAACCATATAATCATTCTTATGAAGGGGATTACACATATGCCATATTTAAACATATTTGAAAGAACAAAATGGGCCTAACTATCTTCTCTGAAAATGTTGATCATTGACTATGCGCAAATGATTTTGGTTGATGGCTGACGTCATCTCAAAAATGATATATATTATATACAAATATACATATCTCCTTGACGATGCCAAATTCTGATCCATTGATGGTGCCCTTTTAAACCACGTAATATTGATAATTACAAATTCATGAAGGTTAATCGGGGCTATCGATTTGTGCTAGTAAAGATACTAATAATTTTCCAGTTAAACAGTATCGATGTACATTAGTCATTCATTAAAGACGAATGGGTTTAAAACATACAGTAAAATATGTCAATATGTTTCATTTCTATTCTAAATCATGTTGTTTTCAACTGATTGTTAAACTTCCTTTTCTAGTTGATCCTGAGTTCCCTTGCCGACCGAACAAAAACGGTGTGTATTACCCACATGCTTTCCTTTGTAACAAGTACACGTGGTGCGTCCAAGGAAAAGGAATTCTCCAGCACTGTCCGTTAGGAACCCTCTACCTAGCGGACGGTCAATGTACATTCAACACAGAACAGTCACTTTGCTACAACAAGGACCAGGACTTATGATGACCGCAGATAATTCAGTATCATGTCATATTTTTTTTTCACATTTAAACAAACAAATTCATTCTGGCAAACCTGTCACATGAAGACACACCGAACTTGAATAAGTGGTATTGATCCCTGTTGACACATTGCTTAAAAGCTTGCAACGATGGTTATGAGAAACGAAAAAAACCAAAAGTGAAGGTTTTAAATACAAATATGCTCCGTTATGCAACCGTATTCTGAAGCCTACATTTGGATTAAAGGAGTACGATATTGAGCTGTGAATGGCAAGTCTATCTTTTGATAGAAATGGTTTTATTTCATAAAGGAATTGTTCGTTACTGTACCTAATCACTAGTGAATTACCTGTGTCATTGTGCCTATATTTAACGTTTCTCGGTGAAATGTAATATATCACCCTTAGACTACGCAACTAAGAAGTGTTCCATCGAGTTGGAATAATATATGAAGTATATTAATGATCTCAAATCATAATTTACGGTTTCTTATGCCAGGAAGAGTGTTTTTCTATACAAGTGAAACTGCACAGCTTGCAGGCCCCCGTCAAGAAGAATATATAAGAGAAAACTATACAAGAATCTATACAAAAGACAATTAAATTGAAAGAGAAATATGTGCAAGGAATACCACAACGTGCATCATAATCCTGTAGAATTAATAAACGCTTCATCCTTGTGAAACGGTAAATGGTTACACAAGAGTATGATTTTTTTTCTTTTGCAAAGATTGTGTTTTGAATTATGAATTGTACGTGTAGGCATGATGGTATATTACATCGATAAATCATATTTTGATGTTAATACATGAATGTACAAAATGTGTATAATGTGTGCATTCATATAAAATGTGTACATCCATATATCATATATCAGTCGATGTTTATTTATCAAAATAAACGATATCAATAAGCAACTAACTACAAAACCTAAACAGGTCAGCTTCGGCAAAATACATTTCTTAAATACTTTTTTTGATGGGAGGGGGTGTCTCTAGTTAAACAAAGTGTCGACATTATCATTTCTCATCCTGACGTCACCCACTACATTACACAGCAGAATTAAACGTCACTTCAAGAAATGCAATTCGTAGTGTAAGTTTTTCTTTAATTTTGTCATTTTTTTATAAACTTGAGGTTCTGCAAAATAAAGATGTAAATATTTCTTTATACGTGTGATTTACAGGCCATATAGTAATGCATCAGATTCATATGTATAAAAGCCAGGTTTTAAAATACTATGAATGCTTGTTTATAAGGTAAGCACGAGTTATATAATAAGTGTTATTGCATGTACTTTGTAGATGCGTGTTAATTTCCGTAGCTGACACCGGTTCTCAGATTACCACAAATATTAGTAAGATATAGCCTTGAATAATTGTAAAAAATATATAACTCATAACATTTACATCAGCAAATTTTCGTCATCGCAATCATCAAACTCTATACCATCAATGAGAATGTATAGTTATACCTGAACCACCTGTCATTTTAAACTATGATTACCATATTCAGACCAGGCTAATAAAGCTATATACATTTATTTATGTAGACAACCTAGCAAGCTGGATCAAGTGATTATCCAAATGACTTGTGAAACAATGGTGATGAATGATAACGTCCATGTTATTCCACAAAAAGGTCATCTTGACAAGTTAGTTTCTGACAACCTAATCACGGATTTACATGTATGTAGTTCCCTATTCCGTGAAGGACGACACAAGAATATTTTATAGGATATTTCTACAAAACATTTTCATGTATAAAATGTGTACTTAATGCTTTTATTTCAAATAAATATTTTAATTTGTACACTGTTCATTTCCTTTTACTTAAACATCACCAACATTAATTTTCTTGGGTTTAAAAGATAGTTTGACTTCTCCAGGAGGAAACTTATCATGAACGGGTGATAAATAAACCTCACCCGTCTGAGTTGTGTGAGCATAAGTATCTCGTTTAAACTGAAAAATGAAAGTCGGCATGGGTTCTGTCACACTGAACCCATTCTTTAAACTGCTGTACATATTAATACTCTACAGCAAAAAGATATTGGTCGATAGTGTGGAGATGATGAGTAATTGTAGCTGTGTTAGAGGAGTTCATTCATTATATTATGAAGAATATTGATGCCGATTTTGACCGACAGACAGATACACAGACACAAACACACAGAGGCATAAAGGTAAATGATTACTTGAAATTTTACTCCTTTCAATTATGATGTTTTTAATATAAAAAATGGCATTCCGAGTCACATGTCTAGCGAATCTATGGGACAGCATTATGCTCAAAAGTAAATTGTGGTGGCAAAAAGGTTTAACCGTAAGATATATTAAACTAGAGAAATAATTTTTAGTGATGTTACATTCACTGTTTGAATAAAGTTAAATTCCTCAACATGAAGCTGCGAATATTGGCATAACTCGTCTTAAGTTCATGTCGATATGACAAATGCAAGTATCCATCGAATTAGTGGACAAAACTCCTGTGTCATTTTTCTTTTCGGAAATAGCTCATCAATTCAGCGACAGACCAAAAAAGTAGGACAGTGTAGATCGTTTACCTGAATCACACGGAAGTGTTGTACCGTAAATGTAAAACATCAGCATACGTATTTGCAGACTAGATATATTTGACCACTATCAATGTTCATTGATATGTAAAATGTATTTTAATCAAACTTTGTAACTATAGAACAGCTGTCTTATTGTCTTAAAAAGTATTACCATTTTATCTCAAAACCTAACAGAAGTTGTTAAACCCGTCTCTCACCTTCAGTGAAAGTTTCCGTCAATAGCTTTCATACCTTACTTTCTAAGATAACTAATGCACACAATGCAATAGATATGAGTTTAAGTTTTCCTATGTTATCATAGACTACTACTACGAAGCAGATAGCGGCCATTACAACATAGCACTGTATCAAAAGCAAACAAAAAATAACCGTTTCCTCTGTGTTTGCTTCATGTGTTTTCTGTTTGAATAAAAACACCTAAAAATTAACAATTTGCCTTTCTCCTCAGTCTTCAATTTTTCCGCAAAAATCGATCGCTTATATAACTGAGGATCAATATCGGCATACCATCAAGACGTCATCCTTCATTCATAATTCTAACCAAGTTAAACTCCAAAATCTATTTTCTTAAATAAACTATAGTAAACTTTACCTCTTCCCTACGGGGAATTGCGAGACCCTGGGGCTATGAAATTCACAATTTTGGTAAACCATCTTAAGATGCGTCCATCCATGAAGGGCATTTTATACTACCATATCTGGATGTTTGAGTTTGGAAATTTGAGTCAATTTGACCTCTTTTTGCCTCACCCATTAAGCTCTAAAGTTCAACAAGGATCCATATGGGCATACCATCACATCGTCATCGTTTGCTTATAATTCCAAGCAAGTTTAAAATATATTTCCAACGATAATTAAACAAATTAAACAAATGATACTCCTGAGTACCCTTGGGTCATGAAATTCACTATATATTCACTGCCTTAAGAAACTTCCATTTATGTAGAGCATTGGACTCTAGCATATCTGGGTGTTGATGAGAAAATCTGAGTAAATTTTAAACTTTTGGTCCCGCCCCTCACGCCACCAGGGGTTGGGGTCCATATATATATATATATATATATATATATATATATATATAATATTGTTTCATCATAGGCCAGGAAAGGTTTCTGCAAAATTTAATTGAAATCGGTTCAAGGTATTTTGAGAAGTCGAAATTGTTAAATTGTTTACGGACGCACAACGTCGGATGAAAGTAATCGCAATAGGTCACCATGAGACTTTGTCTAAAAACCAGCATACTCAAATTACGACTATTCGTTAAAGAGACATGTGTCTGAAACGTCCATATTTGAGTAGTACTCTTATTTTAGTACCCCTTGTGCTGAGCGATTCCACAAAAATAACCGCACTTCTGTATGTTAATACATAAGCACATCAATGGGCTTAAACGCCATATTCCATACAAATATTGTCATATTCCACCAAATATAAGCCCGATTTACATTATATGTTTTAATGATGCATAAAGTAAAGATAAAAGAAATGTTGAGAAATGGTAGTGTTAATCAAGGGGAGGCAAAAAGGACATTCTACATCTACAAAAGGTTATAGACCATTTATTTCATCAAAATGATATATTAACGTGGTGCAAAGATCAGATCATGTAATATTTTCAACTAAATAACATGTACTGTGTGAAGCCAAAGAAAGAACATAGACCGTGTTTGTGTCAACATTAAGATCACATCGCTTAGTATCTTCCATCAAAACTATGAACAACATTGAGCTACAATAAGGCGAAGACTACTTTCCGAAAATTCAACCCTACGCAGAATTACTAAAAGCTTGGTGCACTGGAGAGGTAAGTCAAGAAGCGGCTTCTCATCTCGATTCATTTTCATTTTTCAACGTATCTTTTCCCCCAGTTTATTCTATATTCTTAACACTGCAAAATAACACGTTTTATCTGGAATATCCGATGTAGGAGTCCAGTATAGTAACAAATTCAAGCACATCAAGTTCAACGAGGTTCAGATGTACATATATGCGAACACAACCTTGGATTATAACAATGAATTATAACAATTTGCTCATCGCACACAATTAAACAATCTACATGCTGCAGTCATCAACGCTAAGTCATTGGACATTGATGACTATGACACTGAGTCATATGTACAATGACGTGCTATAAGTATTCGGTGAAAAAAAAAGTGAATCGGGCACAGAGACTTCCGCGGTGTCGAGAAAAGAGAAATTGGACAATGGACAACTGTCTAAGGGTCAAATTCTTAGAGAAAAGTAAAATAATTCTCGTCCAGAAATACGAAGTAGTGATTTGGGGCTGCATTTGTTGGGATGCTGTGGGGACGCTGACGACTGCAGATGGGAATATTAATGTTTTAAAATATCAAAAAGTGATGGAAGAAAATCTCTGGTCTTTCATAGCAAGACATTTTTTCCAAGACAATAACACGTCCGTCATCGTGATAGGTCCACCAGGGAATACGTGGCTTGGGATGAAATCAACTGCATGAATTGGCCTGCATAATCGTCAAATATAAATATACTTAAAAATGTTTGTATGTCAAAATGAAACTCCAATTTGTAAAATCGACAGGAGAATTATTCCGGGAATACAAATAATCTGGATTGAGATTACACAATCCTACATCCAGAGCTTATATAAATCCATCACAAGGCGGATTTTCAATGTGACCAGATTAAAGGGACATCTCACAAAATACGTTAGTGTGTAACTGCATTGCGGTTGAGCTACTTTTCCTCTAAGCGACATTTTATGTCGGCTGTATTTATGTCAAAATGTAAACACGCCGTCACTGTGACCGAGTACTTTTGGCACGACACTGTACTTTGTAATGAAACACAGGATAATACACAGAGACTACATGGTCGGTGCCATGTTTGGCGAGGATGAAGAAAGACAAGAATCCTTGGCGAGCTTTGATTTTCTGTACCGAGTCAAAATGCAGATTACATTTTATAACATGTACGATGTATTCTGTTTAACCTACCACATTACCACATTTATTGTTGATTCAGATTGCTGAAACTTTGTGTACAAGACTCCGTTAACCTGACATTGGCGTTGTACGCGGAATTGAACCTGAAGACAAGCCAAACAATTGCTCTGCACCAAATGCATTTAATATTTCCAACGGATATAACTGCTATTTCATGTATCTTTGTAAATAAATTCGTTCAATACAACAGAATCGCTTATCTATCTAAACAGTCACTAGTATTTCAAATGAATACTTAGCAATGAAGTGCTTCCGTCTTTTCTGAATCACATGATATTAATGTAACGAGAGCTTCGTATTCTGAAACAGAACAAGCGAAAGTGAATGCATAAACCATAGACTCGTATAAAGAACAGATAAAACAATCTATGTGTTAAATCATAGTGTTGCAATATGGTTTAAAAAGAAATCACAAAGTTACACAATTAAAGTAATCAAGTCCATCGTTGAATATTTGATCAATATTGACATTATATATATTACATATTATTCACAATACATGGATAAAACTTTCATACTGTAGTGTCGCCACATATTAATATTTCTTTATATAGCAATGTTTAATAATCTGTTAAATAATAATTCTTGTGAGGAGAATATATATACACATTTTCAAATAAAGACAATAACGACTTGTCTTGTAAGCAAAACTGTACATGTGTATGTCATTTTAATGTGATTCGCAAGCACAAAATTTTCGTTCAAATAATCAAAAAGGAAACATCTTACATACGAAAATGCTTAAAACACAGAGACAAGAATAGGACAAGGTATGTAACATCTTTAGACAGGTACGCCAGAAGTGTACTGGGAACATTAAATGCACGAACTGAAATAGTGAATGATTTCATATATGTACCATGTAACAATATAGGCATCATATGATAAACATACAAGATATGAACGATACATTAAGTTACTTTCGATGTTGATGAAATAAGCAATGACATTGCAGAAAGCACTAAATTTTGGTTTCTCTCTCTCTCTCTCTCTCTCTCTCTCTCTCTCTCTCTCTCTCTCTCTCTCTCTCATCTATATCTTAGAGTATACCTTTGAGACATATAACAAACACTAAGAGGATATTTGATATTTTAACGAAGTATTCCATTGATACAATGGATTTTTTCTTATTGTTTAAGATAAAAACATAGAAAAAAGAAGCATGAAAAAAAAAGAAATAAAGAGTACTAATTAATAACCAAAACCAATCAATGATTTCGTGTGTCCCGGTAAAACATCACTATCGTTACCCAATTTAATCACTTAGATATGCAATTTCTAAATTACTTGAAAATGCTCAATTTGCACTTAATTCTAATATCAATAATGACTAACTCAAATGTTACCGTAGACATATTAATTACCCGTGATCGGTTTAAAGTACTTACTTTTAAGGTATTTCATAACGTGTCGTGAAGATGATCAATGATCATATGAGAACTCCTAAAGCAAAATGAAAGGTTACTACCAAACTATCTGATAATACAGGTAAGACTTGTATCCATATAAACACAGCATCAAAGATGTGTACAGGAAACCTAAAAGAAGAGATAGACAGAAAACGAAATTGAAAATAATGTTTCTGAGACTCTGTTTCAATCAGAAATGTTACCGTGTAAAATTCAAATTGCAATATATTTTGCAAACATCAGATCATTTTCTTAGTCATTGCACTTCTTCCTTCATGTTGCTGTAGACAGTTGTACTTATGTTTTATATGTTGTAACCAAAGATTATTATTGCATTTTCCCTCTAACACTTATAAGCAATCCAATACTAACTTTGCCTTTGCACACTAACATTGCAAATAGAACCGTTTATGGATAACAGAGATATATCAAATATGGCCTCTATTCTACTAGAAATGGGTTTGCTATACATTGTTTCAATTCACAAATGATATCACTCATAACGATATCATAAGCATTTATGCGTCACTTAAAATTCCTCGAGCTGTAGTTTAACCATTTTAGATATTCTTACAGACTGACCAAGAAAAGCTACAGAATCATTCTTGCTAGCAAATGGGTGAAACATATGTTCTATGAAGCATATAATTGTAACTGTTTCTAACTGGATTCATACTTTTATTTTTCTTTTAATAAACACAATTTGGCAAATCAATCCCTTAGGCGACGTTTTTTTTCTAAAAACAAATGTCATTTGTTTGTATGTTGTAAAACTTTGTATCGTTTTGAATTTGTATTTTTTTTATGAAAAGTGATGTATACCAGATGCTATCTAAATTGGAGATACAAATGTTGTAATTTAAGGTCTTTACATTTAAAGAACCAAATGGTTGTATATCTTAAACAACCAAGTGCTGCACTCGTATGCGTTTTTTCTTGTTAATAATACACAGAATTCCAAACATAGACAACTTCCAACATGTTCTTCAGATAATTCAGTATAATTTATTTTCACTTTATGTGCATTTTTAAACATTCATTTTATTACACAAACTAAAATAATGCCCCTTTTTTAACAATGCTTGTTGTGGAGACAGTTGAGACATTAGAATTGTATAAAATAAAAATTGCTTTCATGGAGATTTTCATTAGTTAAATTGGCAAACATTTTCTCTGACTCTGACATGCCAATCCTTATATATGATTTATCACTGTTACCTTTTAATTGCCAAGCATAAAAAGGTAGTTTGAGTAAACTTTTAAAAATTTCATTTACTAAAACAATCATTTTCTGAACACCACTAGGTATTTAAAAAGTTTCTATTACATCTTGCGCCTTAGTTTATAATTACTAAATCACTGTTATCAGGAAAGTTTTCACTTTCAGGTAAGTATCTACTTATGTTTGATGTTTTCATCAATTTCTTTCTGTATCCACTTAAGCATAATACTCAGTTCTATATCTATATATGGTAACAAAATTAATATCAACTGCTCAATATATCATTGCTGCATAAAATGTAGGAAAAAAACAAAAACAAAAATTCTTACATTAATGACAATTGCTAGTTAGGCCATGTGAATGTGCACTTCAAAAGCGCATGAACAAACATCAAATGTAAACTGACAGAACTTATTATTTTTAAAATAAATGATCAATATACCTTTGATGGAACAATTATTTCAACTAGAACTGTTATTAACATCGCAAATGTTAATCCTGAAAAAAAACTAATGATGTTCCAATGTTTCAATTTCGTTATTAGGGAAAAGATTGTACTCTTCATCCTCAAAACCTCTACATATACCAGCTCGCACCTATTTTATACCATACCAGAATGTTGACAAGGATGCATTTTTATGTACAGTCATGTAATTATAAAGAGTGAAACTTAATTGTGTTATGCAGTTAGATACAGTGATAGACTGGATATTGTGATTTAGCAAATGCATAGTGTGTGACCAGATGTTGTAATGTAGTTAGATAAAATGCAGGACCTGATACTGTGATGTAGTTGGATACAGTGAGGGACCTGGTATTGTGATGTAGTTAGGACACAGTGAGGGACATGGTATTGTGATGTAGGTAGATACAGTGAGGGACCTGGTATTGTGATGTAGGTAGATACAGCGAGGGACCTGGTATTGTGATATAGGTAGATACAGTGAGGGACCAGGTATTGTGATGTAGGTAGATACAGCGAGGGACCTGGTATTGTGATGGAGTTAGACACAGCGAGGGACCAGGTATTGTGATGTAGGTAGATACAGCGAGGGACCTGGTATTGTGATGTAGGTAGATACAGTGAGGGACCTGGTATTGTGATGTAGGTAGGTACAGCGAGGGACCTGGTATTGTGATATAGGTAGACACAGTGAGGGACCTGGTATTGTGATGTAGGTAGACACAGCGAGGGACCTGGTATTGTGATGTAGGTAGACACAGTGACGGACCTGGTATTGTGATGTAGGTAGATACAGCGAGGGACCAGGTATTGTGATGTAGGTAGACACAGTGAGGGACCTGGTATTGTGATGTAGGTAGACACAGCGAGGGACCTGGTATTGTGATGTAGGTAGACACAGTGAGGGACCTGGTATTGTGATGTAGGTAGATACAGCGAGGGACCTGGTATTGTGATGTAGGTAGACACAGTGAGGGACCTGGTATTGTGATGTAGGTAGATACATTGACATGTACTTACTTACAGTGAAGAAACTGATAATATGATAGTGTTAGATTCAGTAAAAGGTCCTGATATTGAGTTGTTGTTTAGTACAGTGAAGAATTTAATACTGAAATGTACTTAGATAAAGTGATAATGATATATTGCTAGGTACAGTAATGGGGCTGATCTTTGAATGTAATTAAGTACAATTTCACACCTAAAAGTGTAATTTGCATATAGTGACTGACCTCAATACAGAGTTTAGTTCGACACAGTGACAGACCTGACTAAGTTTTAAAAAACGGTCGACAGACAAATGAAATACCATTAAAATGCTATTGAAATACCACTTGTTTCGAGAAATCCACTGACGCGCTATTCAATTCACAATATTTCAAAGGCTATACTGCCATTTAAACACTATTTTCCCAATTGTCTTTTACTGGTACCAAAAATGATTCTCTTTTAGCAGGACTAATGGAATACCAATGAAATACTATTTGGTGCAGCATTAACTTTCATTTTTGACCTAGATAAATAGAAGTTGAATGGAGTTTCAATTACCTCAAAGCATCAAGATAGACTTTAATTATGTACATGATACAGAAAAATATGGTCTCTTTGTAAATCATTTTGTACGTAAATGGTCCATTCTTAAACCATTTATAAATCTTAAATTACCATTTCTAATTTTGTTTTTTCATTATATTTAAATGATTAAAATAAATAGAAGTTGAATGGAGTTTCAATTACCTCAAATGCATCAAGTTGCAACTAGACATGGATAGAATGACGTAAATCTTTCTTTTGTTCATATTTTGTCCTAGTTTTATTGAATTGGAGTTCGGATAACTATGATCATGTTGACATGTTGGTATTTTCTTGATGTTTTTTTATGCATCAACTTAATACCAAGACTGCAGATAATACCATAAATAATAAATGTCCTGTATTAGGTAAAATTAACAACAGGCCTCTGCCAAAATGTCAATAGGCAAATAGGTTATACAACAAATAAAATACAAATGTACCTTTTCAGTCTAGATCTATACACAACAAGTGATTGCAGCTTCCAAATTACCATATTTATCTGCAGATAAGCTGTAACCCAGAAATATGCCCTAACCCAGAAATATGGCCCAACCCGAAAAATATGCCCCACCCCACAAATAAGCCCTCTTTTTCATTTTTTACAGAATCATTAATTTCAAAATAGTAAAATAAAAACAGATCACAAATAATCCTTCCCTGCACTAAACTATTACACTTAAGGAGGAGGCTCATTTGTGGATAAATATGGTAAAACATTTGCTGTAGGATAATATTATTTTACATTACACATTGAAAATGTCATCAACGCTCTGGTAAAATTTAAAACACTATAACATTTACACATATTAACATTGCAAAAACTAACTCTTAAATGACAGTCTACGTGTCAAAATAAACATTTTCCAACTTTTTAGATTTCGAACGTGGATGGCGTCGAAGCTTGTACTCATTGTCATTGCCTTTAAAACGAAAAGCAGTCAATCCAAGTTTGGCTTCAATTTCAAATTCCTTTGAAAGTTTTAATGCTAACAATTTATCCATTTCTTCCTGCTTTTTCCTTGTGTGGAGGATATCATATACCTCTTTTGAAGAATCCATGCAAACAATGTTCAAATTTGCATCTACAGGTAATGACACACCAGACTCAGACAGGTCAAGAACATCGGTGTCAGTAACATTACAAATATCACTAGAAAGAACGGAATCCTCCAATTTCTTGCACTTTTGCAAATTCACTTTGCCTTTGCTATTTTTGGTTAGACTTGAGGAGGATTTTTTCAGAGATTTAAGTTTCTTTGTATAATTTCTTTTTGGAATTTCATCAACTTTTCTTCTTTTGAAATCTGCTCTATCAGTTTCACGGTCTGAAATACACCTCCTTTTGCTAGTCTTTGTTGGAATTTGAGTATCAATATCTGTACTTGAATTAATTTCTTCATCACTCACCACATCACTTGCAAAAAAATCTGAGGAACTAGGTACAGGATGTCTAGGAGCTGTGTCTCGTTTTTTTGGACTATAATCTGGCCACACATAGTCTTTATTCTGATTGGTTTTCCTCTTTCTTTTTGATTGAATAGTTTTGGATTTCTTACATTCATTGTCTACCTTGGTCATAAAATGATCAATTGTTCTGGTTTGTGATTTTCTAGCCTCAACTTTACTTTTTAAATCGCCATCCACTTCATCCCTTCCAAGACATGCCGCTTGCAATGTTTGCGTAAAGAAGTTTGGCGACTGCCGTGAACCTCTACAAGATTTGTCTGCCTTCACTACCCAGTCTGTAATAGATCGTTGGGGGCTGAATGAATCACATCTTTGCTTTTCTTCCGATGGTCCTTTTTTGCATATGATTTGTGTCTGTGAGATATTGTCTTCCTGTTTCTGTTTCCCAGTTCTCTTTTGTTTTTTCTTTAACAAAGCTGAGCCAGAGGAGCTCCTACTATCACTGTCGACATTGATAATATTGTTGTTCTCCGACAATGGTGGTGGAATGTCAAAATCCATAGAATCATCAATGTTTGATTCAAGTGGAATCATTAACTTCCTGACAACACCAGCTTCATTGGAAGAAACCACATCATCTATATCCATAGCTTTTCTTTTTAATGCTTTCTGTGTCTGTTCAACTTTTGCAGAATTGTTTTTGTTGTCAACATCAGCAGGCACCACAGATTCATTTTCATTTGTATCACCCTCATCATATCTTTTTATGGTCAATGTGGATTTTGACAATCGGCGGACATTACTTTTCCTTTCCTCTTCAAGTTCTGACAATCGCCTCTGCATAATTGGACTACATGCATCTAAATCAGATAGTGACAATTCATGATTAGTAGGAGAGCTAAAACTAGTTTTATTCAGGTTCCGCGGTGTGGTTCGTATCAAAGGAGGTTCAATGACTTTACCACTAGCCAGTTTCCTTGGTGGGGTCACAGGACACACATTAATAGGTTTAAAATGATTCAATTCTTGTGTAATGCTGTCTTCACTCTGTATACTCGATGCCCTTGATACTTTCGATGATGTTCTATCCTTTTTTGATGTTGATGAAGATGAATTTTCCAGCAACTCCTGCTGAAGTCTGTCTGTGATAACTTCAATGTCAGGAGATATAACAACAGACCTACTGGCACATTTGCTTTCTGCACCAAGACAAATAAGACCATCTGTTGCACAAGATGAATCTTTAGATAAGTCTCGGGACAATTCATTGGAGAATAATCCGCCATTTTCTGTATGTAAATCAACAAGGCCATAATTCCAGGAGCTTGCTCTTGATTTACTTTTAACAGACATATCTGTGCTACTGTCACTTTTTTCTCTGTCATTGCACATATATGGTAGTGAACTATCACTTGACTTACTGTCAGTGTCTGTGCGTTTGTCTACCTTCAAAAATTTCTCAGATTTCTCTAAAAAATCTCCATCAGGTGTACTTTGTAGGTATTGTAGTGATGATGAACTAGAGATGCGATCGGCTTCTTTCAACTTCTCTGCCTCTCTCATCTTACTGATGAATGATTCAATAGTGGATGCTGGCCTTAAACTGCTGGACCGACCACTGTTGCCACTACTGCAGGTAACAGCAGAGGAAGACCTTGTCAATCTTGATCGAGATTCAGCCATTAGAAAGTTGATTGGGGCATCTGTGCCAGCCTGTAAAATAAACAAACAAGTAATATTATTGCTTCAAAAATTCAATCTTACCATGATCTTTAATATTAGTTTACTATCATTAATAATCTTTTAGAAACTATTGTAAATACAGTTCTTTGGGCTTACTAATGTTAATACCACAATACTCAGCACATCTCCAAACATTGGACTGGAGGATGTCACAGTAAACCAAGTCCTAATGTGCCTTTATTTTTTATCGTGTAATGTATGTTTGTCCTTATCCATAGTAATCTAACAAAACTTTCACTTGATGTGGATATTAATCTAACTTGTGTTAATATGTTACCTGTTGGAAATGTTTTGGCTGCTGGCGTTAAATGAACAATTAATTATAATTCAGGAAAAAGGAAAAATGCTGCATATACTCATATTATACCAAGATTTGTGTTTGTTCCATAAAAGTAAACTATGTACTAAGATCTACATGGTTATCTCTTTAATTTCCCATTAATGAAATATTAAACTTCAACGGATTCCTGTTACCAGCATTTTCCCATAGAAGAGTTATACAAATAAACAAATTTATCTTACTGGTCCGAAGATATCGTGTATAATTTACAATGTGATTTTGTGAAGAAATGATAATGAAAAGCAGATAAAGAACAAAAGTTGCTTCTCTTGCCTTTTCAAGCAGAGGGAAGACAATGTGTCATTTTCTGAGTTACCTCCCTTCATTAAACATTTAGTTGCTAACAATATCAGATTTTTATTTGAATGCACAAAAAGTTACTGAATTATGACCATGCTTTATATCAAACCAGAATAAATACTTATTAAAACTAAAAAGATAGTTATGTTTGCACTAAGTGTGAGTTCATGTTTGTACTAAGTGTGAGTTCATGTTTGTACAAAGTTTAAGTTCATGTTTGCACACAGTGTGAGTTTATGTTTGGATTACATGTATGTCGACTACATCAGTATAATTCACAATATTTGGATAAAAACTGTACAAGTTTTCTGGACAAGAATGCAGCTACATGCTTCATATATTCATGTTTGAGAATTACCAATTGCAACTTCTTTAGTTATCCTAGTTTAAATTTGATTAATAGATTAACAGTTGACCTTTATTGTAAAGTTTCCATACCTCCTCCATGACATCAGTCAATTCTTTTGCCAACTTTTCATCTTCTTCTTCCATTTTTTGCATTTCTTTCTGCCTCGTTTCCCGTACATTTTGCTCTTCTTCCTGTAGTTTTTTGATAAGTGCTTCACTGGCTTCGATCTCCTTTTGTCTTTCTAACTCCCTCTGTTTAGCAAGCTGGTAAAATGTATCATTAAAAAATCAATACAGAACTTTTGGCATCCATTAAATCAATATAACGTTATCTGAATATCAAAATTTACATATCATACCATAAATTATAAGGCACATTTATTTTGTAATATTCAAAATGAAAAAGAGCTGGTATTATGTAACAGTAACTTGTAAATGTCTATAGGTTAGAGATTGTATTCGACAAAGTATCAGTACATGAACATGTTGATCATTTTATTATAAAACAGGTGTGGCAAATCAGAGCTAGAAAAGGACAGTAAGTTTTTCCACACCTATCACATAATCTTTTACAATGTTGATCATTAATTACATATTATATCAAGAACTCTTATTGGAGTCTTTGCCTCATGCTTTGAGTAAAGACTCGTATCTGAAATGTTGCTCAGGACTTCATAGAAAAAATCCACTGAATATACTTCATCCAGAACATTTTTAATTACCCTCTGCATTTCAGCCTCATACTCTTTTCTTATTTCTCCAGGATTGGATAGATGGATGATAGGAAGATAGACTGTAAGTAAAAAATACACGAGTTAAAATAAGGTATCACTTTAAAATGTATTAGTATATCAATGTATGGAACACTTTTAGGAGAAGAATAAAAGTGCTATAATAAATTCTTAACAATATGAAATATGATTATAAAGGCAGCACAAACTGTTAGACTCGCTTATTAAATTCCAGTCAATTGCTTTAGTTTTTGAAGGGAAAATATTATGGTCCATAGCCAATCCATTCTAGTCCTCAACTTGTGCTTTCCCTGTGGGGCTCATCTATATTTTATCTGTATTAATCCTACAAATAAAACCAGTATATATATACTGGATGCTTTTTTTCTCTGTTGCCATGTATTCTGACAGAGGTCTGGTGATTATATCCAGTTTAATATGTATGTCAGTGTATAATCCTGCATGGTCTTGACAGCTTTTCAGTCTTCTTAATCTCTTACTGATTTAATCATACTTTAAAATCTGACAGGCGCAACTGAGTAAAAACTTTGCAACATCTTGAAGAGCCCATGGTACCAACTAAATTGGTATTATTAGGCATTTTAAGTATACATGGGCAGGATAATTCACTATATCTTTAAAAAGTACCCTGGACATTACCCAAGTTACTTTGTAATGAGCCTTTGTTGATTACGATGGTTTAAGGTTAGGTTTTTCAATGCATAGTATATGTATGTGAGCATAACATTCAGTCACAAAATACTTATACAATGTGAATGAAATAAAAATTGTACTTGTTTGCATGCACTTCTGTTAATTCAAATATAAAAGATAAAATTTTCACCAGTCTCACAGAGCTTGTATGCGACATATATGCTCTCAACTTTGTAACATCACTCTTACACAACAGCATATCATAGCAGGAATATATGTATTTATGACGGTTACATGTATCCCCCTTCAGAAAATAACTTTTCCTGAAGTTTCAGGGGAATAAAGAAATGCATGCAGAGAATGCTAAATATTACTAAGTGACCCTATGTGGGTGCCAACATATAAAAGGTTATCATTATGCAAAAGAAAGAGGAAAGACATGACCAGGCATCTAACCAAAGCCATTTTCATTCACTGGTTTGACCAGGGTTGTTTATAACCTTATTGTCGTATTTTGCTTTTTTGTCATCTATGATTAAGCCATTCCAGCCAGTATTAATCCTTTCAGGTCCGTCCCGCTACCTGTCTGAAATGCTTTGTTTAAAAGACTGAAGAAACATCATCAATTTGTATACATATGTAAGCGAAGAGGCCCCTTATCTCCAGTGTGATAATCCATGGATCTACCAATCATGCGAAAGAAGCATGCTCCGTCCACTGAGTGACAAGAGACTGTAATAACACTTTGTACTTAATACAAACCACAATCCTTTTACAAAGAAGTCTCTGTTAAAAAATGAACCCGAACATCTAAGTAACTAAGCATTTACCTAGACTATAAAAAGGCTTTTGATACTGTCCCCCATAACAGACTTCTGAATAAGCTGAAGGCATACAACTTTTCACTGCAACTGCTAGATTGGATAAGCAGCTTCCTCACATCAAGAGAACAAAGAGTTACGGTGAACGGAAATCATTCAGCGTGGTCAAAGGTGATGTCAGGTATCCCTCAAGGGTCAGTGCTCGGACCAATATTATTCGTAATTTTTGTGAACGACCTACCAGATAAAGTCAAGTCATCAATTTTCTTATTTGCAGACGATACAAAGATATTCAATGTTATAACTAGTGAGGAAGATACCAAGATACTTCAGGAGGACCTTATCAATATGGAAAAGTGGAGCAAAAAATGGTTACTGGAAGTGCATCCTCAAAAATGTAAATACATGCATGTTGGTAAGCCTAATCTGAGTGAAACCATATATACATTGAACAATACTGTGCTGGAGAATTCTGAATGTGAAAAAGACATTGGTATCAAAGTAGACTCAAACCTATCGTTTGAAGATCATATAAGTGAGAAAGTCAATAAAGCCAATTCCATGTTTGCCATGCTTCGGAGAACTTTTAACTTTATGGACAAAAAATTATTCCTACCACTTTATAAAACCCTAGTGAGAACGCATCTAGACTTCGCTAGCTCGGTATGGTTACCTTATAAAATAAAAGATATTGAGAGAATTGAAGGAGTGCAGAGAAGGGCAACAAAACAACTTCCAGGCCTTAAAAACTTATCTTACGAGGACAGACTAAAAGAATTAGGATTACCAACCCTCGCTTACCGCAGGACAAGAGGAGACATGATCGAGACATACAAGCTAATGAGTGGAATATATATAAAAATACAAACAACATACTTATAAGCTGGAGCAGCGCTGCAAGCAGGAGTAGCAACAGGACAAACTCAAACAAGATCTACCCCCAGAGAGCTAGAACAAAACTTAGGCAACATTACTTCTCTCACAGAGTATGGAAAGTATGGAACAACCTACCAGAGTATGTAGTCAACGCACCCAACACTAACACATTCAAAAATCGCCTGGATAAACAATGGAAACACCAGGAGCTGTATTACAGCTACAGAGCAGATATAAAAAAGAATGGAAGTGACAGAACTACATTGATTAACAACAACGAGTCCGGTGAAGAGGAATTTTAATTCCTGTACTGGAAATCAACTATAAGTAAGTAAGTATTCTATGGATCAACTCATGAAATTATTGCGAAGCTCCAAACTCTCTCTAGCAAAGTGGAATATTGAAGCTGGAGATTTCATTGTGCATCGATAGTTATAAATTGTAAATTGTTTAGCGTTTTGTAAGGAATCTAAACTAAATCACAAGTCTATACAACAATTTTGATTAAGTTTGACATCAAAAATATAGTCCGCTTATGATAAGTATAGATCTAACGTATCTATATAATATATATGGAAAAGTAAAACACATGCTGGCATTACTGTCTCATCTAAAAGCTAACGTATCTGCAAACAATATTACCTATATCAGGGCATAAATGTCACATGCATTCATTTACTGCATTATGTCTTTGAAATGAAAGCCCCTAGTACTGTACCGTTATAGGTATCAAATGACCTAAAACCACCGGTGTTGTCCAAAATAGGTCAACATGTTAACACCGAATCGGCGACTGAGCCCACAACCCAATCGTACCTGAATTGTCATCATCGTCATCCCCTGCTAATCGCCTTTCAACTTTATCTCCATATGTCGATTTTATATCATTCCACAACTTTACGTTCACCAGGCTTCCAGTTTTTGTCGCTCGTCTGACCCAGACTGAAATCCTAGTCCGGCAAAGTGGACAGCTCAGACTGGCCTCCTCCACATTTTGCTTGAAACAAGGCTTGCAGAGAGTGTGAGTACAAGGCATAGTCACCGGTTCGATCAGAATACTCATACATATTGGGCACATGCAGTCTTCGACTGCCAGTTTCCCCATCATGATGACTTGGAATATTTACATCGAATACAAACACATCCTGTGACATTTTTCACGCCATTTTGTTGATTGGCGCGCACCCAAGCGGATGTTAAGTTCGTGGTGCCATCTATTATTTTATACGAAGTTCGACAACTTCTAGACTAGACAAAGTCCCTGATTTATGTACCAGCTTGCATCGGAATGGTAAAATTGTTCTTTTAACAGAACAATGTTATTACCATTGTGTCGATAACATATAAATGAAATGAGAAAAAGGGACGATATATATTTTTAAATCATCTATCATTTTCTACTGTGTTTTTTTAGTTACCAGATCAAAGCTGGTGCTTGTTTGGTAGGCCAAAATCAAACTACCTGTTACATGTCGGTTAAGAAAAACACTCTTTGGGTGTCATAATAAATATTAAAAAAACGATCACTTAGAAAAGTTAAAAAGTATACTACATGTAATTACTGAAATGTTAGTTGACTACTCAAGTTTTATTTTCCCTATTTAGAAACAACACATTTGAATGCATATAAAACAATAACAAAAACAAAACAGAAAAAAAACCAACCAAACAAACAAACAAAAAAACAAAAAACAAAAAAATCAAAACAAAAAACAAAACAAATCAGAACAAAACAAAAATACGGCGACAAGCAAACAGTTACATTTTGTACATTGGAGTGAATGATGCTTGAAGGGAAAATATACGGTGTCCGTTTTAACAAGCTTGATAACGTTTCCTCTGCCACTATACAAGTACACTGTATGTATATTGAATTATCTGTACATTTAAACGTCATATGTACGTGTATGTATTGTAATAATGATGTAATCACGTCACCGAATTCCTTGTTTTTCGTGACCTGATAAAATACTGAAGAAATTTTAATTACAGGCCGGTACCCTTGCAGTTTGAAGATAAGTAAAATATTGCATGCCAGTATCGTATAGTTTTAACCAAAGACGTATATATAATGTCTCTGTTTTTTTTAACTTCAGAGAATATATATATATATTTAACTGTCCATATATATTTTTTTAATAGGATTTAATAGGATAATAGTGAACGCAGGCATTTCTGCCTCTGTATTCACATCCGTTAATATATATTAATAACATAATTAATGTATAGTCATCACCGACTCTCAATAACTATTTCACAATGGGGTATTAAGTGTATGTAATTAATTTGTTTTAACTTATTAATTGATGTAATAGGCGATTTCGTTGATAATTTTCTCCAAGCAGACCATTTTCATTTCTCATACGGCAAGGTTTCTTATTTCAAAGTTAATTGCATTTCTGAAAGATGTTTTTGATATGATCTTTTGACTAAATTTCACAAAGGAAACTGAAATACAAATCTATATGAACGATTTAAAGCTTTTTAACAAGTTCTCTAAATTTTTGGGATCCACAGATATCGCTTGTATAATTATTTTTCTTGTGTGTGTGTGTGTTAATCCTTTATAGTAACAGAGCATGTCTCCGTTAATTTCCACATCGTGTTTCCCTCTACCAATATGAAATTTCAATTTAAGAATTAAAACGTCTTATCTATGCCTGTTCTTTGTCTAGCTGCTAAATATACAGAAACCAGCTTATTTTGTGTATTGTGTGTATTGTGTGTGTGTGTGTAACCTAAAAACGAATTAATGATTAACATGGAAATTTGATAAGGTTGGAAATAAAATAAAAATGGATGAAAAAGGAAAAGAAAAACCTAATAAATAAAACAAATAAACAGACAAAATCAATCCTTTGTAAATTCGAAATACTTATAGAACCTGACCTGTCAACTCTGGAAGAGAAGGCCGATTTTTTTATAATAGACATTTTTGTGTCTGTCAGTATACAAGAGTTGTCTCCCCTTGATCATTGTAAGTGGAAGTATGTCGTCTACTGCCTACTCAGATTCGTGTTGAAATGAAACGTGTTACCTGCATAAGAAGCTATTGCTAGCCATGGGAAAGGAAGAAAATCTCTGAATGTCGACTACTATCTGAAAGCCATAGACCTATAGACGTTATCTATATTTACACGTGTATAACGATATAAACTGTATAAGGGCAAGAATTCGCTAATGAAATTTTAGTGTCAAAGTAGTTCATCCAATAAAAAAAAAAAAAAAACAAAAAACAAAATCATGCAAGTATGGAGAATAAACATTGTTTAAACATTAAAGTTGGTTTATTGTTATCGTCATATGAATAAACAAATTGATCTAACTGACAGAATAACAAGGAAGCAGCACAAGTTGTACGCCGCCAGTGGATAAATTATAGGCAAAAAGTGTGACATTTCTGCATTAGTGAAATTCCGAGTCGTATTTATTAAATGCCTGAAGAATTGTGGTGCTGTAAAAGTTGTTAATCAACTGCAAAATGATCGGTCTATCGATAAAAACGCTTAGCACGTGACTATGCAGTTTTCCAAAATGGCCTCTACCGATGTAGAGGAACTCGAGGAGACCACGGAATCTGGTAATTTTGATCACGTAACGAAGTGTTACGCACACATTCGGAGTAAAATATGATCTTTGATAATGTTGTGTTATTTTGCTTTGCATTTTTTCAACAAAAAAACTCCAGTAGACAGGTTTGACCTCATGATAGCGATTTTTTGGTGGGAACGATTTCCGTACGTATCCTTGACACGAAAATAAATAGTTGCATGTTGTTTGTGTCAATGTTACATGCGACTACTTAAACGATGTTATATTTGGGGGACGTTTTATATGTTTTAATAGCATTTCTGGCATGCTGTATGATTCATATTTTTTGTGTCCATGTTACATGCAACATATGTGTAACTACTTTATTACTGAAATGAGAAGGTTGCAAAAATATTGAAAGAATTTTCTTTATACGACAGTAACACAATGAAAAAATTATTGTTCTAGTTTACTAAGAACATAATTCTGATTATATTTATCTCTTAATAATTGTATGTAACATTGACAGAACAATAAGAGGAAACCTGTTTTCATAGAATTTCTGAAATACATGATAAATTTGAAAAATGCAATTTTTTAAGTCGAGATGATGGACAATGTTTTGAGATAAACCAACCTAATACTAAACTTTAAACAGGTCAAAGAACCATCAATCTCAGCTTGGGAATAGTGTCAATGTTACATGCTCTAAATTCATTAATTCTATTTGTTCTTAACTGAAGTAAGTTTCAAAATGATTTTTTTGTTACACATAAAAAGACACCATTTACAGTTATACTTCAAACAAAATCTGTAGGCTTATGAATATTTTTTATTTTTTTTCTTGCAATGTCGCACTTAAAGTTACATTAGCTCATTTTTGCCCACATGTTACGGCTTTTTGACACTCGTGTAATTAAAAGTGGCATGTCTAGATCTTCGACGTATATGAACGACTAACCACCCAAGAATGCACCCATCTATCAAGATTTCTTTGTAACATGGTATTGTTGAGAATTTACCTGACCTACATAAAAGCGCAGTCTACGTTGCTATTATGTCACCACACATTTTGCTCTAAAACACCATTGTTATGAAGACGTCATTTAACTGTTACATGATATCCTGTCTCATTATTATGTAGACTTGCAAGTCGTCTACCCTGCTTTGTTGTGCACGAGTGTTTGCACATATTAATCATGACATTTTCAGCTAACTCACCACAATGAGCCTTACAGCTTACTTCACCTTAAACATCAAGTTGCGTGACATTCTAGAATGAAGTGATTCATCGATTGTTTGTCATGTATTTAGAGCATGACCGCCCAGATCTCCTAGTATTACCGCATCTATAAACCACTGTTAGGACCTGATAAACGAACTGCATGCTGATGAATAATGTTAAACTAATGCGGGTATTTTATATAATCCCTGATGTTAACAAATAGAACTTTCCGAGTACAGCGCTAATAAATGCTGGTAATGTTTTCTGCATTGAAAAATAAACAAAAAACAGAAAATAAAAAGAAAAGAAAAACAAAGAAAACTAAAAAATAACAAAAAACGAAGAAGAGGAGACTCAAAAATGAATAATTATCTCACTGAAAGTAGTTGAAATATAGATACGAAACGAGTATTAAAATCGTGGTCATTTTAAATGTGACATGGATTGATAATACTTCTGTAGTGTAACAAGATGGCAACGAAGTAGTCCCATCATCTGTGATGACATGGTCACGAAATAGTCCCATCACTTGTGGTGAGATGGTCACGAAGTAGTCCCATCACCTGTGGTGATATGGTCACGAAGTAGTCCCATCACCTGTGGTGATATGGTCACGAAGTAGTACAACCTGTGGTGACATGGTCACGAAGTAGTAAAATCACTTGTGGTGACATGATCACGAAATAGTCCCATCACTTGTGGTGACATGGTCACGAAGTAGTCTCATCACCTGTGGCAACATGGTCAAGAAGTAGTCCCATCACCTGTGGTGACATGGTCACGAAGTAGTCCCATCACTTGTGGTGAGATGGTCACGAAGTATTCCCATCACCTTTGGTGAGATGGTCACGAAGTAGTCCCATCACTTGTGGTGAGATAGTCACGAAGTAGTCCCTTCACGTGTGGTGAGATGGTCACGAAGTAGTCCCATCACATGTGGTGAGATGGTCACGAAATAGTCCCATCACTTGTGGTGAAATGGTCACGAAGTAGTCCCATCACCCATGGTCACCGTCTTCAATCTTCAGGTCGTCTCAGTTAAGAGGCCTTAAAAGCACTGATATCCAAAGCTGGGCAAAATTTGTTCTTATTTAACAATCTTAATTGTAAAATCATGTTGCGTTTGTTTTCTTAAGCTATGTAAAAAACTTACCGAGTTACTCTTTTAAAGTGTTGGTTTCGACAGTTGGATATTACAAATATCAAATCAAACCTTTGTAACAGATTACTTCAAGTTAAAAAATTTAAAAAAAAAAAACTATTGTAATGGTTTATTAAGAACTTGGTCGTTTAATTTTTCGAAAAATATCGGCTTAAACTGCTTGGTACGAGAAACTGCTTCTTGAATACAACATACTACTTTTATATGAATGAAAATGCTGAGCCATATTTCAATATCAAGTACACTAGATAAAGATGTTCTACATGCACTGAATTTAAAGGCTTGTATAATATTCCACATTAGTGTAAATAAAAGTGAAGTACAGCCGAAAAAATACCCTCCACAATGGTCATTTGTCTGTAATACCTCCACACTAGTCATTTGTATGCAGAACATCCACACTAGTCATTTGTCTGTAGTACATTCACACTGGTCATTTGTCTGTAGAACATCCACACTCGTTATTTGTCTGTGGTACCCTCCACAATGGTCATTTGTCTGTAATAACTCCACACTGGTCATTTGTCTGTAGTACATCCACACTGGTCATTTGTCTGTGGTACCCTCCACACTGGTCATTTGCCTGTAGTACAACTACACTGGTCATTTGTCTGTAGTACCTCCACACTGGGCATTTGTCGGTAGTACCTCCACACTGGTCATTTGTCTGTAGTCCACCATTTGTCTGTAGTACCTTCCTGGTCATTTGTCTGTAGTACCTCCACACTGGTCATTTGTCTGTAGTACCTCCACACTGGTCATTTGTCTGTAGTACATCCACACTGGCCAATTGTCTGTGGTACCTCCACACTGGTCATTTGTCTAAAGTACCTCCCACACTAGTCATTTGTCCGTAATACCATCCACACTGGTCATTTGTCTGTAGTACCTCCACACTGGTCATTTGTCTGTAGTACATCCACACTGGTCATTTGTCTGTAGTACCTCCACACTGGTCATTTGTCTGTAGTACCTCCACACTCGGTAGTACCTCCACACTGGTCATTTGTCTGTAGTACATCCACACTGGTCATTTGTCTGTAGTACCTCCACACTGGTCATTTGTCTGTAGTACCTCCACACTGGTCATTTGTCTGAGGTACCCACTACAATGGTCATTTGTCTGTAGTATCTCCACACTGGTCATTTATCTGTAGTACCCTCTACACTGGTGATTTGTCTGTAGTACCTCCACACTGGTCATTTGTCGGTAGTACCTCCACACTGGTCCTTTGTCTGTAATACCTCACACACTAGTCATTTGTCTGTAGTACCTCCACACTGGTCATTTGTCTGTAGTACATCCACACTGGGCATTTGTCGGTAGTACCTCCACACTGGTCATTTGTCTGTAGTACATCCACACTGGTCATTTGTCTGAGGTACCCTCCACACTGGTCATTTGTCTGTAGTACCTCCACACTGGTCATTTGTCTGTAGTACATCCACACTGGCCATTTGTCATTTGTCTGTAGTACCTCCACACTGGTCATTTGTCTGTAGTACCTCCACACTGGTCATTTGTCTGTAGTACCTCCACACTGGTCATTTGTCTGTAGTACCTCCACACTGGTCATTTGTCTGTAGTACCTCCACACTGGTCATTTGTCTGTAGTACCTCCACACTGGTCATTTGTCTGTAGTACCTCCACACTGGTCATTTGTCTGTAGTACATCCACACTGGTCATTTGTCTGTAGTACCTCCACACTGGTCATTTGTCTGTAGTACATCCACACTGGTCATTTGTCTAAAGTACCTCCCACACTAGTCATTTGTCCGTAATACCATCCACACTGGTCATTTGTCTGTAGTACCTCCAAACTGGTCATTTGTCTGTAGTACCTTCGACACTGGTCATTTGTCTGCAGTACCTCCACACTGGTCATTTGTCTAAGGTACCTCCACAGTGGTCATTACTCTATAGTACCTCCACACTGGTCATTTGTCTGTAGTACCTCCACACTGGTCATTTGTCTGTAGTACCTTCGACACTGGTCATTTGTCTGTAGTACCTCCATAATTGTCATTTTTCTGTTGTACCTTCGAATCTGGTCATTTGTCTGTTGTACCTCCACACTGGTCATTACTCTGTAGTACCTCCACACTGGTCATTTGTCTGTAGTACCTCTACACTGGTCATTTATCTGTAATACCTCCACACTGGTCAGTTGTCTGTAGTACCCTCCACACTGGTCATTTGTCTGTAGTACCTCCACACTGGTCATTTGTCTGTAGTACCTCCACACTGGTCATTTATCTGTAGTACCTCCACACTGGGCAGTTGTCTGTAGTACCTCCACACTGGTCATTTGTCTGTAGTACCTCCACACTGGGCAGTTGTCTGTAGTACCTCCACACTGGTCATTTGTCTGTAGTAACCTCTACAGTGGTTATTTGTCTGTAGTACCTACACACTGGTCATTTGTCTGTGGTGCCCTCCACACTGGGAATTTGTCTGTAGTACCTCCACACTGGTCATTTGTCTGTAGTACCTCCACACTGGTCATTTGTCTGTAGTAACTCCACACTGGTCATTTGTCTGTAGTACCTCCACACTGGTCATTTGTCTGTAGTACCCTCCACACTGGTCATTTGTCTGTAGTACCTCCACACTGGTCATTTGTCTGTAGTAGCCTCTACAATGGTTATTTGCCTGTAGTACCTCCACACTGGTCATTTGTCTGTATTACCTCCACACTGGTCATTTGTCTGTAGTAACTTCTACAATGGTTATTTGTCTGTAGTACCTCCACAATGGTCATTTGTCTGTAGTACCCTTCACACTGGTCATATGTCTGCAGTACCTCCACACTGGTCATTTGTCTGTAGTACCTCCACACTGGTCATTTGTCTGTAGTACCTCCACACTGGTCATTTGTCTGTAGTACCTCCACACTGGTCATTTGTCTGTAGTACCTCCACACTGGTCATTACTCTGTAGTACCTCCACACTGGTCATTTGTCTGTAGTACCTCCACACTGGTCATTTGTCTGTAGTACCCCTCCAAATGGTCATTTGTCTGTAGTACTTCCACACTGGTCATTTGTCTGTAGTACATCCACACTGGTCATTTGTCTGTAGTACCTCCACACTGGATATTTGTCTGTAGTACCCTCTACAATGGATATTTGTCTGTAGTACCTCCACACTGGTCATTTGTCTGTAGTACATCCACACTGGCCAATTGTCTGTGGTACTTCCACACTGGTCATTTGTCTGTAGTACCTCCACACTGGTCATTTGTCTGTAGTACCTCCCACACTAGTCATTTGTCTGTAGTACCTCCACACTGGTCATTTGTCTGTAGTACATCCACACTGGTCATTTGTCTGTAGTACCTCCACACTGGTCATTTGTCTGTAGTAACCTTTACAATGGTTATTTGTCTGTAGTACATCCACACTGGTCATGTGTCTGTAGTAATCTCTATAATGGTTATTTGTCTGTAGTACCTCCACACTGGTAATATGTCTCTGGTACCCTCCACACTGGTAATTTGTCTGTAGTGCCTCCATAATGTTCATTTGTCTATAGTACCCTTCACACTAGTCATATATCTGTAGTACATCCACACTGGTCAGTTGTATGTAGTACCCTCCACACTGGTCATTTGTCTGTAGTACCTCCACACTGGTCATTTGTCTGTAGTACCCTCTACAATGGTTATTTGTCTGTAGTACCTCCACACTGGTCATTTGTCTGTAGTACCCTCTACACTGGTCGTTTGTCTGTAGTACCCCCACAGTGGTCATTTGTCTGTAGTACCTCCACACTGGTCATTTGTCTGTAGTACCTCCACATTGGTCATTTGTCTGTAGTACCTCCACATTGGTCATTTGTCTGTAGTACCTCCAACACTAGTCATTTGTCTGTAGTACCTCCACACTGGTCATGTGTCCGTAGTAACCTATACAATGGTTATTTGTCTGTAGTACCTCCACACTCGTCATTTGTTTGTGGTACCCTCCACACTGGTAATTTGTCTGTAGTACCTCCACAATTGGCCGATCGACAACGCAAAGATAACCACGCCTACCGAAAATAAAGGGAGGCTACTCTCACCATCTCCGACAAACAAAGCGTCGTCAGCATTGAACGTCATTCCCAATGATATCGGACTTAATTATACTTCTAACGTGTCGTTGAAGAAAAAATTAAAAGCAAACGGTTTCGTGTCTGGGTCATTCTTTCAACGAGCGTCCTTCCAAACAAGAGACGATAATACAGTTGAAATTAGTGGCCATGTTTTCCCCAGTCAGCGGAAAAATTTGGGGATATACCCGTTTTCAGTCGAATATTTATGAGGTTTTCCTTTTCAAATAAGGTTAACATGGCAAATCACTGCATTTATTCAATATATATACCAATCAATAGGGAATTCAAAATACTAAATTTGTATCTATGAATTATAGCCCTTTCCGTTATTGAAGGAGTAAAAACTGTCTTTTTCATTTGACGCATATTGCCAGGACCCAGTTAGTCGCCACATTACTACGATCCGTTTTTCAGACGAGTATTTCTGAGACGGTTTTTGACTTTTTAAACTAATTTTATATGTGGTAGCAGTGCAACAATTAAATAAATAGGGAATTTAGTAACCTAAAATTATGTATATATATTTTTTAGCCCCTTTCCTCCTTGAATGACTTAAAACAGTCCATTTAAGTAGTCATGTACTTTCATTTCCTTATACTCGCCATGTTAAATCGAGTCGATTTCAGTCTCTTTTGGTACACAGTGACGTCACTGGTCACTTATTGGGTTTTCAGACAACAGTTTCCGTGAAATCGATAATTTTGCCATTTTAACAGTCAATGTCGCTTTTATGGTTCATCTTTGAAAATTTTTATTTCTTGTAAAGTGGTCACAGTAACCTATATTTTCATATATAAAAAAAACATTTTTCGCTGAAGATACCCTTTAAACACCACACAATGTTGAATCTGTTTATGTTTTTTTCCTCTTTACATTTTTGCAAATAATTAAAAACAAAACAAAGTTCAAGTGATGTGATTGTTTTCTATGGAGCAGAATTAATGAAATAAAAATAAAAACAGTCGCCATGCAGGGTTAGCTGAGTTGGTAGAGCATAGGCTCAACGACCAGAAGGGTGCAGAGGGCCGGGTGGGTTTGAATCCCGGCAGCAGCAATTTCTTTCACCTCTGTTTCAAGTGGGAAGGAAGTGGTAAACCCCAAAGAAACAAACAAAACAAGTTTGCTTTAACAGTCATATAAAGTCTTTATGAAATGGCCACCAAGATACATCACTGATATAATGGTTACTTTCTAAACTGGCATTAAATTCTTAAATTTTTGGGTTTTTTTATTTATATCATATTAATGGGGGTTTTTTTCATCAAGAATATTAATACCTTATTGGAAGACTTTAAGATTTTATTTCAACTGTTTAACCATAACAGTAAACATTCATTTTATCACAGACCATTCACAAAGTAAAACTTTGTAAAAGAGCAGAAACATGTCCAGATAATTTCATTTCCTTTCAGTCAATAAATATCCGAAAATGGTCAGTCCGAAATCAAGCTTGTTTATAAATACACACATTAACATGCTTTCCTTTAGAAGGACACCACAGGATCTCCTCGTTAAGTTGATACTTAGGCCGTCCGCACAATCGGAGCCAAGATTTGCACTTCTCATGCTTCATCTGAGATTTGGGAAACGGTATGAACACAACACCTCCCTATAATCGCTCGGGGTAGCGAAATCGGTGTTGCAAGTTCCCCAGCAGCAAAGTATCACCATTGTCGGAGAATGTCGGAGTAGCGAAATGTAAACAAAGAGGCGAATACTACCCGCGATCTGATTGGCTAAACCGCGCTGTCAATCAAAAGCTGTCGATCGGCCAATGGTCATTTGTCTGTCGTACCTCCACACTGGTCATTTGTCTGTAGTACCCTCCAAACTGGTAATTTGTCTGTAGTAAGTCCACACTGGTCAATTGTCTGTAGTACCCTCCACACTGGTCATTTGTCTGTAGTACCTCCATACTGGTCATTTGTCTGTAGTCCCCTCTACAATGGTTATTTGTCTGTAGTACCTCCACACTGGTCATGTGTCTGTAGTACCCTCTACACTGGTCGTTTTTCTGTAGTACTCCCACACTTGTCATTTGTATGTGGTACCCTCCACACTGGTCATTTGTCTGTAGTACATCCACGCTGGTCATTTGTCTGTAGTACCCTCCACACTGGTCATTACTCTGTAGTACCTGTACACTGGTCAGTTGTATGTAATTCCCTCCACACTGGTCATTACTCTGTAGTACCTCCACACTGGTCATTTGTCTGTAGTACCTCCACACTGGTCATTTGTCTGCAGTACCTCCACACTGGTCAGTTGTATGTAGTACCCTCCACACTGGTCATTACTCTGTAGTACCTCCACACTGGTCAGTTGTATGTAGTACCCTCCACACTGGTCATTACTCTGTAGTTCCTCCACACTGGTCATTTGTCTGTAGTACCTCCACACTGGTCATTTGTCTGCAGTACCTCCACACTGGTCATTTGTCTGTAGTACCTCCACACTGGTCATTTGTCTGTAGTACCTCCACACTGGTCATTTGTCTATAGTACCTCCACACTGGTCATTTGTCTGTAGTACATCCACACTGGTCATTTGTCTGTAGTACCTCCACACTGGTCATTTGTCTGTAGTACCTCCACACTGGTCATTTGTCTGTAGTAACCTCTACAATGGTTATTTGTCTGTAGTACCTCCACACTGGTCATTTGTCTGTAGTAACTTCTACAATGGTTATTTGTCTGTAGTACCTCCACACTGGTCATTTGTCTGTAGTACCTCCACACTGGTCATGTGTCTGTAGTACCCTCTACACTGGTCGTTTTTCTGTAGTACTCCCACACTTGTCATTTGTATGTGGTACCCTCCACACTGGTCATTTGTCTGTAGTACATCCACGCTGGTCATTTGTCTGTAGTACCCTCCACACTGGTCATTACTCTGTAGTACCTGTACACTGGTCAGTTGTATGTAATTCCCTCCACACTGGTCATTACTCTGTAGTACCTCCACACTGGTCATTTGTCTGTAGTACCTCCACATTGGTCATTTGTCTGCAGTACCTCCATACTGGTCAGTTGTATGTAGTACCCTCCACACTGGTCATTACTCTGTAGTACCTGTACACTGGTCAGTTGTATGTAGTACCCTCCACACTGGTCATTACTCTGTAGTACCTCCACACTGGTCATTTGTCTGTAGTACCTTCGACACTGGTCATTTGTCTGCAGTACCTCCACACTGGTCATTTGTCTGTAGTACCTCCACACTGGTCATTACTCTGTAGTACCTCCACACTGGTCATTTGTCTGTAGTACCTCCACACTGGTCATTTGTCTGTAGTAACCTCTACTATGGTTATTTGTCTGTAGTACCTCCACACTGGTCATTACTCTGTAGTACTTCCACACTGGTCATTTGTCTGTAGTACCTCCACACTGGTCATTTGTCTGTAGTAACCTCTACAATGGTTATTTGTCTGTAGTACCTCCACACTGGTCATTTGTCTGTAGTAACTTCTACAATGGTTATTTGTCTGTAGTACCTCCACAATGGTCATTACTCTGTAGTACCTCCACACTGGTCATTTGTCTGTATTACCCTCCACACTGGTCATTTGTCTGTATTACCTCCACATTGGTCATTTGTCTGTAGTACCCTTCACACTGGTCATATGTCTGTAGTACCTCCACACTGGTCATTTGTCTGTAGTACCTCCACACTGGTCATTACTCTGTAGTACCTCCACACTGGTCATTTGTCTGTAGTACCTCTACACTGGTCATTTGTCTGTAGTAACCTCTACAATGGTTATTTGTCTGTAGTACCTCCTCACTGGTCATTTGTCTGTGGTACCCTCCACACTGGTCATTTGTCTGTCGTACCTCCCCCACTGGTCATCTGTCTGTGGTACCCTCCACACTGGTCATTTGTCTGTGGTACCCTCCACACTGGTCATTTGTCTGTGGTACCCTCCACACTGGTCATTTGTCTGTCGTACCTCCGCACTGGTCATTTGTCTAATGCTCTACGGGTTGTGTTACAAGAACTTCTTTTCTGGCAATGAGGTCGTTATATTTAAATTATTAGTAATGAAATCTATTAATGTTTTTTACAAATATTGTGTATTGGTAGTAACAGGGAATTAATCCGTGGCAGCAAATCTATTTTTGAAGCAACGGAGATAAAAACTGTATATTATTAATTCAATTTTCATTTTAGACTAGTCGTTTCATATTCAAACGATGTATTTAAAATGCATTTATGGGTCGTAAGACCTGCACTCAATACATCGAAATTGAAAATGTGCTCCTGGCACTATCAGGTAAGGTCACGTACAGTCTGTAGACGCATAAAATTATTGTTTGTACATAAAGGAAAAAGCTCGGCGAAGCTCCTTTACACACATTAACATGAAAAAATTCGACAACTACAGTACTTGTATGATAATAGACCTCCACCTGAGAAGATGGCGTCTGCATCGAATGGAGTTTCCATTACAAATATGCAATTCTCAAGCTTAGATGTTCCGTCCGAAAGGAAAAATAACTTGGGCACAGCAAATCAAGCATTCCTGGAGACAGAAATTTCGGAAGCAGACCGCAAATATAGTGCCGTAGGGGAAAATACTGAACAAAAATTGGACCAGGTAGGTTTGAAAATGTATGTGTGTACGTGTGTGTGATATATATAAGTATCGTTTACCGATTCAGATTCGCTCATTCGTCCGACCCGTTGAAGCGGTTTAAATATTCGCAGTAGGCTAGCGCTAAGCCGTAACGTACATATATATATATATGTAACAGCCTGTACATTACGGAATGAAGTGTTTCAAAACCGTTGTAGATTTAGAACAGATATTTTGGACAGATCTCCAAAATCGAATGTAGGTATTATTTTGTATCGTTTCAAATCTTATAAAGCTTTGAATTTGTGAACATTTTGAAAATATCTAAGGAAGTGTACTTACAGTGTAAAGTACAAACATCCAGAAAGCATTTTGATGTCTCTCTATCAAATTGAGTAAACTTTTTCGCCCAAAGGACATTCAAAATGCAACTGTATCGTTGTTTAGTAGCTGGCCACGCATTTTTGCTATTTTTGAGTCTCTAGATCTAGAGAACTTCGGATTAGACGTATCTTTGTATGTTACCCTCGGTTTTCTATGTCAATACACGTATCTCATCTCTACTGAAAAAGGGAGAAAAAAATTACACAAATTATATGATCATTTTAAACACCATTCCCTTGGGGTTTTTTTCAAAATAAAATGCCGGTTAATGTCAAAAAATTGTGAAAGATGGTTGAAATAGCTAGGAAACGAGCGAGAATCAGAAGCGATTTTAATGAGTTACTTTTTTTGTGATGTCTATATCAAGAGAACCCAGTTACACATGTATGTTCACACACATACACATACGCACACACTGCTTTTAATACACGTTTAAACACTTTCTACTATTCGTCACATCCCGTGCTATTTAGGCTCTTTGTATTTCTTTCCGTCCTTCCTTGAATATCCGTTACGTTCTATCACATGACTCATATTCCTAAGTCAACTTTTGATATGTTTGTATATGCTATACATAGGAAGGTTATGCACGTAAATCTCCACTCAACCGTGAAGACATGAACACAGACATCCATGTAAGAACATACTTTCTTTTGTTCTGTGTGCAGTTGAATGTGAAACACATACAACGCGCCATATTGCACAAGGAATTAGAACATTTTACAATGAGGCCATGATGTCATAAAATGAAACATTCACAACTTTTTTCAACGTTTCCATCAGCAGATAATATCTAACACGGGAAATGTCTTATTGGGAGCAAGACCTTGAATATGTAAGTTCAAGTTCTCTAGTAATCTTGAGTCTATCAGCTCATCGGTTTATAACTAAAACATGACCTGTTTAACAGTATTTATAACCTACACACACATGCACACGATCAACACTGTCACTAAATTATACAAAAACAAAATACTAAGTACACCTGAAGAGAGCAGCCAATCAGATTTATTAGTTTCTCAAAACAGAAGATGATTTTATGCATTTAGCCAATTTTTTTTATTTCTTTCGTTTTCATAACATCAGGTAATTATATCATTCTAAATTTAGAATAATAAAGGTATTTTACAATAGAAAGAACTCATCTTCAACACTATTTAAGTTACAATCGGAAAAAAGACTCTTGAATTTCTCTGTATATTTTGGCATTTAGTTATATAGCATGCAGTTTTCTATATTGAAGTTACGGGCGGATAACCTCGTCTAATCATCAAATATTTATTGTGTATTAGTTTTATCAAGTACCACTAGTTATGAATGAATATCAAGCCGTTACGGTCCACTACAAGCGATGGCGTGTTTACACACTTGAATGTTTAATGAAGGGATATTGATTTACTTTGAGTAGAAAATAACTCAATAAGACCGGTTGGAAAAATACGACAACTAGAAATACCCATTACTGGTTGTTTAAGCAGGCATATCCAATACCGGTGTCTATTGAAACAAAAAATTTCACCTCGGTGCCCGAGAAAAGAGAAACGAGCTACGTTTAAACGATCACAAGACGTTATAGTGGTATACTAAGCGTGTTAAAATAATACATCATTGTCATACGAGAACATTTGAAAATCGGAGGAGCATGTGTTTAAAACCGCCACAGAACACCATAGCAACCAATGAGGAAAACCGTACTTGATTTATCAAGATAAATATTTCGAAATTGTTCATTGTCAAAATCGTCTGTAGTTTAATGTGAGTTTTTTAACGGATCAGAATAAAACTACCCATGGATAGATATATTTCTCAGATTTTATAGGTAAATAATTTTTTTAAACTTGCATTATCAATAGTTTAGGATCTTCTTGGAATTCTTAAATTTGAAGATTTTATTTCAGATTCAGAGCTGGAAAGACCTTCAGGGACGATAGTGTAAATACATTTTAAAGTTTTCCGTATTACTAAACGCATTGGGTCATTCTACCTGGCATGCTGCTTGTTGCAAATATGACAAAACTGTATGAAGTGTAAGAAAGCAACAATATTGATACAAAGTCACGTGTTAACCTTGTCAGGGGTTTAAGATCCCATCGATAACACTGAGTATTCGGGACAGTATTGGACGCATTGGGGTACACTGTTGAAATAGCTACTGTTTTATTATAAACACGACCGAATTTTAAGCTTATACAAAACACAGACGTGAATAACACCTTAAATCAATAAATCAACCTTTATCATACAGCTGTTTCGTCCTTTTAGGACTCTTCATTGATGTAAGGGGCTAAATTCTGAAGCCTAGGAGGATATTCATGTAAATCTAAAGTTATCGAAAGAAAAGTAAACAAAAAAATGAGGAGGTGCATCAGCCCTCATACTTCAACAAAAGTGGAGTTTCAAAATGGCCTAAAAAGCTAATACAACAGCTTGTATGTATTATGGGTAGTCTCTGTAGTCCTACGTTTACAAATAGGCGTTTGAGTCTAGAACATGTACATAAGCAAGAACATAGAGCTTTTTTGTTCTCAAAAAGTATTTTTTTATATGTATGATTTTTGGGGAAAATGCTACAATATCATTTTCTTATTTTTTGAAAGAAAACTAAACCTAAACAAGCTGGAAATAATATGTTAGATATTATATATGCTAAGCATGAAGTCACAGTTTTGAATACCTTGGGATTAGGAGATAAAAATGTGATGTGTTCTGAGAAAGAACATGTTCTCTTTACATTCAGCGAAATTTTCTGAAAGTCAAAAGTACAACTTCCTGTTGGAGTCCATTCATAATTATCTGCTAAAACACCGTCAAACAGTGTACAATGAATTGCCAGAAAAGAGTAATTAGGAGTTTTGTAGAAAGTAATTTAAGTTGATTAACAACATTGTTATGTATTTTTAAGAAAACAAAGGGCCAAGTCTGTTTTGGATTGAAGCATTGTAAAGTGAACTGAAATGAAATGTTCACTATTATTTCATTAATACAAAGTGACTGTCAGCTACAATAATAAGCCACCAAAGTGAAATTCCAACTTTCAAAATGGCCGTCATGTTCCCTGATAACCACAAAAATTAAATGTTCTTACAACTGCTGAATCAATATTTTAACAAGAAAGCAAAATGATTTAAGTTGGTTTACACATTAAACATTATAATCTGAAATCCAATATGGCTTCTTCGTCCTAGAATCTGATTGGCCATGTTAGTGTTGATCTATATCGTACAATAATGTAGTTCTAATTGTCCAAGTTGACCATATATAATGACTATACTATTTGAGGTTTGTCTTAAACCTTTTGTAAGTTTTGGATGCAAAGGTTACTGATTGTGTTTAAAAAAAACACCCATTGCTTGAATCGTCTGTGGTGTGACTCTATTACCCATACAGATTTAGTTATGGATCTATCGTGGTTGTAAGCTTGTAGGTCGTCATGTTGAGTCCGCCCAGGTTTTAGATAAGACGACATATTTGTTGTCAAAACATTTGATTCCAAATGAGGTAAAAACATCCCTAAACCCTCGATTAACAACGATATTGTCATCTTTCTTTAGTCAGGAGAGGTTATCCATGGTGGCTTTTGTAATCTTCACATCATTATCGCTTCCACGAAAATGTCCTACTGTGTCCACAATGTAACCATCAGACAGGGAAGTAGGGCTATGCTCACGGACTTCAAGTAGTTCCGCTTCTCCTGACCACAGTAGGAGATTATCTGGAGCTTGTGATCAGAACTCTTAGGAATAAAGATATATACGTACCGTCAAGTATGACAGTCGCCTGCTGGCCAAGAAATGTTCCAGAGAACACAGTGTTGTGTTCAAGAATGTTTTCTCCTGTAAGATGTTCCTGTCCAAGGAACAAAGGAAAAACTGTTATTTCTAATGCTTTTACGATGGAATGAAATGTTTTCGATATATTGGAAATTGACGTGTTAAAGAGTTGAGCATTGTTTCCATGATATCCCCGTCTTCGTTGTATACCCAGAACAACAGTAGTGCATCTTCGTGGTCTGCAGTGTAAATACCAGTGCCAATAGAGGATGAACAAATACGAAGGAATTTTTAGAAACTGTGTTCTTGTTCATCCAGTCCAACCTTTACAATCTGAGTCATCCAGGAGGAGGAACGCAGAGTAACAAAAGACTTTTGCTTTGATAGGATTTGTGTTATCATCAAAAGATCATTGATGATTTCCTTTGATCTGGAAGGTAGCTGAAAAGTCAACATTTCTCTTTCATCAGTGTGGATTTCAACGTTAGGGTTAAAATCTTTCATTACAACAAGGACGCCACACCTTGTGATGAAGTGTTGATTTTTGAGCTCGGGCAATATGGTCAAGATTTGATTGAAACTATTCAGTCATAGTGTGCAGTTTGCGTCGGAAGACTGACCGTATTATAGACCCTCTATGGGAAATAGTGGGTTGTTTCGCCACGTATCATCATCAACACCAACGTTTTGACCTCCAGATTGTGGCTTTCTTATCTGATGATTCTTAAAACACTAAGCATACATACCAATCTCTTGATCACCAGTAAAGTTATTGCCATCTGCTTTTAGAACATTAAACAACCAATTGTGCTGGGGAAGCCTTATATTTCTAGCAGATGTCTTGGCTTTAATGTCTCTCCAAAAGACAACTTTACAACCCGTACGAAATCTACCTCTCATACCAATCTCTAGATCATAAGTAAACTTAATGTCATCTGCTTTTAAAACATCAAACAACCAATTGTGCTGAGGAAGTCTTATATTTCTAGAAGATTTCCGGGTTTGAATGTCTCTCCTGAAGACAATTTTACAATCCGTACTTACACATCTACCTCCCATTGTGAAAACGGTACTGTATTAGATGATTAAAGTCTCCGTTTTAGTAGAAAATTTGGAAAGTAAAGTCAAAAGAAGAATTGATGATATTGACGTATATGTGGTATATAATATATTGTGGGAAGATTTCATTATTGGTCATATAATATATTCTGTTTAATGTCCTGATTATATTTGACAGATATTGCCATTCAAGGACATGTCGGCATTACTTTTATGTGTAATAGGGGTTGTTATGTATTAGGAAAGGAACATGTGTACACAAAGGTTTGGAGTGTAAGAGGGTGGTCTCCTATGTCTACTATTGTTCAAACAAGTCGTTGGAGTGATACACTTTGTACATGATGAAGTTTCGTTCTTCGGACAGGGTTAGGTTAAGAGATAAAGCTATCTATATGCTAAAGGATTATTAATTGAGTGAATATGGAAGACATTCAAATTGTAATTTGGTCACAAAAAATGGACTTTTCTCACAAAATGCTTAAAAGGAAATGATATTGTCGGTATTATTACTGTTTTAGTGTTTTTTTTTTTTTTTTTGGTATTTTAGCCAATTGTTCCGCTTAGATAATCAATCATTTTGTGTCTGCTATGTGAAAATCGGCGTTTATAGTTTAGTAACAAAGTTACGTAATTAGTTAATTAGGCAAATGCGTCATCGATTAATTTGGATTAAATATAAAGTCAAGGGAACCGGCTTTGATGGCACAAAGCAATGTATCGTTGAGTAGTCTTGAAGGATGAAAATATCTTTAGACCTACCTCTTCGGGAAATCAGCAATGCTGGAAACTTCACATTTTTATTGAAAGTTGCTATGTATGTCTTTTGTATTACTTTGCATTGTAGCTACATTGTAAAACATCTAAATATTTCAAATGAAATACTGAAAAACAAAAAAATCTTAAATCAGCTTAACAACGTCCTTTTCATACGCTATTGGTATTGCACAAGTATAATACGACCTTGCAGATCTTTGATTGGCTGAATATGCTCATAGTTTCTATGGTGATATCAAATATTTATGACGTCATTTGCATTGCTTCGCATTTGCATCGGCCTGATAAGATGCTTGGAATTTGTACAAGCCACAGATATGAAAAGCACATTTCAATACAAAGTCAGAATAGTGTACATGATATACAAATGATGAAATAAGCTGCATGGTGTTATTTTAAAGAGATACTAAGGGCCTTAAGATTGAAACATTGTAGGATCAAACCGAATGATTCAACGATCTTCTCAAATTTCCTATTATATATATTTACTGATTTCAGAAATAAAGTTCATTACATGTTAAGTTTCTGAGATGTGCCGCTTTAGGAATGAATGAAAACGAATAATTCATTTCACGACAAAACTCGGAAACTGAAGTCAACCAACATTGTCTACTACCCCCAATCTCGACGGCTATGTAAACGCAAATAACATCCTTCATAATAAAGTTGGAATAAGATACTATATTCTTAACACTTGACTTACATCATGCATTATACATTGGTGTCGTCCTCTGAGACATACCATTGCCATCATTTTAATGTGATTAAATGAAGTTTACAGTAACTTCTATTTCATATGAGAATTGTAAAACTCGTTTTCACTATGAAAAAACATAACAGTATGTGCGATTAGTTTGCGATATTCAGTTTAAGGTATGATATGTTCATTTGTGATATTAAGTTAACTGTATGAGATGTTCATTTGTGATATCAAGTTCAATGTATGAGATGTTCGTTTGTGATATTAAGTTCAATGTATATGTTCGATTGTGATATTAAATTAAATGTATGAGATGTTCATTTGTGACATTTAGTTAAATATATGAGATGTCCATTTGCTTTTCGAATAGTTTAATTGTTATTAACCAGACTCTGTTTCATACCTGACGGACGAAACAGTCATTATACATTACAGTATCTAAGTCTACATGTTTGAAGAAGTTCTATTCACTTGCGTGTCTTTTCTATTAAACAGTTAAATGTAGTATACACGGTTGTGTCTGATTCCAAATTTATTCACCTGTATGTCTATATTGTAATCCTCGAGACAGTACGCCGTAGATACTGTTGGTAGACTTTGAACCCCCGAGGGTTGCTGTATCCTGCGTGCAACGTTTGAATTCACGGGACAGTTCACAGTATACACAAGTACATGACGTTCTTTTGAAATCATCTGATTTATGAAAACTGCTTGGGGGACCAAATTACCACTTTATATCAGGGCCAACAATCACCGATGTTCTATCAAATAGAAACGCCCGGATCTGCCTGTAGCAAGACATTTCAGCATGCCAAATCATTCGTGGCATGACATGCAGGTGGTACCCATTGACCACCACAGGGGTTGTGGTGAACAGCAACTCGTCAGTAAGGAACGACATTGGATCAACCAACTCCAACGCTGCTACCCACTCGGCATGAACGAGAGATGATCTTGCTACTACATATAGGTCCGGTCAATCATTCCTGGCAGCCGGTACATCGCAAGCTACAAATGAGACTAGTATAATACCACCCACTTATCCGTCTCCTTCAAAAAAAGAAATATCTTTATTTAGTTACTACATCAGCTTTCCTTCCTTTTTTTCTAGATTGCACCGTTTATTAACTCTCGTCCGGAAGAATTTTATGGGGCGGCTTTTCTTTGGGCGAGTTGACGATTTTGCGGAATATTTGACGATGTTCAAAATTATATCTTTTATGTAGATATATTTTTTTCATTTAACTAGTGTTTTTTATCAAATAACTTTTTATTGAAACTACACATACATTAAACATTTTTACAGTAAACTTTCTTATCTTTAATCAAATAATTCCTCATTTAGAACGTGGCCGAAATGTACTGGTAGACTAGTCACTGTCCTCGGAGTGTGGCGTGCAATTGTTTTCATTGCGATCACATTTATGCTCAGTGTCTAGAATACAAAACATACCTAAATTTATATAAAACATATTTGATATTTTTATCACCATCTTACATACAACAACTTGGGGTTTTTTTTTGTCCGCTATCATGGGGCTTCAGCGTCCATTTGGCGAAGGGATTATCGAAACACCTTAAGTTACACCTCTCGATTTGGGTTTATAACTTTGATTTATGATCTATGTTTTTGATTCATGTAAAAATTGTGTCTTGATAAAGAGGCAGGTTGCCACGAAAATTTGAAAATTCTCCTGGCCGCTATTACCCCATTGATCACATGTCTTCATATTACAATATAGTCTTAACATTTTCTAAATTTTCTATCGCCAAGCAGGAATGATTGAAGGGAAATAACTCCTCCCGCCGTGTATATTCTTATAATGTAACTTTTCTATCGTCATTTAATGGTTGACCATGAATGTTTGAAGGGAAATAACTCCTCCCGCCGTGTATATTCTTATCATGTAACTTTTCTATCGTCAATTAATTGTTGATCATGTTACAAGATTAGGATTATCTTGTAACAAGCAGAGAATTTATTTTTCAATTATTTCTTTTGTTTCTAATTTTGGTTGTTTGGTTTTAATTATCATTATTATCATTTTGTTTGTTTGTTTGTCTTGTTTTTGTTGGTGTTGCTTTTATATGTCAGCGTTTTTATGTTTTTAATGATCCTACAGATCCAATTGATGTCAATGTAATTATGAATATATTGATCACGAATTGTAGACCAATTTTTATGTATTTGATACAGTCAAATGGTACATCAATAATAACAACCACATATGATTCCCAGTTTTTAATGTAATGATTATCGATCGGCGGGTATTGAAAAAACAAAAATTGATCTTTTGATCTGGGTCCATTTTTCACTTCCTTTCTATTCTATTTTTACTCAAGTTCCCTCGGTTGGTGTCGATGATAAGGACGAATCTGTTACCGATGCAACAAGCATAAAAAAAGTGTTACTTCCAGTTTTAGATATATTAAATATGCACATAAAAAAGCCAAGAGAAATGTAGAAAAAAAGCCCCAAAAAAGAACAACCAAACAAACATCATTGCACATGAATGACATTTTACACACATTGCAATATCTAAATCAGAGATGTATTCTGACTCGCCCTTTCAATGACATAATACCGGCACTTAGCATTAATTCCTTCGAGATGTGTAATTTGATTAATTATTTTATCGAACAGTAGTCACCTGTGAACCACGACATCGCACGGACTTGGATCTTGGAGGGCATCATATCAACCTGATTGGACGGAAAAGCAAACAAATTTTCTTTTTTTTTTCAAATCATTACTGTTTCATGTCAAGGTAATATTCATTTTCAAATTATTCGACTTTTTTCTTTCCTGTTTTTTTTTTTTTTTTTTTTCAAAAAGCTTTTCAGCATTGAAATGCACTATGAAATCGCGGGGTATTTATGCCTGAAGTCTTCACTTATCTCCACGTCAACATAATTATAATCCAAACTCAAATTCAACGCGGAGACTCATGAAACAGTACAAGAAAAATAAGACCAAGTGTTTAGGGAAGGATAAACGTTTTCTCCTGTTCACCTTTCTAAATCCAAGTATGCAATGTCATGCTCCCACGTGAGATCAAGGTTACAACAACGGGACCATCAGGCACGTTTTGAGCAACTGTGGACAAGTTCAACCTTCGTTGTCACTTGAGACTAATTAAACAATTTTAGCTAGGAAGAGCAAATGATGTTAGTAATTGTCCTCTGTTTTTCCATGGTTTTGCCAACTATTTCCCGTGTTATATCCATGATGTACTAACCAGTAATTGATATGACCAACGAAACTCACCAGTGAAGGCATGTCGGTATACTCTACATTTCGTCATTGCAGTTTGCTAATCATTGTGTATAGTAGTACGATTTTCTGTTCAGTGGTCTGAAACTGACAGCATATAAATCCGTTCACACAAGAGCACATCAGGAACGTTAATCTTGATAATGGTGTAAAATACCTGGCATAACATACCGAATGTTACAACGAAGTGTTTTATTTGTTAGGTTAAGTTTTTTCTTTGAAATATACTATATTTTGTATTACCCCATACCCCAATTCCATGGCCGATATATTCTACAATAAGTCAATGTCCTTTCTTACATTCTAGAAATAATGATAACATAAGGTCTGCTATCATGTAGATCTCCCTATCTATTTGATATATCTTTATAGTCGTTTTTGGGTTAACTACACCAAATAAGATAGAGACTGTGTTTACAGATGACTTCTGTAGGCGGGCAGTGTTTACGCACTAAATATTATTCTATTAGAGTGCAACTTCCTCTTCGATATCAGATGTCGTGTTATGATACCTGTTTATTGTGTGATGTTTTCCACTGGGCACAGAGCATCTATGTTCTACATATTTAAACTGTATCGAGTTAGTAATTATCATCTAGTGTCGTTGCTGAGCATATATCAATTCTGAGTAATCTATATCATAGCTGCTGGTTTTGAATACATTAACGTACACATTAGTTGATAAGGATCGTTATTAAGAGTTAACATCGATCTGTATAACTTAGTTGACAATTTAAGATCGAATGATGACCAAGGAGCTGTCTGAATATTACGGGCTGATTGAGCCGCCATTTCATCAGGAGAAGCAGGTAAAAAGGATTATAGTATCAAACATTACATATTTATCCTTTCAGCATTTCCATTATAAATGTTGTATTGTTTTCATAGGATGATACCAGGAAGGTGAACCTGAAAGAAACCCGCACCTCTCCACTGATATTGACAGGCTTACAATACAAAGTAGATGACTGTCCACCATGGCATACAACGATACTGCTGGGTTTCCAGGTATGTGATCACTAATTTGTGTACAGTTTCTAGGTTAATGATCATTAAGTACTTAATCTGTGTACGGTTTCCATGTTCCGTCATTTTGTACTAAATTTGCGTATAACGTTTTGGTAACTGGTCGTAAAGAACTGAAATTACATACATTTTCTGAGTTTGCTATCATTTAGTACTTAATTTGTGTACGGTTTCCATGTTCCGGTCATATTGTAATAAATTTACATAAAGTATATATAATCATTACATGTTAAGATATTGCTCGGTAACATGTGACCACTGTACTATTACTACAAGTTTGATTTTTTTCTATGTCTACTTATTATATGATAAAATGGACTGTACCTGGTATCTGTGTCTCCCTATCATAAATTTTTTAAGATTTGATTGTAGAAATGTATTTAGTTTGCTGTTTAGCTTTTATTAAGTGAATGACATCAGTGACTTTGCCTTAAGATACCATTGCAATTAGATTTCTGTATTAAAGAAGGATGCGAGCTGTCAATATATGATCAATAATTTAAAGAAAAGTGTTCACAAATTCGTGTACTTGTATGGTAATGGTAGCGTAATGCCCTCCCGTAATTATGTATACAGACTTTGATGACGAAAACACACTTGAAAATATTACTTATGTCGATAGTCCTTAATATATAATTCAGATAACTGGGAGATATCATAAATTATATTCATTATGAATACTTAGAAATAAAAAAAATCCCTAATTCTTATACCGGGTTTTAATGGATTCAAGGTCGCCGATACGTAGCATTACTATAATCAATCGTTTGAAATAAAATGTAATGCTCCGGGAGACAAACTTACCGACTATCACGATATCAAACATAAAACTGTCTTGAAATCAACATCTTTCTTCTATTTAAGCACTACTTAATGCTGTTGAGCTCCAACCTTGCCACGCCGGCAATTTTTGCCACAATTATGTGTGCTGCTGGAAACAAACATGTGACATCGACTCTGATGGGAAACATGTTGTTCGCATGTGGCTTAGGAACTGTTTTACAGACCTTGTTTGGAAGCAGGTGAGGGCACTCTAAACATTTATCCTTGTAACTATATACCGTGACGCTTTCTTCCATTTACCATTTAACACGAGTTTGCCTCATCTTCATTTCGCCGCCTGGGGATTGCATAAGTGAGAAACATAAGAAACGTAACAATTTTCCCCATCTTAAATTCGACCTCCCTGTTCATGGACGAAAAGTGCGAATATTTATTGGCATACAGTAAATTTGTATATCGCTTCCTCAATCAACACTATTAATTGATTTATTTATTAACGTCTTTAATAGTGCACCGGTTATGCTTAATATCAGACAAAACTAATGGTCGTAGAAATTAATGTTCTTTACGTTTAATTTGGTACAAGTAGTGATTGCATATGACAGAATAATACGGAATATAATCTTTAAACCAGTGGGAACTGTTAAACTATTCCTTGTGAACAATATGTGATATAGAAAATTGTATAAAACACACAGTAAATATCATCTTTTAATACAAATTATAAGTAGCCAGGAAAGAAAATGCCTGCTGTATTTCGCTGCATGTCGTAAGAGACGACTCTTTTGTGAGTCCCCCTGCATAATCGTTTGTGATCTTTTCTCTAGTAAGGGGACATTGATAAGCCAAAATCGACCTCCTGCCCCCGTTTCTTTTCTTTCCTGTCTTCTCTACATTTTGTCTATCGTTTTCTTCTGCTAGTGTCTCCCTATACACCTGTCATATTATGACCTTATTGTTGGTGTCTCTATTACAACTGTCCTCACAAAACTTTCATGCTGGTTTCTCCTATAAATTTGTCCTCACATGACCCTTTCTGTTGGTGTCTCCCTATACGTTAGCCTTTTTATGACCCTGGCTGTTGGTGTCTCCCTTTACACCTGTTGTAAAATGACCTGGCAGCTGATATTTCCCTATGCAACTGCTCTCATATGACCCTGGTTGTTGGTGTCTCCCTATACACCTGTCCTCATAGGTCCTGGCTACTGGTGTCTCCTTAGGAAGTGAAATGATTGACGCAATTATGAACTAGTAGGTCGAGTGAAGGTAATAAACTAGTAACTACATTTTAATGTGACTTGAGTTGAGAGCGATACCACCTTTTCGTGAGGACAACTTGTCTGTTTTCCCAAGGCTAGGCAATATAAACAGGAATACTAAACTGACATTATGTAAAGCCATACAGGGTTTGTTTGCCAGTTGGACGACATATCCATTACATTTTTATATAAACTTTTACAATTATCTCGAATACTAAAGACACAATAAAAACATGAGTCATAAGCCATTAAATGCTGGATTACTGATCATCTGAACCCGTATTTATCATTTCTCTATAGACTGCCGATTGTCCAGTGTCCAGCTTTTGCTTACGTTGTGCCAATGTTAGCAATGATAGAGATAGAGGAATTCGCATGTCCAGATTTTGCCGCTGTTGCTAACTCTACTGCTGGTGGTAAGAATTTTGCTGTAATAAGAGTAGAAAATATTACTTTCCACATTGGTTATTATTTTTAACAATTCTGTCAAGGTATGACATCTGATGCATAATCTGCATAGTATCTAAGAACTGAATACAATATCAAAAGCCTTTTAGTATAATATATTTCTTGACACGTTAATTTATTTAAATGTTATACACAAAATAATTAAGACCAATAAATTGACCTAATTTATTCCAGCCAATAATCTACTGTCAGAGGAAGTGTACTGGACAACACGTTTGAATATGGTAAAGTGTCAAATTGTTATCAAATTGTTAATTATCCTCAAACTATCAAAACCTGTAATTAAGATATTTGAACGTAAAAAGCATAGACACACACGTTAAAATGCTTTGTTATATGCAAAACATATCGTATATAAGACTAAGAATTCAGTTATAAAGTTGTATTTGATTTTTTTTTCTGATTTACCTATTTCCGTATTCATAAAAGTATAAAGTATAAAAGACATTTTTTCTGAATTTATTTTTATATCCATTGTACAAAATCAATGAAAATGAATGTCTATTATTAACTACAATTACTTCGAACGTTTCTGTGATGAAATTTGGTTGCAATTACCATCTAACGGTTGTTATGTTAACTTTATCGAAATCACTCAGGAACCAATATTTTAAGCCAACATAGGCAAACTCGTTTAAGTTTTTTTTTTATTTAAAAGCCAGCTGTCTTCTTTGGTATTTTTGTAAAGCAAATCCTCGGCGATTGAACCTCTGTATAAAGGTCACTTGTGTACCAGGCCACTTGAGTGGATTTTATGGTCAGGCTTGACTTTGAATGTAATTATTTCGACATCGTTGAAAATTGAAGTAAAGATACATTTAATATCACGTTGAAATGTGTGTTTTTCGTGTTGTTGCAGCTGGCAGGGTCTGGTATAGTGGCAGCCGTAGTGGAAATCATTATTGGAGCAAGTGGTATTATAAACATTTTACTGCGATTTATTGGACCACTCACAGTCGCCCCAACTATCATGATGATTGGACTTGGAGTCACAAAGCTTGGCTTTGAGCTAGCGGGAAAACATTGGGGTATTGGGCTAGGGCAAGTACTATAATGATATAGAGTATTGCATGTCCGGTAATTCAACATTATAGTTAACATATTTTGAAAGCGTTGAGTTTGACCTTGATACATACACACTGTTTGTCGGATGACGTCACAATGTCTTAGTCCTGTTTCATTTGAAGGTGTATCTATGCGATTTGGTTTACGCTCTCATTACTGTGTTTTGGTTAGAGTTACCGATTTTATTCATTTATTATGTTTATAGTAAACACGCTTTCAGACCACCCGCATTGTGTTGTTACACTTGCTATTGGAGCAAGTATGGGACAGAAAAGAGGTCGGGTAACCAAGTGTTGTATGACTTTTCAAAAATAAATGATTTTTTTTTCAGAACGATCATACTCATCGTGTTATTATCTGAATGTATACCATCATTCTCTATGAAAGTGCCATGCAGATGCAAGATGTGCCCGGCCAAAACAAATGTAGTCTTTCACAAAATGTTCTCGGTAAGTTGATAAAAAGGGAGTCGATGTTTGGTTCACAAACATTTAAAGCTAGGTGTCTTACTGCAATCATACAAAATGGAATCTGCAATCTATCTAAACGGAAAAAGTGGTTGTATATGACAGTAAGGGTGATGAAAAGATTTGATCGTGTTGACAGTAATTTACTAATTGTGTATATCTAGACCACGACATAGTGCATCTCCTCATCATGTTTTGACATTTTTCGACCAACTAAGATTTTTCACCTCTTTAATTTCAACCTTTAAGTCACTTTGCTTCACAAGGCTTAGAAGGACAACACAGCTGTATGAGGCAGGCTTGAATTATAATTTAGCTATAATGTCATGAACACCTACAATAGACGCATATTGAAATTAGAACTGAATCACGCAACTGTTTCTTCAATCTTGAACTAGTCATTGAGACTGTGGGCTCAAATTTTAAAACCTTGGAAGCGACTAAAGAAAATCTCAATTGATCAAAAGAATTGTTAAGTTCGAGATGTACACTACCCCAAACATCATTCAATAAATGTTGTATTTTCCGTAAATCTGAAATTGAAATTTAAAACGTGACGCCTTATCTAAAAAAAAACAAAAAACAAAAAACAAAAAAAACACCAACATGGCATAAATAATAATTCAAACTAAAATTCCATAAAATCCAGGGCAAAATATGGACAAAAGAAATTTACATGAAGAATAAGACAAGATGTTCCGGAAGAGTCTTGATTCATCGACGACACCCACCATGTAAATGTTGGCCAATCTAAGTACTTAATGTCACGTTCTGAAATGAGAAGAATGTATACAACAACGGGATCTACATCCCTGTGCTTACTTTTACTAATTAACAAGATGAAAATTTAGTGTGTTCATGTTATTAATTCTAGTTCTTACGTTAACCGGAAATACCATTATAAATATCGTTAAAACATTAGATTTTTCCATCCTGTACATCACCATACTCCATTTTAAACTGGAGGAACGCCTTCGTGCTCTTGTTATATAACCATTCTCCTCACAGAAAAATTGAACAATGGTATAAATATATGGTTTTGAGCTATACTCCATATGTCCAAATGAAAAAGAGAAATATAGGGAGGATGAAATTCTAGCCAAGTTTGGTGGTAAGATCTTCCAATAGGCTATTGGCATACCTATGGGAACGAACTGTGCCCCTCTGTTGCCTGACTTGTTTTTGTTTTCAAACTTGGCTAAACCTATTGAAGAGCTTATCAGAACAGGTCACAAAGACCTTGCAAAGTTTTGTCATTAAATAACATGGAATTTATTGTCCACGTCTATTGTATATATCTAGTAGAATCGGAAATCAAAGACACGACAGTCTCTTCTACATCAGCTGCTTGTTTCGGTCTTTTCCAACAACGAAACCAACATGGACAGCTTTCCACAAAGATGTATGATAAACTTGACAATTTCCCTAGTGTGAATTTTCCATTTCAGGATAGCAACATTCCTTTCTCCCCAACCTCTTGTGTTTATATGCCGTAGTTGATTCGATATTCAAGGGTTTGTACCCATTATCACCATTTTCATGATGTTTGTTGGCCTGTTGTTCTGTTGTTGTACACATTGCTCTCATTTGAGAGCGTAACATTATTTACTTGAATTGACCACGGTTTACATAGTGGGTGTCGCAGAAGACGCTTACTTTCCAAAACATCTGGTTATATTATACTTGTACTTTTTCAGGAGTGAATTTTGCTCTTTTGTTTATAATTTGCTCTAGTTTTATTGAATTTCAGTTGGACTATGGTTTTTTTTTTAATTTTTTTGGGGTTTTTGTTTTTGTTTTTGCTCTGCAAATTCCATTGTGTACCTCATGTTTTAAATTTTTAATGTAATACCTATATGTATTGTTTCATACCTACTAATCATATCCAATTGCTATTTACTAGGTAATCATTTCCGTATGTGTGATGTGGTTGTTATGCCATATCCTGACTGTTACAAACGTTTTCCCAGAAGACGAAACAGTTTACGGTTATGAGGCGAGGACAGATCTCCGAACGGATTTTTTACGCGTGGCCCCTTGGTTCTCTTTTCCTTATCCAGGTAGGAATTACTTGAAATTCAACCAATTAGTTCGTAGTATATATATTCTTATTTCTGAAAATTAAATTAAATGTGTAATATTTACTTAACGTGTCAAAATAAACTGATGACTACTCGATAGTGCCTCCTGTCGCAGGGCACCCCAACAAGGTCACATTATACTGACAAAAGACAGAACATTCGTTACGCGATAATGCGCAATAATTTCCCATATAAGTTATTTTAATAAAAAAAAACGAGGAGAGACAAGTAATCTATTTATATAGATGTTGTGAAAAATAACTATTCGAGAAATACTCGGGACGATATCATCTCGGTTTTGATACAAAAACTGTAGATATTCACTTTTTGTAAATATGCCTTCCTTCACTATGGTTACCGGGTGACTATACATCCACAATCTACCTGTGATATGAGGTAACGACAATCACGGAACCGTAACATAACAATATCATGTATCCAAATTGCAAAATTTCGAAAATCTTGCTTACTTACGTTAAAGTGTATATACTAATATACGTATCCTTTTTTAACTCTCTAACAGATAATCTTTTTCAAATACCATGTTGTTTTCGCAATGTCAGGATCTCGACTAACCTGCCTTGTTTTTCGATGAATGTAACTTTTTACATACTACACGTGTAATTTAACACAGCTTGATGTCAAATTTAGATAATTAAAAAGCGATGCTCACGCACTTGCTGCTACGCTACAATGGAGACAAAATATTTAAAGTCAAAATAATTTTTATGTGGAAATATTTGCACTTTACAATATTCGTTATCATCTGATGTGCAAATGATGAAATGAACTTATTTAACCCCTTACATTTTTTCACTTTTCACTTAAAACACTCGCTAAAATTTCAAATTCTTGAATTCGTTTCATAAAGGGCTTAACATTTAAACACTCATGTACTACTCTATACATATATAATGAATTTTAGAAAAAAATACTTTTTGCTTGTAAATATACAATATCTCTTTTTGTACCATTTCTTAGGAAAGTTTGGTTTACCTGTGTTTAATACCGCCATGTTCGTGGGGATGATCGCAGGTGTGTTAACCTCTATCATAGAGTCGATTGGAGACTATTACACGTGCGCACGTATAGCAGGGGCGGTACCCCCACCACCTTCCGCTGTCAACAGAGGTTTGTATTCTTCAAATCTGCTCACCTATCCAAGCAGTTATTTGTTGCTTCGGGTTCCTTTCCTTCATAATATTCTTAAGTAAAAATACATGTCTTGTGACCGGGGAAAAACATACACTTTGCAAGCCAACCTCGGATATGAGCATATCCTGAAAAAAGTTACTTATATAGATAAATTTGTGTTTGCTAATTGAGATGTTTAGAGTACACGCATTCAAGCACATGAAAATTTTGTTGAAATTAGAATTTCCAAATCCGTTCTCAGAAAATAATCATCCCAAGTATTTCAGTTTCCTTATCAATACCACAAAACTCCTAATATATATGAGGCCTTACTTTTGAGACGGGTTTTAATGGCTTTGAAACCAGCTATGTCAGAAACGAAGACTTTTGTTTAACCTTCGAAATCAACGTTTCGTTAGTTTTGTGATATCATTAGCTCAGACAAGAAGCAAGTAATAGAGGCTAATTTCATATCACTATATACCCGTTTTGTCATAACAGAAATTATTTTCTGTAGAAAGATATAACAAAAGACGTTTTCATAAAATGGTCTTATCCATGGTTTAATGTAAACCAGGGATACCATGTTTTAGTTCACTGTAATTGTGAAAACGTTCAGAATTGTCTTATCGTTCTTCCGTTATAAATCAATATAACTGGATTAGATCATCACTCAATCTGTTCTTTACAACTTGGATCCTTCTCACCACTACTAGATCCCAGAAAGACGAAACTGCTGTATGATGCAGTTTACATCCTACTTTTGCTGATATGTATATAAGTCTATTAATTGATAAATTAATAAATGATAATTGATTGTTTTTGATGACAGGCATCCTGCTTGAAGGTATCGATTGTATCCTGGCTATTTTGGTTGGATCTGGATTTGGTGTGACCTCATGTAGTCAAAATATCGGCGTTATAAGTCTAACCAAGGTTTGCTTTCTGAACGTTTTCTTCTTTAAATTCTGTAAACACATAAAACACTCTATAGTGACATGTAAACAATGCCACCTGTGCGACACTTAAACTATTTGCATTTGTTTTTGACATTAATTTAGTAAAACGTAAACTGGTCTTATAACACAATGGAATAAAATACGAGATTACGTTTCAGTTGACGTCATTCGTTTCTAGAACATGCAGTAAAGTCGTTAGTCTATTCAATGTTTGTCCGTATATGCTGACTTATGTTTCTTGTTTATGTCATAATCCCACATTCTTCAATGTTAATGTATCATGACGTTGGCCATTTAGATAAGCATATATCCGGTGTGTATTTGACTTAAAAATAACTAGGGATGAGCCAATATTAAAAATTAAAAATGGTTAATGACACTTGTTGGGGGTGCTGATGTCTTGCTTTACATTAAATTGGATTACACACAACCGTCGGCTGAAATAATGCCAACTAGTTCACTGGTACTCAGTAGACAGATTATAAACATTGACAGCGACTGTACAATATAAGCTTGATTTCCTTTGATTAAGGATGTTAATGAGAAAATTGGATGCAATTACCATGTCTTTTAAGAAAACTGATTTCTAGCGAGCTTCTGTTGATATTTTGACAGTCGGAAATAAAGTGATTTGTTGTTATGCGCATATTTACCTGGCGTTTAGACCTACCGGTAGTGACCGAATGACTTTCCATAAAGAAAATAATAAATTTAGAACAATTTAGCTGCTCACACAGTTTGTGGCATCATTTTGTCACTCAGAACAAACCTCCAACTATGATAATATAAAATAACACACTATCTGATAATAGCTAAGGTTTTTTCTTTTATAATTAGTCTGAAACTTGTGAAATACATCTTAATTGAGAACAATAGATTACAAAAAAGACTCATAAAGCTTTGTAATGATTGACGTTGTGAACTTATAGCAGTGTGTACACTTGTAGGTTGGAAGCCGTCGGGTAGTGCTCGTCGCTGGACTAATGCTCATGTTTTTTGGCTGCTTCAGTAAGATGAGTGCGTTTGTTGTTACTGTGCCAGACCCGATAATCGGAGCTGCTTTCATTGTCCTGTTTGGTAATGTATCACAAGAGACTTTTACTTTTAGGCATGAGTTAAGTTAGATACACGAAACCTAATTAATAATACAGGGGTTAAATACATCCATTTACATTGAAGTAAGATCATGTTCCAAAATGTTTCCATTCACAGCGATGTCTTAGTTGCAACACCATATTGACTCTACTGTATCTCACTCTAAATTATGAAAAGGTGCCATTCACTTGTGTGTCTTTTGTACAATCTACATAAATAAATGTAAAGAGCTGACTATTCGATGAAATACTATTTTACTTCTATTTTTTACTACTAGATATATAGAAGAAACAATTCAGAAGATTAATATGTTATTCTCGTTTACTTCTTAGCTGTATTAACTGCTGTTGGAGGGTCCAATCTACAATACGTCGACCTTAACTCTCCAAGAAACATGATAGTGTTAGGCATGTCCTTATTTGTTGGATTGGCCTTACCACAGTGGTTAACAGACAATCAGGATTTATTTCTACAACGTAAGTTACTCAACCGGATATACATTTATAAACCTCCGAACCCTAGTAATACATTAATGACCGACTCTCTTCTTACAGCCCCATAAAAAGAATATCACCTTGCTAATGCATAATTATTTGACATTTGTGGTTGGCTTTGCGGGTGCTATGTAATTGTACTACATTTTCTATCATATGCATGAATTAATCTAGTTTGTTACTCATTGAATACATAGAATGTGTATAATTAATATCTAGATTTATCATTCTAATAATGTTTGTCGATTTGCCTACTAGTGGATTAATACGAATGTCGCTTGCAATGTATGATGTATTCGAAACACTTTAAAACACTATGCTTATGCTGTTTGTCACGAAAGACATTTAGTCAAAACATACTTTGTGACCTAAAATAATCGTGTATTTACATATTTATAAACTATATATACATATATATATATAGCTTGATATTAAATGTGTTTTGAAATTAAAAGTTGTCTGATGTGTACCTGTAGTTGCATCCGGACCTCGACAGGTCATCACAGCCTTACTAGGAAACAACATTTTCATGGCCTGTTTTACAGCGGTTATTCTGGATAACCTTATGCCCGGTAGGCAAAAATTGTTTATCAGTATCTTGCGTAGTGGCTCAAATCATGATAACGCCAAATCCGGAGGACGATTTTTAAAAAAGAAATGTTATGTAATAATTAAAACTATTTTTATTTCTATAGAAATTTAGTGGTAAATTTATTCAGGCTAACAAAAGATTCAAAGGACAGCCTCTCGTACGTAAACAACCTATCATATTGCAGTATCATATTCAGATTATTTTAAAGCTAAATGTCGTTGGTATAAGAGTATCAATACCTTGAGTATTCATGTGATATGGTGACATTTACATACCAAAAAATACATGATGCATATTGACAAAATAGCTATGTTTCTTCATGAAATCAGGTACTGCGGAGGAACGAGGGATATTTGCCTGGCGGGAAGTGTTTGAAGACGGTGGAGAAGATGCTGCTGGCGATGATAATAATAATACAATGACCTTGAGGACCTATGACCTGCCGATTGGTATGAATTACATACGAAAGTGGAAATGGACTTATTACCTCCCTTTCTCACCGACCTTTCTCGGAATGGACGCGTGTTGCCCGAACGATAATAGTTAGGGAATACCTGTTTTCATTAACATTGAGCAAGACCTCGAGAGATAGTTGAATTTATCAAAAAGGAAAACATACCGACTCAACACTTTAGCCAGAATCACATTGACGTTCACCATTTGGGATAATGTACATTATTGAGATTTAGAAAGTCCTTTTTTAAACTACATGATGATAGAAGTAGACAGGTACATTAGAAATACCGCTTTGTTTTATCATGCACTAACTAACTATGAAAGGGATTGTATGTGTGTTATACTTTCTAAATATATGTATTTTACTATCAATTACATATGGATTCAAGTTTCCAGATAATTTCATAGCGGATCTATATAAACAAGAAACACATCGTACTAAGTTTCGATTCATTGATATAATGCTAACAAATATATATATAAATGCGAAAGTCTTGTTGGGTTTCACCTCAAAATCGCAGAGAGTCCTTAAAAGACGAAATAGTTGTATAATGTTATTAAATGGATTTATTGATTCTGATGTATATAAATCTGAATTGGATAATGTTACTCTTGTGTTATGTTTTGGACAATCTTTATTTTGTGTTGCATGTTTTCACATCAATAAATCAGGTGATATTAATCGTACTCTAGGCTGAATATCGAGGATGACAAAAAAGATTCACAGCTGAGTAAAGTTTCAACAAATATTAAAAAAACACTTAACGTAACTATGTCACCTGTGGAACGAGTAGGCTATGTCGTCTTTATATATGCAGCTATCGGAACAGGTATACTTTAACTATTACAGTGTTTGTTACCACGATATTTACACTGCCGTCTTCCAGAGCGTGACTGAACAATACCTAACTATTGGTATCTTGAATTACTTTTCACGGCAACATGAAACTTGTGAGATAATAAAGAACTATATAGTCATGCTTCCTGAATGATGAATGTGTAACACTGAATTATAGAAATATAAATGGAGAAACCCGTATCTCATCAAAACAACACATTATGAAAAAAACAAACAAACAAACAAAAACAAAAACAACTTTACCAAATATAGGATAAAGACTAAATTATTGAATATGAATATATATTTGTGGGGAAGACATTTTGTCATGTCTTTGTGGAGGTTTTTTTGTTAACTCCTCATTGGCTTTTTATTATAATTACTTAAAAAATAATCTTTTGTTCATTTTATGCTTTTTGTAACTGTAAGATATGTTTTGAATTTCATAAATAAATACAAAGTCACCCTCTCTGTAAGGGTGGCCTTTTTCATTCATATTCGTTGTTGTGTTGTTTCTTGTCGTAGTGTGCAGATACATATATATATATAATATATATATATATATATGAATGTTTCTGTGATGTCTCGTGACCTGAAGTTCATGACCTCTACATTTGTTTGTGTTAAAAGTGCGTGTCACTTATTGCAAAAAAAAAAAAAAAAAAAAACATAAGGAGATGAAAACAGTGTGAAAACACGTAATCGTATACACATCTTAAATCGATTGTTATCATCGCGAGAATGAGCTAGTAGACCAATTAATAGCAGCTATCAATGCGAAATCCATACCTGTTCAGATTTATTTTTTATCAAGCTGAGAAACAAACCTGTTACCACAGTCATGATCTTATCCCAGGGAAAGACACTTGCAGACTTGATGTGTATTCCTGTTAAGGAAACACCGCCTCAAAATGGCCCTGGCTGTTCAAGGGGCGATAAACCCTAAAAACGAACAATTTGAAAGGGGGGGGGGATATTTTAGTTTTCATATATTCAAGGATTAGATAGGAAATAGTTCGAAAGTGTAAATTACACCTTAATATATCCTCAATATGTAAAGCATGTTCAACACAGGTTAATAGCTGATATTTACTTTCGGGTTTATTATGTGTGTGTCAATTGAAATATGTTTTCACACTCAAAATCAATGAAAACAAAATGCTTTGATGTTTAAACAGAAGTGAACAAGTTATAAGGGGTTACAACTTCATGTTCTCGCAATCACAGATATTAGTACCTCACAAAATGCTTGTATCAGCAAAACACGCCATCTTAAAGTTTTTCTATAGCTCACAACTTGATTACTTATTTATGCTGAGGTCGGAAAGAGTGCTCCACATAGTACCTTGTTGATCCACCTTTAACATTTCTAAAATAACTCACCACTATGGCTAATTAAGGCACTGCAGTTTTATGTATTTTTCTAATTCGCCCGGTTAATGCTGCATGTACACATAGTAGAAATTTGATATAAGTTTATGTATTCCTTGCATGAAATATGTTTGATTTATCAAGAAACAAAACCGACTTGCAATATCATTTTCTTATCATTCTCTCAAATCAAAACTGTTTTATAACGTAACTAAAAATGCTAATAGATAAAATAGAAAATAAATAGATAAATATAAGGTGTATATTCATCTTTTGTTTCTTGGTGAGTAACAGTTTGATATTTGCTTACAAATGAAAAACACGAAGTTTCCATCAAACGAGATGAAATGTATTTGTTATTTATCCAGAAACAAGGACTTTATATTTTTCTCACTTGCAAGTGATACCAGTATGAATCAGCTGCTGTTTATGTGCGTATTTAGTTTTCATTATTTCGTTTGATAATATGTAGTGGTTTACCATGGAGGAATCAAGCATTCAAAAGATCCAAAATAAAATAAAGGATGCACAACTTGAATAAACTAGTGCAGAATCGCTACAATATAGTACAGTTACATCTCTTTTTATATACAGCTATATTTTCCAAGCTCTGCTAGAGTTGTCGTTCCTACCTACATTATAATAAACAAAGGCATCATAAGAAATGTTTAGTGTAGTGAAGTTGGGGTATTTGCTCTGGTAGAAGGGTTGTTAATAATTAAACTAGCGAGGTTAACGATAAGTTGTTAAAAGTGTATTATTAGTTAAAGTTGTGCTATCTTTTCTAAATTTGACTCAGGTATATCTCTTTAAAGTTGTACTATTTTTTATAACCTTTACTCAGGTACATGTCTTTAAAGTTGTGTTAAATTTTATAACCTTGACTCGGTGACATGTCTTTAAAGTTGTGTTATCTTTTCTTAATTTGCTCAATGACAGGTCTTTAAAAGACGAATTTCTACCTGTATGGGCAAAACTGACAATAATCTGGATGTGTTTTTGTCGAATCATATCCTACAGATGTTCTTATCTAGACATGAAATAACAGTCTTAACACAATTTGAGGTAATATTTCCTATCAACATTCCATTCCTGATATGCATGGAAACTAAACATTTGTAAGTTTTCTATGTCTTAAGTCGACTTATTAGCACTAGCAATTATCACGTCAGGATTTATAAATGTCTGCAAGATTGTTTCCTTAATTCTTTGGTGTATGTTGATTTGCTTTTGTCTTGTGTAATGAGAATTTTATAGATCCCTTTTACGTGACTTTTTCATTTTAGCTTGCCTTGCTTTCAACAGCTAGACAAGCAATAAGTTCTGATACACTTGTTTCTAATTACATCAAAGAATGTCAAACATCATTAAAACTACCTTGTGCATTCAACATAAATTGTTTATATTCCACTGCATGGATTAATAAATTAATGTTTGAATTCTGAGCAAATTTCAGTAACAAAGCGTCCCTCATAGATAAGTTCGTTTTCGTTCTCAATGCCTGGGTACATCTGCCTTTTAAAACTACGAAGGACATTGCATAAACATAGTAATTAGTTTTTTTTCCAGAAAATCACTAATCCTCTCCATCATAATTTAATATCGAGTTAAAATCATGGTATCTGTTGGTATATATTTCTTTTAAAATGCGACGATTTTCAAAATTAGATAAGCTAATTTTAAAAGTACAAAGATATAAACATCACTATTATACAGTACGAAAACAGAATATAAGTATTCAATAACACAGAAAAAATGTCTGATGTAAAATGCTTTTATTAACAACATTGGTGTGTTTCATTTATTTGTGGTAAAATACATATATCCCTTAAAATATCTAAATAAAAAGTTGTAATCTGTAAAATACGATTGATAAAAATAGAACATTTTATTTGGTCATGTTATATTTCCATTGTTGTCACAACGAATCTGCATTGATGAACGAAATGAGTATATACAGTGCTTATTCAACTACAACAAAAAATAAACTTTGATTTTAAGCGAATAAATAGAGCTACATAATAATATATTCTCTTCAAACCACAGCAGTAATAAAAGACATAAATAACAACGGAAGGAGCATGAAAAATAAATTGTTTAAAGAAAGCACATTTCTTAAATATACATTGCCACTCGAAAATTACCTCTTAGCGAATTGATGTGCCATTTCCGTATTTTAAAAGACGTTATGTATTTTTTTTACTCATACATTCTGTGCATTTCTGTAGAAATTCAATTGTGATTTCATTTTGTACAAAATTTTAATAAAACCTATCTATCTTATTGAATTATTATATAAGAATTTGCCAATGGTTAACATTTAAGTGTTTAATTGATCACTAGTTTCAGAAAATAAGTAATTAGCACTGAAGTATTTCAATCAACAATAACATTTCATTAGTTGTTTTTAATAAACATGAATACATATTTGTGCTATTATGTGAAAATTTTAACAAAGTTACATTTATGACGTATGTACTCATTTCAACTCATTAAGTTACATTTATCATATATAAACTCATTTCAACTCAATGAGATAAAATTATCATATATGTACTCATTTCAACTCATTAAGTTACATTTATCATATATAAACTCATTTCAAGTAAATGAGATAAATTTATCATATATGTACTCATTTCAACTTAATAAGTCACATTTATCATATATGTACATACACGATTATCATTATATGACCACTTCTTACTAATTACTATATATAGGTGCCATCTAATCAAGATGAAATACAGATGGACAATTCGAGATGTGATTTTAAGGAAGAAAAATAGAAAAGGGGTAACAATCTTCATTCATATACTGCTTTCTTTCTCAGAATAAAAAAAAATATATGCTTCAATATGTTTACATGCTAAAATTATATTTTACCGGGAGATAAAGATATTTGATATTTACTCCAATAAGATGACATTTACTCTGATAGGATATTGATTCTGTTCTATTAAAGGCGGTAACTCAATCCCATTCGATAGACTGCAAAGTGGTGAGTTTTGACGGAGTACAACTCGCGGGTGTAATTTAATGGAACGATGGAAAAGTCACACACTGATGTATTCTGATCGGACGCTCCTACGAACATTGTTTTTTAAATAAGCGATCCATACGACAACACTTTTTTTTTTATAAATATGCATCCTTTCAACGTGTCCCTTTTCAAAACTCTATCATATTCGATGCAGACCTTTGATCGCTCTCAGGGCTTAGATTCATCGTTGTGCCATGTTGTGTCACATGATCTATGGTACATTAGGTATAACTAAAACGATAAAAATAGTATAAGGGTCAGTGCTAAGGAAGTAATACAAAACTATAGTAAAAGGATCACAACATACCTACATTTATATAGGAATATAAAGCAAACGACAGAATTAAAAAAAAACCCATTGAAACAGTATAGCTTATATATTGATTATAACACATAACTGTCAATTATTAATTTTCGTATGAAATATTGATACAAATTATGGAATAGATATTTCAAATTTGCATAATCACATTATGAAGCAATCAAAATCAACTAATTGAATATAGTTATAATTAAGTTTAGAATATGCATGTGTACAACAACCAAATTTAAGCATTAATACTCACTAGTCTGATAACTTGGACAGTGGTCACATGTCGTATCGCAGTGAGCAGAATTTTCCCCAACTTTTATGCACGGTGCACTGCTACCACATTGACTGACAAATATCGTGTTAGCAGAACAAATTATGTAAAAACCACAGCTGTATGGATGATAGAGAAATGTACCATCGGCAAGCCCATTGCACATATTCCCTGAAAGTAGTAAAAGGTTAAATAGAAACGTAGATAATCCACAGTGTAAATATCATGTGTATAAAATTGACATTCTAAATGATAAACATAAGCATCGTTTGGCTTTTAATGCCCCCGGATCAAAAGATCGGGACATATTGTTTTTAGTTCTGTTTGTTTGCTGTCCAAAACTATTGCACCTTAAGTGGTAGGGCTTTTATATTAGGCATAGGTGTTCCTTGTAACATGTGACTGTGAAACTATTGCACCTTAAGTGGTAGGGCTTTTATATTAGGCATAGGTGTTCCTTGTAACATGTGACTGTGACCTTTGACCTACATTTGAAAAAATAACATTGCCATAACTTTTGCATCTGAAGAAGTATGGCTTTCATATTTATCTTACTTCATAGTTTTCTTGCAACCGGGAGCAAAGTGTTTCTTAAACTTATCTTGTCTGGGATGTAATTTACCATACTTCCTCTCTGTATCAATATGATACAGTTATGGTATCCTGTTATAGTGGTTTATATCATGACTGATATCCTATTGATATTTAAAAAAAAACTTCTTGCTGACAATCAATATTTCGTCTCAGGAGTTCTTGATTGTCAGTAATATAATTTAAGAAAACACAAAACTATTTCCCAAATTATAAAGGAAAGTTCCAGCAGAGATAATATACATAATAGAATAAAGGTTCTTATAACACAACTAGTAAATATAAACAGTGTGACGTTTCGATGACTACACAGTCATCTTCATCAGACAAGTGACTGGTGTGAAGCGCAGTAGCATTGACGTATGTAGTTTTCGGGACGGTACGGAGTCGTCCAACATTTTCGGCTGCACTCTAATCCAATGTACACAAAGGTCGAAATTTGTGTGACGAGATGGTAAGGATCATATCACACTTGTAATAACATACATTTACGTAATGGGACTTATTGCATTGGTAACCGGATAGCTATGTAATAAATATATATATTATACATATCGCACTACTAAAAATGAATTAAATAAAAGCCAATAACGATGATATGATGTAACCTAGTCTTTTAAACTCGGTTGTTTCAGCGTCAGATAAGTAAGCCAGAGGTCCCGGGTTCGAATCCTAGCGAAGGTATCGAAATAAGTACTGACCCCTGTTACATTGGTACTCATGTAGGGACTCTGGTATAATACTTAGCGTTACCTTCACATGAATTGCTGCCACCTCTGTAAACTAGAGGACGAGTTATATCCTGGAAGGGTAGTATGTAACTGTGGTAAAATACCGCTCGGCTAGAGAGAACTTCTCTTTAGCTCGATCGGTTCAGCGTCAGATTAGTAAGCTTGAAAGAAATAATGACCTCTGTCACAATGAGGATATCCTACATATATAGTAATGTACTCTGGATGTTTTCATTTTCAATTATCAAAATTTTCTCTGTTAAAATGCATGTCAATCTCTATACAATAGATCACGTTACAAAATCGCATTATAATTATGGCCGCGACAGCTCAGTCGATAAGTGAGTTGGACTACATAACGTCAGGTGATTGTCCAGGACGCATGAAGCCGAAAGGAGGGGTCTGTGCTGGCCTGGTGGTCTCCTTCAGCAAGACACTTTACCCTAAAACAACAACCCTTAAACAGTCTATACTCACCATCAATAACAAAAACCATCCCTTCCGAGGAAAATAGAATATCATTTGTATCGGGGTGACTTGTGGCACATCTTATGTATGACCCGTTGATTGCTGAAGTAGGCGTTCCGCTGAAGGACATTTCTTTTTTTGTTACTGTACAGTTGCCCTCAGATGTTTTTTCTGATAATGTGAATCCCGTAAAATCGACATAAGAACTTGATCCGACTAATTTTATCTGTAGACCGATCTCTCCATGTGGGTACCCCACTTCGCCAGAACACGAACCCCCAGGTGAAAGAGGAAGTCCGGTAGCAATTCGAATCGGTAAGGTTAACGTTGGATTCGTTTTGGGTGTAGCTGTAAAGAGCAGGTTAAAAAGTATGTGTCCAGAATGTACTGGTTTCCAACATGTCAGCAGAAATTGTAGCTAAACACGAAATCGATAAAATGATGAAAATGTACGACAAAAAAAAGATGTCAAAATGAGACTTGTTCAAAGAAATAATGATATAATTTGTCGAATAAAAGAGCGACGGCTTACGCTGTCAAAACCCAAAAAAGGAATGGAAATAAGGTCACGAGTACATGTAACATCTCTGGAGAAAACTTAATCAAAAGTAGTTGTTTTTCAAACGATAGTTCTTCATTAAAGTATAATCATTTCACGTAGATATTGCTAACTGTACAATGTCTATATTGATAACTATTTTCTTGTGTTCCTTTCTTTTTTATCTGGTTTGCTGTAACAATTTTCTTAATATCTGATTATCTCTGACGTGCCTGAGATTGTTGATCATAGCTAAAAGTGAAATATTAACCTACATACACACAATCCTTTTTATTTTGTTAAACGACGCATATAGTCACAATGGTACACGTTTTAAAAACAGCAGTCAAACCAATTTATTAATTTTGTTTTCATTATTTCCGTTACCTCTAACACTGACAGCCACAGTAGTTGAGGAATTTCCTGACTCTGCAATCACCCTTAATAGGAACCCTCCCTCATCAGCGCAGGAAAGTGATGTGAACTCGATATCTATGGTTTTTCCATTGTTAGACACTGTCACAATCCTGTTTGGGCCACTGTTGTCATTGACTACCCCGGGAGTCGGAAGAACGTCCACCATGTGGACTGATGTCTGTGAATTGGCTGGAGTGAACGTCACATTGATAAATGTGTAGGAATCCTTGTTTACCGAACATGTTACGGTTGCCGACGTACCGACTACACTGTTCACACCAGTGCATGATGCAACTGAAAATGTTCATCATTCATAGATTATTCCTAGAAATGCGATACTAAGACGCTAAAGAAGTAAACACTTACCGTATGATTGTAACTTTTTCTATGTATAGTTTGTTCATGACTGAATATCTACTTGTGAAGTTTTATCCAAGCCATTAAAAACAAATAAGAGAAACAGCAAATTAAGCACCGTCAAATAGAATCCGTCTGCATGTAAACAATATTTGGCAGAAATAGGATTACCCCAAAATTTGTAATATCTTCAATCAACTAACTCTTATATTCATGCATTTGTAGTATTATGGTTATGGTAGAAAGATTATTGATCTAAGGATTCGTAAATCACAAGTTTCTAATGTGAACAAAGTTTGATTCCTCTCGGTCAAACCATAATGAAAATAGTAAAATTTGTATAAACGGATAGACAACGCATCTTCATCATACATTTTTCCTTCAATGGTCGTAAGGAAATATCAGGTAACAATCATTTTTCATCAACACACTTTACTTACATACGTCAGGTGGTGGTGTTGTCGTAGCTTGAGTAGTTGTGGTAGCTGAAAGAATTTTGCATAAGTGTCAGAAAAAAGAAATGTGTGCTTTACATGAAATCATAAAATATTGCTTCACGGCATGATCTGGGTAAATTGGTGCAGAAATACATATCTAATGTAAAGAGGGGGGATATTAATCGTTGCATTTTGTTATGTGGCAGGCATGACAAAATTAGAAGGGAAAAAACAAGAAGTAGATGACAATGGCGTTAAGAGTAAATCGATTTTAGAATCTTAAGAAAGATATATATCTATCTTATCCTTGACATAATATATCAACCGATATGACTTATGAAATCATTGAAATTCATTCGTGAAATAAATATCGTTTTAAATAAGATACATCACATGATTTATACGGTCACTGTTGACATTAAATGTGGTTTTACTCACTTGTTGTAGGTGTTAAACTACAGGGGTAGGTCTGACAGTCACCACACAAGGGCGCCACCTGTAAACCTGTAAAACAGTCATCACCACACCCTTTGCCGTACGAGATGTTGTTGTGGCACTGAACATAATTGTGACAGTTAAACGGACTTACTTTGAAGGTGTTGTCCGATTCACCGTTGCAATAATCAGCTGAAGGAAAACAGATATGTTCATAAAAATACAATCATATTGTACATAGTTAATGAAAGCGTTTTATTGATATGATTTCTCATAATTTGTTGTGATATATGACCTTACATTAACATATAGACAATATTTCGTCCGATAATTCGTCTAGATTACATGTTGATCGTATACTCACATGGAATTATTTCTAGAGCTGCAGTATCATTTTGTTCCGTATCACCCTGTTCAAGAACTTTGCTATTAATTGCCTTGCATGTGATAGTACCATTTTGCCATTCGAGTCCGACTTTTAATCCAAATTCTAGTCTGGCTTTGTAGTTACAGTTTTCTAGGGTTTTCGTATCTCCTCTGGATCCATCATAATTTGCTAATGGTACTGAGTACACATTGCTATCTCCACGCTTCACCATTGTGACTTCTAGTCGAGCGTCATCACCGAGAGGGAAACCCAAGTATCCCTCACACACGTGCTCTGATCCCGAACGGTCGAAATTTTCAATGAAATCTGGATGCATCATCATTGACACAGAATGTGGCTTTGCTGAAAAATATCAAAGTGCCTCAATTACCATCATCATTTTACTTCCGAGACGATCACACATGACAGTTTTACATTGGTAGAACTATGTTTATGCAGATAATGCAGTATTACTTTCTATTAGTATAACCATTACACTATTATGTAGTCCAAAGAAATCCCATAGGTTTATAATTACAAAATAAATTGAAACTCTTTACTTTGAAGATTTAGCCCATCATCAAGCTGAAATATGAGAAAGCATAGATAAATTGATGTAGTATATGATCAGGAACAAGAGCTGATATAGGCTGTTCAACGATACTTGGGAAGAGTTAACCTTAGGAGGGCTAAAATATTGACCACCGCAGAAACGAAGAACAAACTAAACAGGTTATCTAAATCGAAATGTCGAATCAACATTTAGAAAGCCGCCATAGAACCATTCAGAAATAAAATCTAAATTTACCCCAAAAAATATAGCCTTTATGTGCGTCTTTATTATCTTAGAACTAAATTGAAACTGTTTTGTCATCTGTTAACATTAACACAAGTGCGTGATGGGTAGGGTTTCCCCACGATATGCTTTGTATGTAATGTCACGTGATATCTAAAATGAAGCCTTTGAAGGTGGCGATATAGGAAGACAGCGATACGACAAAACACTTGAATTTTCTCTATCATTTCCTTAGTTATTTCACCACTGTTATGTATTCATTTGAAAAAGAATTCACGAGGAGTTTATTTTTTTCTGTTTAAATGGATGAAGAGCCATTACCCAAATCGTATAATTTATGAGGAAGCTTTACGATCATCACAGTGCCTGATTTAGAAATACTATAATTCGAAGTGCGATATAAATCTGGACTTGTTTGATACCCGTTAGTCTGCCTGTTGGTTCTGTTGTTGTATTCACGTACCTTTTCGTTGTTGAAACAGAAAACGCTTGTTCTTTATGTAAATCATTCTTTTGGTCACATTTTGTGATTGATTTTGTTTGGATCAGGATCATGTTGTAATTTTTTTATTAATTGATTATATACGCTTCTTTGAAATTTGCCTTTTTCCAGAGTTGAACAAAATGATTGTTTGGTATTTTAACCGCAAAAATTGACACCTAAGCTTACCCCTTAAAACAAGTGATACTGCCTGTGATTCATTGCTTCCTCCAGTTTCGTGGATATAAACAGTAAGTTGTCCGGCATCCTCACATTCTGTACTATCGTAGGATATCTTCAGGGACGATTGAGTGAAGGTCACGTGTTCCCCAGCCTTCAGATTCCTATTTATCACCGTTCCATCGGAAATGACGTCTGCTATGTATCTTGTCGCCTTCGTTACGTTGATATAGTCAAAACTCACTGACATATTGCAAGTAAGGGTTACAGGCTTCCCTATGAAAGCCGTTTCATCGGTGCAGTTGATGTCTGTTGAAGACATAAGTTTATCTATGTAATACATATTGCACATGCAGTTTCAAATATGTAAAAGCAAACGAAACGAAACAAAAGAAAAATTCAAGAGGCCATGGGCGTTAACGGTCATCAGACCACAAAAAGTTTTAGCTGGACGAAAGGTTCTTTTTCTTATTTAAATGAAATCTTATTAAGAAGCCCTTTACCATTATGCAAATGGTAGTTTTGGTGAGGAGTAGGTAACCGAAAAAGTGGCATTTTTTACAGTTAAGTTGGAGCTCAGTCCCACTGGTGAATCTGGAGAAGTTTGAAATAGTCGTTCCACAGGAAAACCACGATTGCTCAATCATGTTATGGCCTCCCTGGCTGTCATATTGAAATTTTGACAAGGTCAGAAAATAACAACACTGAGTTGGCTACTTTTCCTTCACATTCCCACCAAATTTTAGCTCAATCACACCAGTGGAACTGCAGAAATTTAAAATATGTTTTTTCAAGATGGCGGCCACCTTGGATTTTAGACATATCCGACAAACAACAACACTTGGTATAGACCATCTCAGGATCATTTCATGCAAGTTTGAGCTCAATCCCACAAGTGAAACTTCTGAAGAGGTTTCAAATAAGCGTTGCAAAGGAAAACTTTGATTGCACAATCGTGTTACAAAATGGCCTCCCTGGCTGCCGTATCGAAGTTTAGACAAGGTTGAAAAATAACAACACTTTGTCTGCTTTCTTTCCTTAACATTTCAACAAGTTTTTAGTTCAATGGCACCAGTTGAACTGTTTTCAAGATGGCGGCCATGACGACCATCTTGGATTTCAGACATACCCAAAAATGGTCAGGACCATTTAAGGATAATTTCATGTAAGCTTGAGCTCAATCCCACGGATTGAATTTGAGAAGAAGTTTGAAATGTCAAAAGTTTTCGCACGGCAATAGGCAGACTATTCGGGTCAGATGACCTAAAATAACTAGAAACTTAATTTCAAGATAGACTTGTTAAAAGTATCAAGGTTAGTGAATTAGTAAAATAACAACCATTGCAAGAATTGTGTTATGATTAGAGTGTAATAGCACAATGGCAACAGTGATTAGCTAAAAGTTTCCTTTTTCAATTTTAATGCATTGTAGGGTCACCACAGAAAGAGAAATGAAAAGATCACCAATTGATACCTTATATAATTCTAAAGAAATGTTGCTTTCACGAATTTATCAAAACGTCATATGTCATGTGATGAACAGGATCTTTTGTTTCAGATTCATGCTATATTGTCTTAAACGTGTGATGGTTTTATTCCTTGTATGTAGTAACTGGAAACACCTACGAAATACTCTATATAACATGGAAACCAAGTTTAAAGGGAAACGTGTAGGAACGAGGGAGCTGAAGTAAGGAGCGGATTCGTTTTTGGAGACTTAGAATATCAGTAACGAATGACATCCTATTCGATTCAGGTCATGTATACAACTTCTCTCGGAAATAAACAATATAAATAAACATATAAACAAGTGAGCATGGTAGCAGTAGTAGTGGTAGCAGTCGTATTATTATTATTAATATCATTATTATTATCATAAATAGTAGTAGTAGTAGTAATAGTCGTTGGTAATAGTAATAGTGGTAGTGGTAATAGCAATAGTAATTAGAGAAGATGTTGTTAAAATAGTAGTAGTAGTAGTAGTAGTAGTAGTAGTAGTAGTAGTAGTAGTAGTAGTTAAACTAGTTGTAGTTGAAGTAGTAGTAGTGGTGGTAATAATAGGAGTTGTAGTAATAGTAGTCATATTATTATCATTGATATCATTATTATAAGCAGTAGCAGCAGCAACAGCAATGGAAGTAGTAGTGGTGGTGGTAGATGTAGTAGCAACAGCAGCAATTGTAGTAGTAGTGGTAGTTCAAGTTGTAATAGTAGTTCAAGTAGTAGTAGTAGTAGTAGTAGTAGTAGTGGTAAGTATACATACACCGAGAAGACGGCGGTGGCGGCGTGGTTGTAGTTGGCCCTGCTGTCGTAGCTGTGAATAAGAATATGCTAAATAACGTCAAACATATTTCTACAAATGATAAGTTATTGCTGTCGCGGGAGACAAACCGCATTAGACTTAATATATTTGTTTTTGTTGATTTCTATCAATATTACATTAAGGTATCTATTTGTACTTGATAGATGTTCTATAATGAAACACATTTGATCATCGTTTTGTCACATTGTTCTTACTTGTAATGTTCCAAGGACAGATAACTCCCTCACAACCACCACACTGAACGTTGTTGGTATTTACATTGGCACACTCGGCAGTAGGACATTGGCTGCCGAATGGGTATTTGGAATCACATTGTACATACTTGTTACAGTTTGTCGGGTGATGTAGGTACTTCGGGGCGCTCGTTGTGTTACAATAATGCCCTACATTTAAACCAGTGATTCTTTAATCAACAAATACTAATATGCTAAGCATCAATTACGTTATACACTAGTATAGACTAATGTGCTTTGTTTATTTCATTCATTATTTTAACAAATATAACCATTCGAAATCTAATCAATCTAATCTAACCAAAGACTTGTAGGTTAAGTCATGATACATTGATCTTTTGAGCATCATAATGCAAATTGATACTAAAAGAAAGTTAACGTTCAATCACTCAGAAATAAATAGCATTACTGAGTTATAATTTAAACAAAAATACAAAACCTCTTTAATCTCTTATTCAATACTAAATTCATGACAAAATGGAAAAGTTGGAATCACAGTTGTACGTTTATCATACTTGTAACTGTGTTATGGACAGAAATAAGGGAGATTAAGCATTAGATAGGTACGCACGTGGAATAAGTTCTATGGTACCCACTGCCGACTCCGTATTTATCCCTAATTCCTGGTTGGTAATGACACATTTTACCTGTCCGTCTTCGTCTTGTGACGTGAAGTTAAGGCCAAACTTGAAAAATTTGGTTGTTCCACAACTGGTTTCGTTAGTGTTTGTAGCATATTGTATGATACGGTTGCTCACGAATGGTACAAATGATGACTGTCCTTTCATTTTGTAAAGAACAGAAATGTCTCCTGAAGGGAATCCAGTTTCTCCCCGACACTCGTGTTCAAACCCGCCCCTATGAAACATCAAATCCTGAATTTGATCAGCATTTAGTGTCAGTGATGGTATTCCAGGATTCCCTGAAACACAAACGACATTAAAGTATTGATTAAAATGATAATTATAGTGCACTCCTTCATATATACATACAACTGTATATAAATTAATATAAGTGGTTATGTCTTTTTAAAACATAAGATTAATATGTTGTCTAATAGTGAGCATTGGTGTGTTGTTTTTGTCAGAATATAACACACAAACGTTACGTTGCGCATTGAAACAATTTCAGATTTTTGCTGTTTTGAAGACGGTGATCTGTTATCTTTAGGATTTGTATTCAATATTTTTAATCTATTTAAATGTCAACCTACTGAATATCTCAAAGGTCATGTTAGTGGCGAGTGTATTCGTGGTCCCAATAGCTGTACATGTGTATAATCCACGATCCTCACAATTCAATGTTCCTAGCGTCATGGTGACGGAAACCGACGTGTCATCTTCATTGTGTTCGTATGTCACGCGAGGGGCCAAGGGCTGAGTCGGGGTTCCACCTTTATCTTTGCTAAATATCGATGTCACATTAGCTGAGCCTGTTGTCATTCTCACCACCTGAACATTTGTCCAGCCAGGCGCATTTCGTACATTACAGCCAATTTTTATTCCAGAACTCCCGACCTCCTCTCGCCTATTATACTCGTTGAATGCAATGTCTGAAATGTATTAATACTATGTTTCAGAAGTAATGATTTTGATATAGTTTTGGTCACTTTTTCCCACTAAGGATGTACTCATCTGCGCATTAAAGAAATCTATTATTTAAGTTTTTCTGAGTTTTGAAAGGTGTGATTTTAGGAAGAAAATTAAAAACATATTGTTGCACTACTTTTTCAGGAACAGGAGTCAGAATATGTGCAACAGGAAATAATTCAATTCCATATATAATTCTTTTATTTCCTGAATTACTAAAATATTCTGTTATTTCGGCGTAACATATTTTGAAATACATTTTCGCCTTTCATTACAAAGTAAGGGTATTACTAGGATATAACGAAACAAATCAAAATGGAAATGCGAGGTTACGCTTTATTAAACAAATATTAACGTAATATTACAAAACGTATGAACGAGAACGGATATCAAAAATCTAAGCAGCAATTGTCATTAATTACAGCTGCATGCGTTTATTTGTAGCACGTGCATTGCTTGTTCGTAACTTATATCTTAATGGTTTTGTGACTAAAACTGGTACATCTTGTTTAGACGGAGCAGTGATAAAACATGAGCTCTCAATAAAATATAATGGCATAAGTTGTTGATCGACACAATCACACATTAGATAAAATTCTGTTTTAGAATTAGCAATTGATACACTCACTGCTGAGATCATCGATTCAGTAAGATAATAATTCTTCATTTACCAATATGACTCGACTTACTTGCTTCATCCACGCGTATCAATGCCGTAGAAGAACTAGCAGACGACCCGTTCAATGCTGAATTATTGGCAACACATTTAGCCATGGTCCCATTAAACTGTAAGCTAGGAGTAAACGTATATTTTACAGTTCTTGCAACTGTACAATTTGACGTCCCAGCTTCATCTGTTACTGTTGGAGTCACGACATCGTACATTTTGAACTCTGACCCGCCGGGGGACTTTGTGTAAAGGAATAGGCTTCCTGTTCCAGTTGATATTTCGCCGCTGCATGTAATGGTGGCCTCCGCTCCTTCGATGTATGGGGATGTTGTATTGATTTTACTGGTAGGGTGTGCTTTAAAAGTAAATATCAAAATAAAACTCAAAAACAGGTTAAAACGATTAGCATTATTGCCAGTTTTGAATAAGCATTACTTTTCTCATGACACTATTTAAAATCATTAATATCATAACAAGTGTAATAAAATCATAAACATTTTCTTCTCCAATGTTACAGACTTATCTGCTGTACATGATGTTATTACCTGTGATACCGAGAGACGCGGTGCCAGTGAAGTTTCCTTAGCTTGTTGTTAGGGTACAGGTAAACACACCTTTGCCAAAGCGATTGCCTAAATCTTCTCATTTTTGGGGAAGCTTTACAATCATCATAATGACTGATTTAGAAATACCATATTTCAAAGTGCGATATAAATCTGGACTTGCTTGATACTCGTTAGTCTGCCTGTCGGTTTTCTTGTTGTATACACGTAACTTGTCGTTGTTGACACAGAAAACGCTTGTAAATCCTTGTACTTTTGCAGGATTTTCATGTAAATCATTCTTTTGGTCAAATTTTGTAATTGATTTTGTTTGGATCAGGATTATGTTGACATGCTGTTATTTTCTTATTAATTGATTATAAACGCTTTTCTTAATTTGCCTTTTTCAAGCGTTGAACAAAATGATTGTTTGGTATTTTAACCGCAAATATTGACACCTAAGCTTACCCCATAAAACAAGTGATACTGCCTGTGATTCATTGCTTCCTCCAGTTTCTTGGATATAAATAGTAAGTTGTCCGGCATCCTCACATTCTGTACTATCGTAGGATATCTTCAGGGACGATTGAGTGAAGGTCACGTGTTCCCCAGCCTTCAGATTCCTATTTATCACCGTTCCATTGGAAATGACGTCTGCTACGTATCTTGTCGCCTTCGTTACGTTGATATAGTTAAAACTCACTGACATATTGCAAGTAAGGGTTACAGGCGTCCCTATGAAAGCCGTTTCATCGGTGCAGTTGATGTCTGTTGAAGACATAAGTTTGTCTATGTAATACATATTGCACATGCATTTTCAACTTTGTAAACGCAAACAAAACGAAACAAAAACAAACAACAAGAGGCCCATGGGTGTTAACGGTCATCAGACCACAAAAACTTTTAGCAGGACGAAGGGTTCTTTTTCTTATTTAAATGAAATCTTATAAAGAATCTTTTTTCCATGATGCAGATGGTAGTTTTAGCGAAGAGGAGGTAACTGTAAAAAGAGGGGTTTTTTTCATAGTAAAGATGGAGCTCAGTCCAACTGGTAAATCTTGAAGTGAAGTTTGAAATAGGCGTTCAACAGGAAAACCAGGATTGCTCAACCATCTTACAAAATGGCCTCTGGCGGTCATAATAAAATTTTAACAAGGTCGGAAAATAACAACACTGAGTTTGCTACTTTCCCTTAACATTCCCACCAAATTTTAGCTCAATAACACCAGTGGAACTGCAGAAATTTAAAATATGTTTTTTTAAGATGGCGGCCACTTTGGATTTCGGACATATCCGACAAACAACAACACTTGGTCACGACCATCTCAGGATCATTTCATGCGAGTTTGAGCTTAATCCTACTAGTAAAACTTCTGAAGAAGTTTCAAATAAGCGTTGCAAAGGAAAACATTGATTGCGCAATCATGTTACAAAATGGCCTCCCTGGCTGCCGCATCGAAGTTTTGACAAGGTTGAAAAATAACAACACTTTGTTCGCTGTCTTTCCTTAACATTTCAACCAGTTTTTAATTTAATGGAACCAGTTGAAATGGAACAGAAGTTTAAAATACGTTTTCAAGATGGCGGCCATGGCGAACATCTTGGATTTCAGACATACCCAAAAATAACAACACTTGGTCAGGACCATCTAAGGATAAATTCATGTAAGCTTGAGCTCAATCCCACGGATTGAATTTGAGAAGAAGTTTGAAATGTCAAAAGTTTCCGCACGGCAGACTTGTTAAAAGTATAAAGGTCAGTGAATGAGGAGAATAAAAACCATTGCAAGAATTGTGTTATGATTAGAGTGTAATAGCACATTGGCAGCAGTGATAAGCTAAAAGTTTCCTTTTTCAATTTTAATGCATTGTACTGTCAACACAGAAGGAGAAATGGGGTGCACAAATCACCAATTTATACCGGATATAATTCTAAAGAAATATTGTTTTCACGAATTTATCAAACTTCATATGTTATGTGATAAACAGGATCTTTTGATTCAGATTCATGCGATATTTTCTAAAAAAAAACTTGTGATGGTTTTATTCCTTTTAACTGGAAACAACTACGAAATACTCTATATAACATGGAAACCAAGTTTAGGGGAAATGTGAAAGAACGAGGGGACAGAGGTAAGGAGCGGATTCGTTTTTGGAGACTTAGAATATCAGTAACGAATGACATCCTATTCGATTCAGGTCATGTATACAACTTCTCTCGGAAATAAACAATATAAATAAACATATAAACAAGTGAGCATGGTAGCAGTAGTAGTGGTAGCAGTCGTATTATTATCATTAATATCATTATTATTATCATAAATAGTAGTAGTAATAGTCGTTGGTAATAGTAATAGTGGTAGTGGTAGTAGCAACAGTAATTAGAGAAGATGTTGTTAAAATAGTAGTAGTTGTAGTTGTTGTAGTTGAAGTAGTAGTGGTGGTGGTAATAGTAGGAGTTGTAGTAATAGTAGTCATATTATTATCATTGATATCATTATTATAAGCAGTAGCAGCAGCAGCAACAGCACTGGAAGTAGTAGTGGTGATGGTAGAAGTAGTAGCAGTAGTAGTGGTAATTCAAGTTGTAGTAGGAGTGGTAGTTCAGGTAGTTGCAGTAGTGGTAGTAGTAGTGGTAGTTCAAGTTGTAGTAGGAGTGGTAGTTCAGGTAGTAGCAGTAGTAGTAGTGGTAGTTCAAGTTGAAGTAGGAGTGGTAGTTCAAGTTGTAGTAGTAGTAGTAGTGGTAAGTATACATACACCGAGAAGACGGCGGTGGCGGCGTAGTTGTAGTTGGCCCTGCTGTCGTAGCTGTGAATAAGAATATGCTAAATAACGTCAAACATATTTCTACAAATGGTAAGTTATTGCTGTCGCGGGAGACAAACCGCATTAGACTTAATATATTTGTTTTTTGTTGATTTCTATCAATATTACATTAAGGTATTTGTTTTTACTTGACAGATGTTCTATAATGAAACACATTTGATCATCGTTTTGTCACATTGTTCTTACTTGTAATGTTCCAAGGACAGATAACTCCCTCACAACCACCACACTGAACGTTGTTGGTATTTACATTGGCACACTCGGCAGTAGGACATTGGCTGCCGAATGGGTATTTGGAATCACATTGTACATACTTGTTACAGTTTGTCGGGTGATGTAGGTACTTCGGGGCGCTCGTTGTGTTACAATAATGCCCTACATTTAAACCAGTAATTCTTTAATCAACAAATACTAATATGCTAAGCATCAATTACGTTATACACTAGTATAGACTAATGTGCTTTGTTTATTTCATTCATTATTTTAACAAATATAACCATTCGAAATCTAATCAATCAAATCTAACCAAAGACTTGTAGGTTAAGTCATGATACATTGATCTTTTGAGCATCATAATGCAAATTGATACTAAAAGAAAGTTAACGTTCAATCACTCAGAAATAAATAGCATTACTGAGTTATAATTTAAACAAAAAATACAAAACCTCTTTAATCTCTTATTCAATACTAAATTCATGACAAAATGGAAAAGTTGGAATCACAGTTGTACGTTTATCATACTTGTAACTGTGTTATGGACAGAAATAAGGGAGATTAAGCATCAGATAGGTACGTACGTGGAATAAGTTCTATGGTACCCACTGCCGACTCCGTATTTATCCCTAATTCCTGGTTGGTAATGACACATTTTACCTGTCCGTCTTCGTCTTGTGACGTGAAGTTAAGGCCAAACTTGAAAAATTTGGTTGTTCCACAACTGGTTTCGTTAGTGTTTGTAGCATATTGTATGATACGGTTGCTCACGAATGGTACAAATGATGACTGTCCTTTCATTTTGTAAAGAACAGAAATGTCTCCTGAAGGGAATCCAGTTTCTCCCCGACACTCGTGTTCAAACCCGCCCCTATGAAACATCAAATCCTGAATTTGATCAGCATTTAGTGTCAGTGATGGTATTCCAGGATTCCCTGAAACACAAACGACATTAAAGTATTGATTAAAATGATAATTATAGTGCACTCCTTCATATATACATACAACTGTATATAAATTAATATAAGTGGTTATGTCTTTTTAAAACATAAGATTAATATGTTGTCTAATAGTGAGCATTGGTGTGTTGTTTTTGTCAGAATATAACACACAAACGTTACGTTGCGCATTGAAACAATTTCAGATTTTTGCTGTTTTGAAGACGGTGATCTGTTATCTTTAGGATTTGTATTCAATATTTTTAATCTATTTAAATGTCAACCTACTGAATATCTCAAAGGTCATGTTAGTGGCGAGTGTATTCGTGGTCCCAATAGCTGTACATGTGTATAATCCACGATCCTCACAATTCAATGTTCCTAGCGTCATGGTGACGGAAACCGACGTGTCATCTTCATTGTGTTCGTATGTCACGCGAGGGGCCAAGGGCTGAGTCGGGGTTCCACCTTTATCTTTGCTAAATATCGATGTCACATTAGCTGAGCCTGTTGTCATTCTCACCACCTGAACATTTGTCCAGCCAGGCGCATTTCGTACATTACAGCCAATTTTTATTCCAGAACTCCCGACCTCCTCTCGCCTATTATACTCGTTGAATGCAATGTCTGAAATGTATTAATACTATGTTTCAGAAGTAATGATTTTGATATAGTTTTGGTCACTTTTTCCCACTAAGGATGTACTCATCTGCGCATTAAAGAAATCTATTATTTAAGTTTTTCTGAGTTTTGAAAGGTGTGATTTTAGGAAGAAAATTAAAAACATATTGTTGCACTACTTTTTCAGGAACAGGAGTCAGAATATGTGCAACAGGAAATAATTCAATTCCATATATAATTCTTTTATTTCCTGAATTACTAAAATATTCTGTTATTTCGGCGTAACATATTTTGAAATACATTTTCGCCTTTCATTACAAAGTAAGGGTATTACTAGGATATAACGAAACAAATCAAAATGGAAATGCGAGGTTACGCTTTATTAAACAAATATTAACGTAATATTACAAAACGTATGAACGAGAACGGATATCAAAAATCTAAGCAGCAATTGTCATTAATTATAGATGCATGCGTTTATTTGTAGCACGTGCATTGCTTGTTCGTAACTTATATCTTAATGGTTTTGTGACTAAAACTGGTACATCTTGTTTAGACGGAGCAGTGATAAAACATGAGCTCTCAATAAAATAGAATGGCATAAGTTGTTGATCGACACAATCACACATTAGATGAAATTCTGTTTTAGAATTAGCAATTGATACACTCACTGCTGAGATCATCGATTCAGTAAGATAATAATTCTTCATTTACCAATATGACTCGACTTACTTGCTTCATCCACGCGTATCAATGCCGTAGAAGAACTAGCAGACGACCCGTTCAATGCTGAATTATTGGCAACACATTTAGCCATGGTCCCATTAAACTGTAAGCTAGGAGTAAACGTATATTTTACAGTTCTTGCAACTGTACAATTTGACGTCCCAGCTTCATCTGTTACTGTTGGAGTCACGACATCGTACATTTTGAACTCTGACCCGCCGGGGGACTTTGTGTAAAGGAATAGGCTTCCTGTTCCAGTTGATATTTCGCCGCTGCATGTAATGGTGGCCTCCGCTCCTTCGATGTATGGGGATGTTGTATTGATTTTACTGGTAGGGTGTGCTTTAAAAGTAAATATCAAAATAAAACTCAAAAACAGGTTAAAACGATTAGCATTATTGCCAGTTTTGAATAAGCATTACTTTTCTCATGACACTATTTAAAATCATTAATATCATAACAAGTGTAATAAAATCATAAACATTTTTTTCTCCAATGTTACAGACTTATCTGCTGTACATGATGTTATTACCTGTGATACCGAGAGACGCGGTGCCAGTGAAGTTTCCTTAGCTTGTTGTTAGGGTACAGGTAAACACACCTTTGCCAAAGCGATTGCCTAAATCTTCTCATTTTTGGGGAAGCTTTACAATCATCATAATGACTGATTTAGAAATACCATATTTCAAAGTGCGATATAAATCTGGACTTGCTTGATACTCGTTAGTCTGCCTGTCGGTTTTCTTGTTGTATACACGTAACTTGTCGTTGTTGACACAGAAAACGCTTGTAAATCCTTGTACTTTTGCAGGATTTTCATGTAAATCATTCTTTTGGTCAAATTTTGTAATTGATTTTGTTTGGATCAGGATTATGTTGACATGCTGTTATTTTCTTATTAATTGATTATAAACGCTTTTCTTAATTTGCCTTTTTCAAGCGTTGAACAAAATGATTGTTTGGTATTTTAACCGCAAATATTGACACCTAAGCTTACCCCATAAAACAAGTGATACTGCCTGTGATTCATTGCTTCCTCCAGTTTCTTGGATATAAATAGTAAGTTGTCCGGCATCCTCACATTCTGTACTATCGTAGGATATCTTCAGGGACGATTGAGTGAAGGTCACGTGTTCCCCAGCCTTCAGATTCCTATTTATCACCGTTCCATTGGAAATGACGTCTGCTACGTATCTTGTCGCCTTCGTTACGTTGATATAGTTAAAACTCACTGACATATTGCAAGTAAGGGTTACAGGCGTCCCTATGAAAGCCGTTTCATCGGTGCAGTTGATGTCTGTTGAAGACATAAGTTTGTCTATGTAATACATATTGCACATGCATTTTCAACTTTGTAAACGCAAACAAAACGAAACAAAAACAAACAACAAGAGGCCCATGGGTGTTAACGGTCATCAGACCACAAAAACTTTTAGCAGGACGAAGGGTTCTTTTTCTTATTTAAATGAAATCTTATTAAGAAGCTTTTTTCCATGATGCAGATGGTAGTTTTAGCGAAGAGTAGGTAACTGTAAAAAGAGGGGTTTTTTTCATAGTAAAGATGGAGCTCAGTCCAACTGGTAAATCTTGAAGTGAAGTTTGAAATAGGCGTTCAACAGGAAAACCAGGATTGCTCAACCATCTTACAAAATGGCCTCTGGCGGTCATAATAAAATTTTAACAAGGTCGGAAAATAACAACACTGAGTTTGCTACTTTCCCTTAACATTCCCACCAAATTTTAGCTCAATAACACCAGTGGAACTGCAGAAATTTAAAATATGTTTTTTTAAGATTGCGGCCACTTTGGATTTCGGACATATCCGACAAACAACAACACTTGGTCACGACCATCTCAGGATCATTTCATGCGAGTTTGAGCTTAATCCTACTAGTAAAACTTCTGAAGAAGTTTCAAATAAGCGTTGCAAAGGAAAACATTGATTGCGCAATCATGTTACAAAATGGCCTCCCTGGCTGCCGCATCGAAGTTTTGACAAGGTTGAAAAATAACAACACTTTGTTCGCTGTCTTTCCTTAACATTTCAACCAGTTTTTAACTTAATGGAACCAGTTGAAATGGAACAGAAGTTTAAAATACGTTTTCAAGATGGCGGCCATGGCGAACATCTTGGATTTCAGACATACCCAAAAATAACAACACTTGGTCAGGACCATCTAAGGATAAATTCATGTAAGCTTGAGCTCAATCCCACGGATTGAATTTGAGAAGAAGTTTGAAATGTCAAAAGTTTTCGCACGGCAGACTTGTTAAAAGTATAAAGGTTAGTGAATGAGGAGAATAAAAACCATTGCAAGAATTGTGTTATGATTAGAGTGCAATAGCACATTGGCAGCAGTGATAAGCTAAAAGTTTCCTTTTTCAATTTTAATGCATTGTACTGTCAACACAGAAGGAGAAATGGGGTGCACAAATCACCAATTTATACCGGATATAATTCTAAAGAAATATTGTTTTCACGAATTTATCAAACTTCATATGTTATGTGATAAACAGGATCTTTTGATTCAGATTCATGCGATATTTTCTAAAAAAAACACTTGTGATGGTTTTATTCCTTTTAACTGGAAACAACTACGAAATACTCTATATAACATGGAAACCAAGTTTAGGGGAAATGTGAAAGAACGAGGGGACAGAGGTAAGGAGCGGATTCGTTTTTGGAGACTTAGAATATCAGTAACGAATGACATCCTATTCGATTCAGGTCATGTATACAACTTCTCTCGGAAATAAACAATATAAATAAACATATAAACAAGTGAGCATGGTAGCAGTAGTAGTGGTAGCAGTCGTATTATTATCATTAATATCATTATTATCATAAATAGTAGTAGTAATAGTCGTTGGTAATAGTAATAGTGGTAGTGGTAGTAGCAACAGTAATTAGAGAAGATGTTGTTAAAATAGTAGTAGTTGTAGTTGTTGTAGTTGAAGTAGTAGTGGTGGTGGTAATAGTAGGAGTTGTAGTAATAGTAGTCATATTATTATCATTGATATCATTATTATAAGCAGTAGCAGCAGCAGCAACAGCACTGGAAGTAGTAGTGGTGATGGTAGAAGTAGTAGCAGTAGTAGTGGTAATTCAAGTTGTAGTAGGAGTGGTAGTTCAGGTAGTTGCAGTAGTGGTAGTAGTAGTGGTAGTTCAAGTTGTAGTAGGAGTGGTAGTTCAGGTAGTAGCAGTAGTAGTAGTGGTAGTTCAAGTTGAAGTAGGAGTGGTAGTTCAAGTTGTAGTAGTAGTAGTAGTGGTAAGTATACATACACCGAGAAGACGGCGGTGGCGGCGTAGTTGTAGTTGGCCCTGCTGTCGTAGCTGTGAATAAGAATATGCTAAATAACGTCAAACATATTTCTACAAATGGTAAGTTATTGCTGTCGCGGGAGACAAACCGCATTAGACTTAATATATTTGTTTTTTGTTGATTTCTATCAATATTACATTAAGGTATTTGTTTTTACTTGACAGATGTTCTATAATGAAACACATTTGATCATCGTTTTGTCACATTGTTCTTACTTGTAATGTTCCAAGGACAGATAACTCCCTCACAACCACCACACTGAACGTTGTTGGTATTTACATTGGCACACTCGGCAGTAGCACATTGGCTGCCGTATGGGTATTTGGAATCACATTGTACATACTTGTTACAGTTTGTCGGGTGATGTAGGTACTTCGGGGCGCTCGTTGTGTTACAATAATACCCTACATTTAAACCAGTGATTCTTTAATCAACAAATACTAAAAGGCTAAGCATCAACTACGTTATACACTAGTATAGACTAATGTGCTTTGTTTATTTCATTCATTATTTTAACAAATATAACCATTCGAAATCTAATCAATCAAATCTAACCAAAGACTTGTAGGTTAAGTCATGATACATTGATCTTTAGAGCATCATAATGCATATTGATACTAAAAGAAAGTTAACGTTCAATCACTCAGAAATAAATAGCATTACTGAGTTATAATTTAAACAAAAAATACAAAACCTCTTTAATCTCTTATTCAATACTAAATTCATGACAAAATGGAAAAGTTGGAATCACAGTTGTACGTTTATCATACTTGTAACTGTGTTATGGACAGAAATAAGGGAGATTAAGCATTATATAGGTACGTACGTGGAATAAGTTCTATGGTACCCACTGCCGACTCCGTATTTATCCCTAATTCCTGGTTGGTAATGACACATTTTACCTGTCCATCTTCGTCTTGTGACGTGAAGTTAAGGCCAAACTTGAAAAATTTGGTTGTTCCACAACTGGTTTCGTTAGTGTTTGTAGCATATTGTATGATACGGTTGCTCGCGAATGGTACAAATGATGACTGTCCTTTCATTTTGTAAAGAACAGAAATGTTTCCTGAAGGGAATCCAGTTTCTCCCCGACACTCGTGTTCAAACCCGCCCCTATGAAACATCAAATCCTGAATTTGATCAGCATTTAGTGTCAGTGAAGGTATTCCAGGATTTCCTGAAACACAGACGACATTAAAGTATTGATTAAAATGATAATTATAGTGCACTCCTTCATATATACATACAACTGTATATAAATTAATATAAGTGGTTATGTCTTCATAAAACATAAGATTAATATGTTGCCTAATAGTGAGCATTGGTATGTTGTTTTTGTCAGAATATAGCACACAAACGTTACGTTGCGCATTGAAACAATTTCAGATTTTTGCTGTTTTTAAGACGGTGATCTGTTATCTTTAGGATTTGTATTCAATATTTTTAATCTATTTAAATGTCAACCTACTGAATATCTCAAAGGTCATGTTAGTGGCGAGTGTATTCGTGGTTCCAATAGCTCTACATGTGTATAATCCACGATCCTCACAATTCAATGTTCCTAGCGTCATGGTGACGGAAACCGACGTGTCATCTTCATTGTGTTCGTATGTCACGCGAGGGGCCAAGGGCTGAGTCGGGGTTCCACCTTTATCTTTGCTAAATATCGATGTCACATTAGCTGAGCCTGTTGTCATCCTCACCACCTGAACATTTGTCCAGCCAGGCGCATTTCGTACATTACAGCCAATTTTTATTCCAGAACTCCCGACCTCCTCTCGCCGGTTATACTCGTTGAATGATATGTCTGAAATGTATCAATACTATGTTTCAGAAGTAATGATGTTGATATAGTTTTGGTCACTTTTTCCCACTAAGGATGTACTCATCTGCGCATTAAAGAAATCAATTATTTAAGTTTTTCTGAGTTTTGAAAGGTGTGATTTTAGAAAGAAGATTAAAAGCATGTTGCTGCACTACTTTTTTAGGCACAGGAGTCAGAATATGTGCAAAAGGAAATAATTCAATTCCATATATAATTCTTTTATTTCCTGAATTACTAAAATATTCTGTTATTTCGGCGACAACATATTTTGAAATATATTTTCGTCTTTCATTACAAAGTAAGGGTATTACTAGGATATAACGAAACAAATCAAAATGGAAATGCGAGGTTATCTTTGATTAAACGAATATTAACGTAATATTACAAAACATATGAACGAGAACGGGTGTCAAAAATCTAAACAGCAATTTTCATTAATTATAATTGCATGCGTTTATTTGTAGCACGTGCATTGCTTGTTCGTATCTTATATCTTAATGGTTTTGTGACTAAAACTGGTACGTCTTGTTTAGACGAAGCAGTGATAAAACATGAGGTCCCAATAAAATAGAATGGCATAAGTTGTTGATCGACACAATGACACATCAGATGAAACTCTGTTTTAGAATTAGCACTTGATACACTTTCTGCTAAGATCATCGATTCCGTAAGATGACTCGACTTACTTGCTTCATCCACGCGTATCAATGCCGTAGAAGAACTAGCAGACGACCCACTCAGTGCTGAATTATTGGCAACACATTTAGCCATGGTCCCATTGAACTGTATGCTAGGAGTAAACGTATATTTTACAGTTCTTGCAACTGTACAATTTGACGTCTCAGCTCCATCTGTTACTGTTGGAGTCACGACATCGTACATTTTGAACTCTGACCCGCCGGGGGACTTTGTGTAAAGGAATAGGCTTCCTGTTCCGGTTGATATTTCGCCGCTGCATGTGATGGTGCCCTCCGCTCCTTCGATGTATGGGGATGTTGTATTGATTTCACTGGTAGGGTGTGCTTTAAAGCAAATATCAAAATAAAACTCAGAAACAGGTTAAAAACAATTTGCATTATTGCCAGTTTTAAATAAGCATCATTTTTCTGATGACATTATTTAAAATCATTGATATCATAACATGTATAATAAAATCATAAACATTTTCTTCTCCAATGTTACAGACTTATCTGCTGTACATGATGTTATTACCTGTGATACCGAGAGACGCGGTGCCAGTGAAGTTTCCTTGGCTTGTTGTTGTTAGGATACAGGTAAACACACCCTTGTCTAAGCAGTGTGATTCCTTGTCATCCATGGATACGTTCACTGTGGCAATAGTATCAGCTTTGGATACACTGACCATAAAAGCACTAGGCACATGTTCTACTACATCTCCTGTTACTTTAAGTGTTGCGATCGGACCTCTGACGACAGAGGAAATTTCCAATGCAGTCCAGTCGTCTGGCATGTTGCTGACTACACATATCATCTCCAAAGGCTGGTATATGACTACTGTGACGTTGTTCATCACGATGACTTAAACACAACAACAAAAAATGATTATTAACCATAAGGACAAAAGAAAATTGAAAAATATTAACATCAACTGACAAGTGTTACTTTTTTCCGATGTTCGATTCTGAAAATTGTCTAGCAGGTATTTCTTTATTTCAAAACAAAGAAAATTTCAATTCAGAAACGAAAATGTCATCATTTCTATTAAATTTGTACATATAATTTTTTAGCATTTTCACATTTAAGATTGAATCTAAAAATGATCATCATAAGATGTTATTTATTGTCATTAACGTGTTTAATGATATTACTTGCAAAATACAACTTAGCCAATAATTTTAAATACTTTGATAATCTCACCTGGTGGAGTAAAGGTGACAGTAGAGGTTGAAGTCATCACTGCAGTTGTGTTTGTTGACGGAATGAGAGTTGTCGTGACAGTAGTCGACGATGTTGTTGTCGAGGTAATAGGAGTTGTTGTGGATGCGGTTTGAGTAGAAGATATGCTGGAAGTCGTAGTTGTGGACGAAGCTGTGGTATTTGTGGATTGTGTAGTGGTTGTGGTTGGCGTAGTAGTTGTAGATACAATTGAGGTTGTTGTCGGTGTGATGGTTGTAAATGGAGGTGTGGTTGTGATCGGAGGGGTAGTTGTAGACGATGTAGTTGTTGTGATGGGTGTGGTAGTTGTGGATGGAGTTGTTGTTGAGGTCGTTGTAGTAGTTGTGTTTTGAGTTGTTGTAGATAAAACTGGTGTATAAGACAAAGCAACTAAGACATCGACTTGAATTGCGAAGCCATCCTTCTGCACTACACCTGTTGCTGATCCCAGAACATCCATGATGGTTTGTGTAAAAACCTCCATGGTTATCTGATTCGAATTTCCCGTCACTCTTATTGTAAAGACGACAATGATGCTCCCCTCACTATGAACACATTATCAACCAAATATAGTACCAATAGTATACGTATTAAAATAAGAATAAGATATTCAAAAAAATATGTTTTGAATAGATATTACGCAACCTCATTCCTACCGAACTCATATAATCATCAAGATCATAAGTGTATATGATTAACTTGCTGGTTTGAATGACAAGCCGAGGGTATATATTTCTCTATTTGGTAATATTTATTGCTCTTTATAATCACCTGACACTTTCCACTATACAGGTAGGATCCATTTCACGAAGAGCACTCCGGTTGCTCTTGTAAATGTTTTCCATCTACAACAGAGAAATGATAGCATAGGAAACAAATTCAAATGTACCGTACAGTGTCGAAATTGGTCACGTGTGTTGGGTTGTTATTATAGCACGAAAAAAGTTCAGATTGTGAGTAACTAACACCATGCAACAATGTTACAAAGAAAGCATGATCGTGTCAATAAGGCGACCAATATCATGATTCTTGTCTGCAAACATTATTATATTTCCTCTATATAAAAACTGTGCTTGCTTGATAACAAGGAAACCCGCCTATACATAATCAAATCTTTCAAAAGACAAAATGCTAGCTAACGATTGCCTATTAACGATAAGGATACGACCCTCCTTCGTTTATACTGGATCCCTAGATTTTACAAGAGTCCATATAAACAACGGTTTATAGCCTGCTAGTCCAACTGTTCAACCAAGTCTTTGTCTAAACTACTAACTACCATGCTATATACTTTCAGATCTTATTGGGCTACTCAAGAAGTGGAATTAATAGTATGTGGAACTTTTAACCAATTTTCAACACCTCCTTCTTAAAATCATTTTTTTTTGTCCGTTGGTGTATGCCTTGTTTTCATTTGAGGACGTGACATTACTTACTCGTTTTGAACAAGACTTTCAATGACGGGTGTCGTCGATGAAACAGAAGACGCTTACTCTTCCGGAATACCTGGTCTTTATTCTCCTTGTACTTTTTCATGTGTTTCTGTGTAAATCTTTCTTTTTTTCATATTTTGCCCTAGTTTTATAGAATTTCAGTTTGAATTATGATTATGTTGTCATGTTGGTATATTCTTGATTTTATTTTCTAAACAGTAGCAACCCAGTTATAGCTATCGCGAATGATTAAGCGTTCCAAGACATGTTCTGAATATTAGGATTTTCATGCGAAATAATGACATCTGACCGATGTGATTACTGCATATGATCTCGAAATTTAATCCTCAGTATATTTTATCTATATTTTTATCACGTAATAGTTTCTAGTACAGTAAATATTCTCAACCATATACTTGAAGCGTCGCCCCACTTTCTTACATATCCAATTAATGAGCACGAACGTCAAGTTTTATGTCACAAAAAGCACAAAACATGCTTCAAGAAGATAAGAAGTTGACGCACGCATGTGGTTTTAATTATGTATTACAATTTACATACCTCAAACAATCTATTATGTTCGGAATTATCTTTTGAATAATCAATCAGGATTTATAACATTCATGGATGAAGGACGCTGAAATCTTTACGCAGTGACAGGAGAATTTCACAATACATAAACCAGGAAAAATAATATTATGTGGTAAGTAAAGTCAGAGGTAGGCAATATAAGATTTTTGGATCAGTACTCATCCGACACAACGTTATCAATATTTTTATAATTTACAGGCATGGTAATCATGATACGAAAACTGATATGATATCCTAACAGGAAAATATACTCAATTATATCGATTAAATAGTATTCTGTTTACTCTCAATCGAAATGTTCTCTCAATTGGCACACAACATATCGATGACGATTCAGAAGACAACAAACAGTTGGTACAGACGTCCAAGCTTTAAACTACTTTCTCTTTTTGGGTGATGTATTTAATTTCATTTCAGAATATTTTATTGATAATAACAAAATAATAATAGGATTAGACAGCAGGCTAGAGCCTATATAAGTCTGCTACCAAGACAATACGGTGATCAGACATAAACATAATACAAAATACACCACATACATACATACATACATACATACATACATACATACATACATTACACACATACAAACCTTACATAACATACATACATACATACATACATACATACATACATACATACATACATACATACATACATACATACATACATACATACATACATACATACATGCCGTACATAACATACATAACATACATACATACATACATACATACATACATACATACACACACACACACACACACACACACACACACACACACACACACACACATACATACATACATACATACATACATACATACATACATTACACACATACAAACCTTACATAACATGCATACATTACACACATACACACATAATACCATAAATTACACACATACAAACCTTACATAACATAAGTACATTACACACATACAAACCTTACATAACATACGTACATTACACACATACAAACCTTACATAAGTACATTACACACATACAAACCTTACATAACATACGCACATTACACACATACAAACCGTACATAACATACGTACATTACACACATACAAACCTTACATAACATACGTACATTACACACATACAAACCTTACATAACATACGTACATTACACACATACAAACCTTACATAACATACGTACATTACACACATACAAACCTTACATAACATACATACATTACACACATACAAACTTTACATAACATACATACATTACACACATACAAACCTTACATAACATACATACATTACACATATACAAACCTTACATAACATACGTACATTACACACATACAAACCTTACATAACATACGTACATTACACACATACAAACCTTACACAACATACGTACATTACACACATACAAACCTTACACAACGTACGTACATTACACACATACAAACCTTAAATAACATACGTACATTACACACATACAAACCTTACATAAAATACGTACAATCAGGAATTTAATATTGACAGACTGATTAATTTTAAATCATGGGAGACAATTCTGTTATTTTTTATACTTTAATCTAATGATTATAAGATAATTAACAATGCACCAGCTTTTCAGTTTACTATATCTTATGATATTAATGATATTAAATGAGTATAACATGTACTTTCTCTCCCATATAAAAGGGGTTTGGGCCAGAATGAGTGATATGTTATACTCGGAATTGGATGTTCAGTATAACCTGACGTATGATACCATAACAAGTATTTTGTTCTATCAACACTTTTCAATGCAGTGATAACATTTTTTTCTATTTGAAATTATATTAAAGTAAACATACTTTATATCAGATATTTATTTTGTGAGAGATGTGAGAAAGACGCTTAATCAAGTACGTACTGTATGCTCAGTATCATGTTGTACCCCATCTTAACGTATATTGGTACTTAATTCATTGTTGTGCCTCCTACAATAAGTTTTTAAATGTGTTTCGTCAGTTTCTTACCTAAATTGCGGATAGGAATTTCTATAGCATAATACTTAGTAAGTAGTTTGCTTGTAAAGATTTGCATTAATTTGTTAGTGTTGGGGTTCTCTTCAGTACTAATAATAATAATGTAAGACAGATACCTTTCTACGTATATATTGCCTCGAGTTAATGATCCATAATGTGAACTCCCCCCCCCCCCCCCCAAAAAAAAAAAAAAAAAAAAAAGTCAGACCTTAAGTATGCACGGAACATATAAGGGACATTAAGCCTTAGATTCTCAAATAAAACAAGAACGCTCACCTGCTATCTCCCTTTAAAAGACTACAAAAAGTCTCCAGTTATCTCCCTTTAAAAGGCTAAATGAAATTGTATTTTACACGCTCGTAGTTGGTGGCGATGTCCGTCACTGTTGTTGATAACCACTATGTCAGTAAAGCGAACTGTTTTCTTCAGTTCACTCTGAATCTTTTTCTTTGTTTTAATCTTAAATGACAATATCTTAGAATTGTATCCTGATGAAGATATTTTGGCCCATGTTTATTATGTCAAATCCATCATATAGATTTCCACATTGTGACATGTCATTATCATAATAGCCGTTTTCTCATAAGTACAGTCTTGTGTATTTTTAGTGGTAAAATGCACAAAAGTGATATTCTATGAGGAACTTTTAAACGTCTCAAATCAGAACAATATAACATTTTATCAGAATGAAGACATTCGGGGAGACATGGTTGAAAAAATTAAAGAAAATTAAAGAATAAATATTCTTGTCAGTAGGACAACTTGAATAATAAAAAGAATGAATAAAACCCAGTAAAATCTGAAAATAAAAATAAAGCCAAATGTTTAAAAGTCTCACCGAAGCACAGAAGTCTCTCTGGAATGTCTGAAACTCAGTAGAATTCTGTTGTTGTAGCGCGGAATCAAATGTTTGATTCAACGAAACTTGAAGCTTTGCCTCACCTAATAGAGATAAAAATAAAAAAAATCTCATTCCCTCTTCCATATTTACAATCAAAACATACATACATTTGTAAGAATTGCATTTCTTTAGAAAGTTAATAAAATAATTGAAAATAGGGTTGTTTGGTATATTCTGACATCCTCAAGGATGTTCTAGCTACAACCCTTCGTCATCATAGACGGCACGAGTCCACGATATATACTATTTCTTTTATATCTCTTAATATTACAAAAAGTGGGTACACTACTTGGACGATAAAAAAGACCCACGAATACAGAACAGAAATCATTTTATTTTATTTTTACTATCGTTAAATAGCCAGAAACGACTCCATATTCTTATTTCTACTACAAAATATCCCATTTGAGACATTTGGAGTAAACTGTGAATTGGTACACATATTCATTCTTTGAACATTTCTTGCCGTCATCTTTCTGTTACCATGCGAAATCTTATCGTTTAAATACAAGGGTATGTAGTATCAAAGAAGGTTACCTGTTGTGGTTGTCATGGTTGGCGGGGCAGAAGTGGTTGATGTGTTTGGCTGGGCAGTAGTGGTTGTCGTGGTAGGCGGGTCAGTAGTGGTTGGTGTGGTTGGCGGAACGGCAGCGGTTGTTGTGGTTGGCGGGGCAGCAGTGGTTGATGTGGTTGAAGGGGCAGCAGTGGTTGATGTGGTTGGCGGTGCAGTAGTGGTTGTTGTGGTTTGTGGGGCAGAAGTGGTTGTTGTATTTGGCGGAACGGTAGTGGTTGATGTGGTTGGAGGGGCAGTAGTGGCTGTTGTGGTTGGATCAGCAGTGGTTGTTGTTGGCGGAACGGTAGTGGTTGGTGTGGTTGACGGAGAAGTAGTGGTTGTTGTGGTTGGATCAAAAGTGGTTGTTGTGGTTGGATCAGTAATGGTTGTTGTTGTTGGCGAAACGGTAGTGGTTGTTGTGGTTGGCGGGTCAGTAGTGGTTGTTGTAATTTGCGGGACAGTAGTGGTTGTTGTTGGTGGTGGATCAACACTAGTTGTTGTGGTTGGCGGAGAAGTAGTGGTTGTTGTGGTTGGATCAGTAGTGGTTGTTGTTGTTGGCGAAACGGTAGTGGTTGTTGTGGTTGACGGAGAAGTAGTGGTTGTTGTGGTTGGATCAGTAATGGTTGTTGTTGTTGGCGAAACGGTAGTGGTTGTTGTGGTTGGCGGGTCAGTAGTGGTTGTTGTAATTTGCGGGACAGTAGTGGTTGTTGTTGGTGGTGGATCAACACTAGTTGTTGTGGTTGGCGGAGAAGTAGTGGTTGTTGTGGTTGGATCAGTAGTGGTTGTTGTTGTTGGCGAAACGGTAGTGGTTGTTGTGGTTGGCGGAGAAGTAGTGGTTGTTGTGGTTGGATCAGTAGTGGTTGTTGTTGTTGGCGAAACGGTAGTGGTTGTTGTGGTTGGCGGAGAAGTAGTGGTTGTTGTGGTTGGATCAGTAGTGGTTGTTGTTGTTGTTGGCGAAACGGTAGTGGTTGTTGTGGTTGGTGGATCAGTAGTGGTTGTTTTAGTTGGCAGGCCAGTAGTGGTTGTTGTAATTGGCGGTACAGTAGTGGTTGTTGTTGTTGGTGGATCAATACTAGTTGTTGTGGTTGGCGGAGATGTAGTGGTTGTTGTGGTTGGATCAGAAGTGGTTGTTGTGGTTGACGGGTCAGTAGTGGTTGTTGTGGTTTGCGGATCAGTAGTGGTTTTGGTGGTTGACGGGTCAGTAATGGTTGTGGTGGTTGACGGGTCAGTAATGGTTGTGGTGGTTGACGGGTCAGTAGTGGTTGTTGTGGTTGGCGGGTCAGCAGTGTTTGTGGTAATTGACGGGTCAGTAGTGGTTGTTGTGGTTTGCGTGGCAGTAGTGGTTGTTATGGTGACCGAGTCAGTTGTGGTTGTTGTGGTGACCGGTTCAGTTGTGGTTGTTGTGGTTTGCGGGTCAGTAGTGGTTTTGGTGGTTGACGGGTCAGTAGTGGTTGTTGTGGTTGGCGAGTCAGTAGTGGTTGTGGTGGTTGACGGGTCAGTAGTGGTTGTTGTGGTTGGCGAGTCAGTAGTGGTTGTGGTGATTGACGAGTCAGTAGTGGTTTTTGTGGTTGGCGGGTCAGTAGTGGTTTTGGTTGGCGGGTCAGTAGTGGTTGTTGTTGTTGACGGGTCAGTAGTGGTTGTTGTGGTTTGCGTGGCAGTAGTGGTTGTTGTGGTGACCGGGTCAGTTGTGGTTGTTGTCGTTGTAGATAAAATCGGTGTATATGAAAGAACACTTATGCTTTCCACCTCAATTGTTAGATTGCCTGCCGAAGCCAGCCCTGATGTAGTTCCCAGTACTGTAAAAATGACCTGTTTAAACGTCTCATCGGTTATCCCTGACGTGTCTCCTGTCACACTGATCACAAACACTGCGATAATGCTCCCAGTCCTGTCGGAACATTATCAAAATACATTTAGATCAGCGCTGGAAAGCAAACATGGTGTATTATTTTCGCTCGCTTATGGTAGTATTTCTTAAAAGTAGGCTGTTTTCTTACCCTGAAGAAATTATCCTTATGCACCATTAAAAATGTCTATCAACAAATCCTGTGATCAACCAATAGGTTTTCTTAAACGTATGATATCGTAAGCAATACCATTTGTTAAAGTATTCGTCATTGTACCAAATTAAAACAATACAAGTCGATATATCAACACCTTAATATATACTGTCTTTATCATATATAATATTCGTCTATACGTCAGCATACACCACACCGGGTACCCATATATCACATCACATAAAGCACCACACATATTACCAGATCATCTCGTTAGCACAATATTGTCCCTGTCGGCAGTTTACAGCGTTTCTTACCTAAGACTTTCTACTCGACATTCAGGATTCCTATCCTTAAGGGAACTTTGATCGTTTTTGTAAATGTTCTTCATCTGTAACAGAAAGCAGAATAATGAATTGCTGTGTGATAGAAATTTATTTACATTAGTGCTACTTTAATGGTGGGGTCAGCATTTGTCCCCGTCACAGATTTCTATTATTGTTTCGCATAAATGATTAGTCATTATAGTCATACTGGACCTCCTTATATAACACCAGGTTGAGTGACAAAGGTATCCTAACATAATGATAAATACTTGGTACATGAGAATTTTGAATGAAAATATTAATATACCAGCCTTAAGTACATAAAATGTCCGTTATTTTGATACCACATATGTTATATTGGCACAAAGAATGTAAGCATATTGATAACTTTGATTTTTCAAAAATGCAAAATTTTCAGAACATAAAGAATATATCAAAGATTGTCAAGTTTTGTATAGTTGCAATCTCAGTCAATATTTCATACTTCTTTAAAATCTTTCTGCGTATATATGCTGTCTATTGAATAGATTTTAAGTGATTTCGAAACCGGCGAAATACATTTTTAGCAATTTAAACAGGCTTATTGCATAATTTGCCATAATTATGACGATTTAATTTTCGTTTTTTTTTTTTTTTTTGGTGCTAAATACTGCTATATTTTCCAGTTTTGTGTAGTACCGAAGCACATTAAGTATTTTGTATTTGTTTTAAAATTAAATTCAGTAAGTAGAACTTAACATGATGTTTTCTGCACTAGAAATCTATCCTCTAAAGAACAACTGACAGTTTAGTTTGTATTATAAAAACCAGTATTACTGATAACATGTTATCGTCATTCCACTTTTTTTCGTTCATAATTTAACATAATTTGATTATATTGGATAATATAAATGGATTTAAATTAATTATATATTCTTATTAATAATTAATAAATGATGCCAGAAATGATAACCGTCTGACACATTAATGTGCAAGTATGTCAATTTCCTGAAACATATAAATGTATTACTATGAAGTATTCATACCATTTTTACTAAGTATCATGTATCTTTACCCCAGTATAACTGGCTGCAACAGTTGCTGACTGCTGAGGTCATTAGCATAACAGAAGACAGCATATTATGTGGAAAGTGCTAAAAGCGCTAAATCAAGCAAAGGCCATTGCAGTCTGAATTTTATTAACCTTCTTGTAGTAGCACTCCAGATGACCTGGCGAATGATGCAGATGATGTTCACACTGAATTCATGTCATCCAACCACCTACCACTAATATATGTTGAGATATTATTTTATGGTGGCAAGTTACATAAAAGATGTGTCATATGTGGAAAAGAGAACACTGGGCTTTGCACTATACCCCAGCGTGCCAGGACAAACTTGATATTTTTTCCATTTTCTATGGTGTCCCCCGATGCTCGCGTTTGCAATGACCATGTATTTGGTGACTTTCTGAATCTTTCTCTGCCATTAGATCTGCAAACAAGGGAACTGTTCGCTCTTCATCTTCAAGAAAGAGCTAATCAGGTTATCAATGACCTTCTTCAACTTTCCATTTCCTGTCTGTTGGAACTCCAACCAACACAGGCATAAATGTAGACCATTTCAAAATGAAGAATTCAAAGCATGGACTGGTGACACACTTGAACAAATGCAGCAAATCCATAGCATTTGTTCCTCACACATTTGTTCCTCTACATTCCATGCTTTGTTTCTTTTCTGGATTAAACCGAAGACCAATATTTCATGGTCTCAACTTGGTGTCTTGTGGTCAGACAAAAAACAGTGTGTGTTTCACACATTTCATAGTGTCTTAAAACTTGAGTCAGACCATTGTGCCCCGTCTCCTTGGTCCAAGACACATTTCCCGCGATGACGCTAAGTGCCACAACATTGCCTTTACAAGATATTTCTACGGGGACAAAGTAACAGTAATCTTAGATGGTACTTATATTTATTTCCAAAAAGGTGCTGTTCACCCCCTTTCAAAGATCCTCAGGATGTAAGCAAAAGAAGCGCAACTATGTTAAATTCATGAGCATTGTCTTTCCAGATGGTTATGTACTAGACAATATTGGGCCTTTTTATGGCAAAGAAAATGATGCAAATATCTTGACAAAAATTCTTGAAACAGTTGACCAGGGGTTTTTGGAGGTGTTGGAGCTGCTTCGAGGTTCAGGGTTTTCTGTGTACATGCCTTCTTATCTTCTGTCAGGTCAGACACAGCATGACACACTTACTGCCAACGAGAACCGCCTGTGTACTAAGTCAAGATGGACCAACTTGGTTAAACCTGATGCCTGTTCAATAAAGTTAGAAATAGTAGCCTGCGGATCATACCAGTTAAAATAGGCACCCAGGTATATTGCTGAGCATCTGACTCCTGCTGGAGACTTTGCAGTTTGGGTCTATCAGCATGATGAAAATCTTCTCCGAGGTCAAATCCATTCAAGGCACAAATGACAGTCAAAATGCAATATTTGGATTTGCGTTTGACAGAAATGATCAAGATGACCATGTCAAAGATTATTACTGTGTCTGTCCAGCGGGCAAGCGAACTGTTCTATCTCTTATTAGCTTCTCAAAGTGCAACAAATTATGGATCGGAACTGACAAAGGCAAAACCCGTTACTATTACTGTACATAATCTGTCTAATAAGGTCACTTTATTGACCTTCATCAAAAGATTTGTATAAAGCTTCTAACTAAATCTTCAAATTGTGAAACTTGCACAAAAATGTCTTTATTTTAATAAATTTCACTTATGTGATTTTGAACAAAGGTCAAGTTCAACAATGTTATCCAAACTGATACAAATTGACGTGAACAACCACCTTGTCAAATAGCAAGACCTACATACTTTTGTTTATTAAGCTGTCACTATTTAACGAATATGAAAAAAAGTGTTTCTTGGGTTTTTTTAAGCAAATGTGTAAAACGACAAATTCACCGGTTTTCATTTTTTTCATGCTGAACCTTCATTTTGCTTGTAATATTCAAGAATCATGGCATGAAGTAGTTAAATTCAATATTTGGGGCTTATGAGATTTTAAATCTCCACCAAGCTGTATGATAAGTGTTATGATTACAATTTCTTTATTCTGAATTTCCATTTTTGGATGGCAACATTCCTGCATCCCGAACCTATGGTATTCACATGTCGCAGTTGATTCGATATTCAAGGGCCTGTTCACATCATCAAGAATTACGTTCAAGAAGTTGTCAACTGGCGGACAATCTCCTAACACAATGTAGCTTGATGAAAATCATTGGGAAGTTATAAGGTTATCATTGATATTCGGTTGATACTCGTTAGTTTGTCTGTCTGTTGGTTCCGTTGACGTATACATAGCTCTCATTTCAGAACGTGACATTACTAATTTGGATTTACTGAGATGATGGGTTTCGTCGATGAAGCAGAGAATGTTTACTCTTCCGGAACACCCGATCTTATTATCCTTGTACTTTTTCATACTTGTCCATAGTTTTCCCTAGTTTTATTAAATATGAGCTTGGATTATAATTATGTCGACATGTAAGTATTTTCCTGTTGGTTTTTGATATATGAAAATTACGAAATTTATCTAATCTTGGGGCTATTGCACTTCCTCATCTAGATTTTGAAATTACTTTCAATTTTCTTTGGTTTTTAAATTTAGGTACTTATTATCACTGAGTCATAGACGGACGAAACAGCTGTGTTATTCAGTTGCTATTGAATTGAGTAACACAACAGTACGACATTTTGGTACAATTAATGTGAACGTTTAAAAACGATGTGGCTTTGATAAATGTGTAAAATAAAAACTTAAAATCGCAGACAAGGGCAAACACAAATAAAGGAAAAACAAAATATAGAATTATCAAACCAAATATCAACATTTTCACATATAACAAGACATTTGTATACTTTTGAATTATTGTATTGTCCTTGCGTGGCATCAAGAAAACCTTTATTTCTATTCATTCGTTACGTTAACTTTAACAAAGTATGTGATCTTACCTCATTGCAAATATTTTCTTCAAGGTTTCTTCTCTCTGTTGAATTACTTTGTTTCTCGGCTGCTGTCAGTGTCCCATTCAACCTCATCTCTATTTTGGCCTCACCTCATAAACATATCACAATGTAAATGTAGTGTTCAATGTCGACTCACCCGGCCTTGCCTCTTAAGTATATAAAACAATGTCGGCTCGACTCTCTCTTCACCTCATCAATATATATCACAATGTCAGTGAAGTGTCAGCGGCGGCTCGGCCCTGGTCTCACCTCAAAGATATGTACCAATGTCAGTCTTTCTTCACCTCATAGATACGTACCAATGTCAGTCTTGCTTCACCTCATAGATATGTACCAGTGTCAGACTTGTCTTACCTCATAGATATACCAATGTCAGTCTTTCGTCATCTCATAGATATGTACAAATGTCAGTAATTCCTCATCTCATAGATATGTACCAATGTCAGTCTTGTTTCACCTCATAGACATATACCAATGTCAGTCTTGCTTCACCTCAAAGATGTATACCAATGACAGTCTTGTCTCACCTCATAGATACAACCAATGTCAGTCTTGTTTCACCTCATAGATATGTACCAATGTCAGTCTTTCCTCACCTAATAGATATATACAAATGTATCTTTCCTCACCGCATAGATGTATACCATTGTCAATCTAGCCTCACCTCGTACATATGTACCATTGTCAGTCTTGCCTCACCTCATAGATACAACCAATGTCAGTCTTGTCTCACCTCATAGATACAACCAATGTCAGTCTTGTCTCACCTCATAGATATGTACCAATGTCAATCTTACATCACCTCATATATATATACAGATATCAATATGTAACCTCTACTCTACCTTATACACTTTACATATAACTTTGGTCGTCACTCCCCCACCTTATACACTTTACATATAACTTTGGTCGTCACTCCCCCTACCCTACCTTATACACTTTACATATAACTTTGGTCGTCACTCCCCCTACCCTACCTTATACACTTTACATATAACTTTGGTCGTCACTCCCCCTACCTTATACACTTTACATATAACTTTGGTCGTCACTCCCCCTACCTTATACACTTTACATATAACTTTGGTCGTCACTCACCCTACCTTATACACTTTACATATAACTTTGGTCGTCACTCCCCCTACCTTATACACTTTACATATAACTTTGGTCGTCACTCCCCCTACCCTACCTTATACACTTTACATATAACTTTGGTCGTCACTCCCGCTACCTTATACACTTTACATATAACTTTGGTCGTCACTCCCCCTACCTTATACACTTTACATATAACTTTGGTCGTCACTCCCCCTACCTTATACACTTTACATATAACTTTGGTCGTCACTCCCCCCCCCTCGTCACTCCCCCTACCTTATACACTTTACATATAACTTTGGTCGTCACTCCCCCTACTCCCCCTACCCTCCTTATACACTTTACATATAACTTTGGTCGTCACTCCCCCTACCCTACCTTATACACTTTACATATAACTTTGGTCGTCACTCCCCCTACCTTATACACTTTACATATAACTTTGGTCGTCACTCCCCCTACCCTACCTTATACACTTTACATATAACTTTGGTCGTCACTCCCCCGACCCTACCCAATACACTTTACATATAACTTTGGTCGTCACTCCCCCTACCTTATACACTTTACATATAACTTTGGTCGTCACTCCCCCTACCTTATACACTTTACATATAACTTATACACTTTTGGTCGTCACTCCCCCTACCCTACCTTATACACTTTACATATAACTTTGGTCGTCACTCCCCCTACCCTACCTTATAGACTTTACACTTTACATATAACTTTGGTCGTCACTCCCCCTACCTTATACACTTTACATATAACTTTGGTCGTCACTCCCCCTACCTTATACACTTTACATATAACTTTGGTCGTCACTCCCCCTACCTTATACACTTTACATATAACTTTGGTCGTCACTCCCCCTACCTTATACACTTTACATATAACTTTGGTCGTCACTCCCCCTACCTTATACCCTACCTTATACACTTTACATATAACTTTGGTCGTCACTCCCCCTACCCTACCTTATACACTTTACATATAACTTTGGTCGTCACTCCCCCTACCCTACCTTATACACTTTACATATAACTTTGGTCGTCACTCCCCCTACCCTACCTTATACACTTTACATATAACTTTGGTCGTCACTCCCCCTACCTTATACACTTTACATATAACTTTGGTCGTCACTCCCCCTACCTTATACACTTTACATATAACTTTGGTCGTCACTCCCCCTACCCTACCTTATACACTTTACATATAACTTTGGTCGTCACTCCCCCTACCCTACCTTATACACTTTACATATAACTTTGGTCGTCACTCCCCCTACCTTATACACTTTACATATAACTTTGGTCGTCACTCCCCCTACCCTATCCTATACACTTTACATATAACATTGGTCGTCACTCCCCCTACCCTACCCTATACACTTTACATATAACTTTGGTCGTCACTCCCCCTACCTTATACACTTTACATATAACTTTGGTCGTCACTCCCCCTACCTTATACACTTTACATATAACTTTGGTCGTCACTCCCCCTACCCTACCTTATACACTTTACATATAACTTTGGTCGTCACTCCCCCTACCCTACCTTATACACTTTACATATAACTTTGGTCGTTACTCCCCCTACCTTATACACTTTACATATAACTTTGGTCGTCACTCCCCCTACCTTATACACTTTACATATAACTTTGGTCGTCACTCCCCCTACCTTATACACTTTTATACACTTTACACTTTACATATAACTTTGGTCGTCACTCCCCCTACCTTATACACTTTACATATAACTTTGGTCGTCACTCCCCCTACACTACCTTATACACTTTACATATAACTTTGGTCGTCACTCCCCCCCTACCTTATACACTTTACATATAACTTTGGTCGTCACTCCCCCTACCTTATACACTTTACATATAACTTTGGTCGTCACTCCCCCTACCTTATACACTTTACATATAACTTTGGTCGTCACTCCCTCTACCTTATACACTTTACATATAACTTTGGTCGTCACTCCCCCTACCTTATACACTTTACATATAACTTTGGTCGTCACTCCCCCTACCCTACCTTATACACTTTACATATAACTTTGGTCGTCACTCCCCCTACCTTATACACTTTACATATAACTTTGGTCGTCACTCCCCCTACCTTATACACTTTACATATAACTTTGGTCGTCACTCCCCCTACCTTATACACTTTACATATAACTTTGGTCGTCACTCCCCCTACCTTATACACTTTACATATAACTTTGGTCGTCACTCCCCCTACCTTATACACTTTACATATAACTTTGGTCGTCACTCCCCCTACCTTATACACTTTACATATAACTTTGGTCGTCACTCCCCCTACCTTATACACTTTACATATAACTTTGGTCGTCACTCCCACTCCCCCTACCTTATACACTTTACATATAACTTTGGTCGTCACTCCCCCTACCTTATACACTTTACATATAACTTTGGTCGTCACTCCCCCTACCCTACCTTATACACTTTACATATAACTTTGGTCGTCACTACACTTTACATATAACCCCCTACCTTATACACTTTACATATAACTTTGGTCGTCACTCCCCCTACCTTATACACTTTACATATAACTTTGGTCGTCACTCCCCCTACCTTATACACTTTACATATAACTTTGGTCGTCACTCCCCCAACCCTACCTTATACACTTTACATATAACTTTGGTCGTCACTCCCCCTACCTTATACACTTTACATATAACTTTGGTCGTCACTCCCCCTACCCTGTTTAACTTTACATATTATTTAAGTTGCGTCTACTTCCCAATATATAATTACGTTGTCCCACTAAACAATTCAATTCTATATAAAAATTTGATATGACATCAGTTTATCATTAATGTTATTGGTTTAATTGCAAATTGTCCTTCTATATATATATATTAATCAATTCATGATGTTGTCGTGAGACGCCCAAGAATATCAAGAAAATTTCAGCAACGTCTAGAAAAATGTGCATGGATGGCGTTATCTCTTTAACTTGATATGTAATGTCCAATGTATCTACTTACCACCGACAGGTTTGGATGATTCTGGAAAACAATACGCCATCATATCAAAAACGACACAAAAATGCAAGCATGTTAAACTTTGTAGATCTAACTAAATATCTTCGAAAATTGAAACGAGGCAAAACAAGATAAGAATAATCATAACGAAGTGATTTTCTTTATTCCATTGAATGCTGGTTACAGCTTCTATGTAGGGGAGATAACACTGATAATTGTATGTAAAAACGAAATGAAATTAATGTTATTATGTCATAAGTAATTTTTAAAAAAGACAGAAGATGGCGGATGACATTACCTGGACCAGGTCGGAGAACGACCAGGACAACAACCACAGCCACAACAACACAAGCCAGAAAGCTAAAGACGAGCAGAATAAGAAGTAGTCGATTTGAGTTGGGACGTCTTTGGTGGTTGTCATTTTTCCTCGGACTTGGTCCATCATTTTGATTCTTGTAACTAAATGCACAGGACCCATTTCCAAAACTTGAGCGCATAGCAACCTGCAACATTAAAAACGTCAATTCGTAAAGGGTTTATATCTCCACAGCAAAATGACATCAGCCGGAAATAGTCGTTAAGTTACGTAACCTTTTGGCGCCATTAAATATCACTGGTTCGGAATATCACAATTGTTTATTTCCTTATTTTACAGTACGGACCTCGTATAAATTTGGAGTTTTAGAATCATATAAATAATTAGTTCTGGATATAAGTGGAATACAACCAAACGTGTCAAAGATCATCTCTTAATACAAATCTAAAATTAAATACAGAGAGGTCGACACTTCGTCATACAGCTGTTTCGTACTTTTAGTACTCTTTACTGACACCAAGGAAACCAAGGAGGCGAGTACGAAAACAATTAAGATTAGTCGAACGGAACACCTAAATGTAGATCGGACGATACACTAACTACATAACTTAATGAATTTCAAAATGTTTAAATAACGAGGAAAAAAATTTAGGAAAACATGTACATGATTCTGGGACAAGGTAAAGCGTATCTAGATATCCGTATTTTCCGAAAAAAAATATCCTTACAAAATACAATAAGTTAACAATGGAAGAATTTTTAAAAAGGCGGTTTTACAACATCCTCAAATCTCATTAAATAGATACTTAATATGTATAGATCAAAGGACGTATCGTTGAACTGATTTGATACCCGCAGATTCCCTGGTAACAACATTGTTTAAATCAAACCCAGGAAATCATAGTTTACTAAACTTGAGTTTTATCCGATATATGCACACACACGAGCATAACATCTTCATTACGAATTATGAAAAAAAGAGCAACTTATGCCTTATAAAAAACAGTTTAACATCGTTAAATTGATATCGCCTTTCAAGATATCTTACACTTTGTTAATCGATGTCCTGTTGAAAAATTAAGGGAAAGATGTCTGACTTCAATCAGAAAGTTATTTCATAATACGAAATATTACATATATATGAAACGATGGTATATAGATGATTATATGAAAGCTTATATGAACATTACTATTAGAATGTTAGCGATGTGTCACTGAAGCGTCAATAACTTAAGTTTCTAGACTACGGTATATGCCAGCCGGAATAATTAAATCTGAACACGCTTGGCTTGGGGCCAGATCTGTAAGATAAAACAACACCTGAAGACATATGAACAGCTTTGAAGCATTGTTGTGTATCTGTTTATGGTATCGGATTGAATCAGTGCCATAAGATATATAAACATACCTGAAAATAAAAACGCTTAAACATGAAATAAATCGGTTTGTGTTTTCATTTTTTCTAAATTTATTTTTTTGAATTTATAATGATTTCATTCATCCGTTCCTGACTAATCCTAAGGTAAATCAATACACGGGATAAATAGAAAACGCACAATAACTTAAAACCAAAGAATGTCTTACTTTATCTCTGATAGTAATTCCCAAGCCATCTTGCATTATGAGTGAGACTTTACAGAACAAAGGATAAAGCTAATTCATCCGTACGTCCCAAACAGGAGCGAACCACGAAGTAACCATATAATGTTTTAATAAAAACGTCACTGTTCCAGAAATTATGTGTCCATCATTAGAATATCCGGGCTCACTGTACATTTGTATAGTATCAGTATCTACACCTGTACAATATGTCTACATCAGTATCAACACCTGTACAATATGTCTACCTCAGTATCGACACCTGTACAATATGTCTACCTCAGTATCGACACCTGTACAATATGTCTACCTCAGTATCTACACCTGTACAATATGTCTACCTCAGTATCGACACCTGTACAATATGTCTACCTCAGTATCAACACCTGTACAATATGTCTGCCTCAGTATCAACACCTGTATAATATGTCTACCTCCGTACAACTGTACAATATGACTGCCTCAGTATCAACACGTGTACAATATGTCTACCTCCGTACCAACACCTGTACCATATGTCTACCTTCGTATCTACACCAACATGATATGTCTTCCTCAGTATCAACACCTGTACAATATGTCTACCTCAGTATCAACACCTGTACAATATGTCTACCTCAGTATCAACACCTGTACAATATGTCTACCTCCGTATCAACACCTGTACTATATGTCTACCTCAGTACAACAGCTGTATGATATTTGTACTTCAGTATCAACACCTGTACAATATGTCTACCTAAGTATCTACACCTGTATAATATGTCTACCTCAGTATCAACACCTGTACAATATGTCTACCTCAGTATCAACACCTGTACAATATGTCTACCTCAGTATCAACACCTGTACAATATGTCTACCTCCGTATCAACACCTGTACTATATGTCTACCTCAGTATCAACAGCTGTATGATATTTGTACCTCAGTATCAACACCTGTACAATATGTCTACCTCAGTATAGACACCTGCACAATATGTCTACCTCAGTATCATTGAACAGTTTAACTACCATAAGTGTTACATTTGACTGCACAACTATCACTTGTGTTAGATTGGACTGTACAACTACCATTACTGTTAGATTGGACAGTACAACTATCATTGGTGTTATTTTGGACTGTTCAACTATCATTAGTGTTACATTGGACTGTACAACTATCATTACTGTTACATTGGACAGTACAACTATCATTGGTGTTATATTGGACTGTTCAACTATCATTAGTGTTATATTGGACTGTTCAACTATCATTGGTGTTATATTGGACTGTACACCTATCATTGGTGTTATACTGGACTGTACAACTATCATTGGTGTTATATTGGACAGTACAACTATCATTGGTGTTATATTGGACTGTACAACTATCATTACTGTTACATTGGACAGTACAACTATCATTAGTGTTACATTGGACTGTACAACTATCATTACTGTTACATTGGACAGTACAACTATCATTACTGTTATATTGGACTGTACAACTATCATTGGTGTAACATTGGACAGTACAACTATCATTGGTGTAACATTGGACTGCACAACTATCATTACTGTTACATTGGACAGTACAACTATCATTGGTGTAACATTGGACAGTACAACTATCATTGGTGTAACATTGGACTGCACAACTATCATTACTGTTACATTGGACTGTACAACTATAATTTGTGTTATATTGGACAGTACAACTATCATTGGTGTTATATTGGACTGTACAACTATCATTACTGTTACATTGGACAGTACAACTATCATTAGTGTTACATTGAACTGTACAACTATCATTACTGTTACATTGGACAGTACAACTATCATTACTGTTATATTGGACTGTACAACTATCATTGGTGTAACATTGGACAGTACAACTATCATTGGTGTAAAATTTGGACTGCACAACTATCATTACTGTTATATTGGACTGTACAACTATCATTGGTGTAACATTGGACAGTACAACTATCATTGGTGTAACATTGGACTGCACAACTATCATTACTGTTACATTGGACTGTACAACTATAATTTGTGTTATATTGGACAGTACAACTATCACTTGTGTTAGATTGGACTGTACAACTATCATTACTGTTACATTGGACAGTACAACTAGCATTGGTGTTAGATTGGACAGTACAACTATCACTAGTGTTAGATTGGACAGTACAACTATCATTGGTGTTACATTGGACAGTACAACTATCACTAGTGTTAGATCGGACAGTACAACTATCATTGGTGTTACATTGGACAGTACAACTACCATTACTGTTACATTGGACTGTACAACTATCATTGGTGTTATATTGGACAGTACAACTATCATTACTGTTATATTGGACTGTACAACTATCATTGGTGTAACATTGGACAGTACAACTATCATTGGTGTAACATTGGACTGCACAACTATCATTACTGTTACATTGGACAGTACAACTATCATTGGTGTAACATTGGACAGTACAACTATCATTGGTGTAACATTGGACTGCACAACTATCATTACTGTTACATTGGACTGTACAACTATAATTTGTGTTATATTGGACAGTACAACTATCATTGGTGTTATATTGGACTGTACAACTATCATTACTGTTACATTGGACAGTACAACTATCATTAGTGTTACATTGAACTGTACAACTATCATTACTGTTACATTGGACAGTACAACTATCATTACTGTTATATTGGACTGTACAACTATCATTGGTGTAACATTGGACAGTACAACTATCATTGGTGTAACATTGGACTGCACAACTATCATTACTGTTACATTGGACAGTACAACTATCATTGGTGTAACATTGGACAGTACAACTATCATTGGTGTAACATTGGACTGCACAACTATCATTACTGTTACATTGGACTGTACAACTATAATTTGTGTTATATTGGACAGTACAACTATCACTTGTGTTAGATTGGACTGTACACCTATCATTACTGTTACATTGGACAGTACAACTATCATTGGTGTTAGATTGGACAGTACAACTATCACTAGTGTTAGATTGGACAGTACAACTATCATTGGTGTTACATTGGACAGTACAACTATCACTAGTGTTAGATCGGACAGTACAACTATCATTGGTGTTACATTGGACAGTACAACTACCATTACTGTTACATTGGACAGTACAACTATCATTGGTGTTATATTGGACTGGATTGTTTAATTTGATTTAAGAAATCGAAAAATGTACAGGTGTTAATACTGAGGAAGACATATTGGTGTAGGTATCATGTATATATTTTCTCGTGAATTTGTGTAACCGTCACTGAACCATAAAACAAGCAATAAATAAGTCCATATAAAAGGGAACACGTTTTCTGCTCGCGTGTATGTAATCGCTGCTTACATTGAGTAAACACTCTTGTCGACCATTGTTGACGCGAACCAATGCAAATCAACCAGGAAGTATGTACGGATCGGTGTATTGTTCAGGGCTCATCAACGCTCATTATATATTCTATTGACATTGTCTAGTTACCTGCCAATTACTGTATGTGGCACCCTTTAACATGTCTAATAGCATAGCATCAAACAGCATTTTATGCCAGTGGAGTCAGCAGACGGTATTGTAGCTAAAAGCTGACAAGGAATACAAAAATAGGAAGCATTCGTGTGTTTAATGACACTAACTTTGAAAACATTTAAACATGACCTTCGCAATAGGCCGCCTTACGTGGTCTTAATAGGTACAACAAACGTCCCCAGCGAATAGAACATTACATGGACTTAGAGCACAACTATTGGTCTTATAGATGCACTCACTATTTCATCTGTCATATATTTTTCGAAAAAAATATATTAGGCCTATGATAATTTTATATTATAAAAATATGTATATATTATATGCATATATTAGGTATATACTTTACATTTACTTGTGTTCTGATATAACGATATATCCCGTAATTTTATTGGATTACTACCTGATGAAGGTGTTTCTCCTACGTTATTATTTTATCTACTTGATATAATCCATTTATATCAAAGTGTACTATATAATTTTATTATTGTAAATATCTTAAACAAGGAGAGTTTCCAGTATTGATTATTAAATGATTTTAAAATGTTAAGAGTTCTGTGTAAGTATAATATGTTTATTTAGTCTCTCCTTCATTCGTTTTCTTTCTTATAACTCGTTATTTCTTCCACACTTTTTTTTGGAAGTGGCGTGGATATTAAACGGTAGAATTAGTGCACATTATGTAACAGCAATAGTCACACAGCAGGAGTGTTTACCTGAAAAATGGATTATTTGCTGTAATAACACAGGTATTTTAAAACAAATTGATAATGATTAATAGGCTCCGAACGGTATTGTTAGGACTAGTTAACCGAATCAATGAAGAAGATAAGAGATTACTTTGATAATCATATCAGAAGCAAGAATTTCATAGAATAATTAGACATCACAATACGAGTACGTAGACATAAAGAGAGTACATTTTATCAGGGTTGTGTTGATGGGGTTTAAACTATTTTAGGGCCGAGAAATAATTAATTGTATCTAATATATCCCATCATTGTCAGGCGCATTATTGATACACGTGTGTCACGTCTCTACAGATACCTATATAGTACAATGAACGTGTTAGTTTTTAGGTTATAAATAATACATTGCTAGCAGTCCATTGAAACAACATACACACACATCCTGTATAACAGGATTCAGTGTTGCGTTTCCAGGAATACCCGATTCCTATACCTATATGCTATGACTGTGGAATCAATGATTGTGCTCTGTTCAGTTTATTAATACAGAATCAGTCATATTGTCATATTGAACAAATGTTGTGTAGTGGTTTATATCAGTTTATATAAAAAAGGTCACCCTTACTTGTAGGACAATTCCTGATGCTTGGGGAGGTTGAATATTTATCCTAGGTGTCCCAGTATCAATATCGGTATATAACAGAGTTTAACTGAATTATGTATAACTGTATTTAATAGTACCGCCTAGTTACCAGTTCAATCAAGTTATACTAAATTCATACATCATTTTAAACAATTTTATATGAAATTTCAATATTTTGATACATTTACTATAAGTTTCTTAAATTCAAAGATTTTGATACACAAATGTATATATATGCAATCAACTCTGTCGTTTCCGATTCCGTCTACATCGTCACTATATACCAGTTTTGTATTGCATATGACTGGAATAATGATTATGTTTACTATTAGATCAGTATCTAACTACCACAAACTTATAATATACTGTCGTAAGTTATATAGAAATGCATATAACAGTGAAAGCAAACAAACAACATGATCATGTTTACGTTTGACACCCGACGCCTCAGTTTTACCTTTCTCCACTGATTCGAGAAGAAATCCTTAGTATCAGATGACAGCACTTTACTCCTCCAGTTATCGGGAGGTAATGAAATAGTGTCGTCACTTCTGCGTGAATCGAACGTATCATATTTGTCGTAGTAATCACGTTTGCTTCGTCCGTAATCCATACTGGCACCGAATGATGAAGTCCCACCTGGTCGACTTGCTCCGATATCATCTAGTCTAAATTTACCGTCGAGACCGTCGTAAATTCCAGACTCCGCTATGGTTGAAAGTTCGCGCTTTGTTGTTCGGCGATCAGAAGGGCTTCCGTAGTTGCTTTCGTATCTGTCAACGGTTGCTGGAATCGTACGACTGTAAGATGAAGAAACTCCGTATGGGTTTACCTCCTCTTTACCGGTGTATACCGTTCGTGTACCTCGAAGGTCATCTCCCTTTGCTTTCGATCGCCCGATGTTTTCATCTTTCACCCACTCAAAGCCGAAATCATCATCATCATCATCTTGGTTACGATTTGGCGTTCGTGATTGTCCTATATCATCGAAATATTTGTCTGCTTCTGACCAGTCATCGTTTTCGAATTTTCCCGATTTGTCAATTTTTTTGGATTTTTCCCGAAAGTAGTATGTGTCCTTCAGATTCCTTTTGTCAAATCTAGACATGACTGCATATAAAACAGTTTTCTGTAAATACTGTTTATCAGTGTGCACGGAAAAGGAAGACTTCTACCAAACCAATTGTCGTACGGTATCACAGAAAGTTTTTACACGTATCGAGAGATATCCAACTTGAAGAACATGTGTTTATATTATTTGAATAATCTTCATGAATTTAAATCCAGAGCCTTTAAAAATACTACATATTGCTACACACTCAAACTAAATTAAAACCAATGCTTGGACCATGGTGAGCATGTCGTAACGTAGCAAGACCTGTTAAAAATGACTAAGGACTCGGCTGTGTATTTTTACTACCGGGTACGTCAGTATATCATTGGGAAGGTGCCACAAAGATTTTTTTTAAATTAGTTAGTCCATGCATATACACTTGCATTGACAACACCTGTCACTCACTTGTGTTAAAGCCGTCTCTAATTGTGTGTACTTTGAGACTCTATACACTAATATTGATATAGTTTCCTAATGAAAAACCTATGAAATAGTATAATGAACATAAAAATCAGATCTTACCAAAATAAATCTTAACATCAGCTTAGCATTGATATTAATCGATCTCGATGTGAACAACTTTATTAAGCTTAACTTATTAAGCTACCCATACCGTGAGTTGGCATTGAGACACTGCTTAAAATGGTGTATTTACGAACGGCTTTGTATTACAATTTACAAGACAGGAAGCATGACACAGAATCAACCTTTGCACATGTTGATTTAAGCCACACGAGACTTTACTATTTGCATAAACGTAATGTATTTCAGTAAGTTTAGCCATGTGTAATTGAAGAATTGAGTCAGTGTAAATATAGAGTCATGTGCAATAACATGTCATATTGTCTTTCAACATTAAGATATAGAAAATATAAGATACGCATGTTTTGATATTTACATCTATTCGTCATAACAATTTATTGGTCAGAAATATATCTCAGGGAGTCAGTTATAGAATTAAATAATTATGCGAACATTTCGGGTTTAAACATCAACATCGCCATAGCAAAACATAACTTATTTGGATAGGCAGTAGAAACCATAATGGCCACTATTACCTGCCAAAACTACGGAATCTGACTCCAAAAGGCAAAGTACACCTGATTAAATCATCGTTGATTTCACAACTCATCAATGTTATAATAGATCATTTCCTGGTTAAAATTTTTTTGTTAATAATAGTAAAAGTGAGCTGATTAAAGGATATATTGAAAAAGTTTTAAGAAAATTGAAACCTCTTTTGGAATTATAATGATAAAATCCCAAAAGTTTATTTTTGTTTGATTTTCGATGTTTTTATAATTATCAATATAAACATTATTAATAATCCTTATATAAATACTTCTCATTTATGATTTTGGCTCTAATTGACAACATTAAATACTTTTTCATGATCATTTTGACCCAGGTTTCTCCCGATCAGCTCACTGTTTTGCACACTTTTATATCTATATACCATGGAACCGTGCTTCTCTGATCTTGTCTCTTCTTTCTCCTCCCCTTCCGGCCTTTGCTACACATATCTCCTTTTTCTGAAATGTGAGGACATGTTTGTATGATGTGTGTTTGTATTTGTTTGAAGCTGTGTAAATGTGAGATGTGTGTGTAATATGACATATTGACAGTATGGTAATTACATACCAGTATGGTGAGTGGATTGATGATAATGATCTGGATGACTTGCTTATGGGTGGAATATTTTTGAAGTCATTTAATAATCATCACCGTCATTATAAAACATGCTACACATCCTTATGTATGTAGATATTATTTTGTGTGTGAAAGCGGGTGTGTATGTTGTCTGGTCTTTATGTAATGTAAACCTCAAATGAAAAATAAAATAGCTTTCCTATATTTGGCAGGTAATACTATGACAGATGTTGATGAAGGATCGTTGTGGGCAGTCGAGGGTGTGGGGTCATGAAAAGACATCTACTGTTGCAATATTTCCTAAACAACTCTGAAATATCATATACCACTTCCTGTAGATATGAATTTCAGTCTCTCAGAGGGTTTCCAACACCTGTGTATCACAAGACACTGTAGATTATATTGATACAGTTGTGGTCGGACTTGATGGTTTTACAGACACATCCATGTCAATACAAAATCAGGATCAGAGGGGTAAAACATTGCGTGCATTTAAACTTAAAGTAAAACTACAAGTGCAGTGGGGTCAATTTTCACTTATCCTCTTTGCTATGAAGAAGATTTGTTTATGCAAATATTTAGAGATATGTATAGACAGTGTTTATAGTCTGTCAATATAGCAGAAAAGTTTGTCTTGAAAACCATTAACTGTAAGTACCCAGGGACAAGACAAACTCCACCATAACGTCAACATGCAAGGATAAATATAGCCTTAACTACCAAAGGAATGAATAATGACAACAACGCCCAGACATACATGGTGTTATATCATGTACAAAACGGGACAACACACCACATCGTCAACACTGGGACAACACACCACATCGTCAACACCGGGACAACACATCACATCGTCAACACTGCGACAACACACAACATCGTCAACACTGGGACAACACACCACATCGTCAACACCGGGACAATAAAACCACATCGTCAACACTGGGACAACACACCACATCGTCAATACAGGGACAACACACCACATCGTCAATACAGAGAAAACATATCACATCGTCAACAAAGGGACAACACACCACATCGTCAACAAAGGGACAACACACCACATCGTCAACACCGGGACAACACACCACAACGTCAATACAGGGACAACACACCACATCGTCAACACCGGGACAATAAAACCACATCGTCAACACTGGGACAACATATCACATCGTCAACACTGGGACAACACACAACATCGTCAACACTGGGACAACACACCACATTGTTAACACCGGGACAATAAAACCACATCGTCAACACTGGGACAACACACCACATCGTCAATACAGAGAAAACATATCACATCGTCAACAAAGGGACAACACACCACATCGTCAATATTGGGACAACACACCACATCGTCAACACCGGTGCAATAAAACCACAACGTCAACACTGGGACAACACACCACATCGTCAACACCGGGACAATAAAACAACATCGTCAACACTGGGACAACACACCACATCGTCAATACAGGAACAACACACCACATCGTCAACAAAGGGACAACACACCACATCGTCAACACCGGGACAATAAAACCACATCGTCAATACAGGTACAACACACCACACCGTCAACGCTGGGACAACATACTACATCGTCAACACCGGGACAACACACCATATGATCAACACCTGGACAAAACACCACATCGTCAACACCGGAACAATAAAACCACATCGTCAACACTGGGACAACATATCACATCGTCAACACTGGGACAACACACAACATCGTCAACACTGGGACAACACACCACATTGTCAACACCGGGACAATAAAACCACATCGTCAACACTGGGACAACACACCACATCGTCAATACAGAGAAAACATATCACATCGTCAACAAAGGGACAACACACCACATCGTCAGCAAAGGGACAACACACCACATCGTCAGCACCGGGACAACACACCACATCGTCAATACTGGGACAACACACCACATCGTCAACACCGGGACAATAAAACAACATCGTCAACACTGGGACAACACACCACATCGTCAATACAGGAACAACACACCACATCGTTAACAAAGGGACAACACACCTAATCGTCAACAAAGGGACAACACACCACATCGTCAACACCGGGACAATAAAACCACATCGTCAATACAGGTACAACACACCACACCATCAACGCTGGGACAACATACTACATCGTCAACACCGGGACAACACACCATATGATCAACACCTGGACAAAACACCACATCGTCAACACCGGAACAATAAAACCACATCTTCAATACAAGAACAACACACCGCATCGTCAACACCGGGACAATAAAACCACATCGTCAATACAGGGACAACACACCACATCGTCAACAACGGGACAACACACCACATCGTCAATACAGAAAAAACATATCACATCGTCAACACCAGGACAAGAAAACTACATCGTCAACACCGGGACAATAAAACCACATCGTCAATACAGAGACAACACACCACATCGTCAACACCAGGAAAACACACCACATCGTCAACACCGGGACAACACACCACATCGTCAACACCGGGACAACACACCAAATGATCAACACCTGGACAACACACCACATTGTCAACACCCGGAAAACACACCACATCGTCAATACAGAGACAACACACCACATCGTCAACAATGGGACAACATATCACATCGTCAATACAGGGACAACACACCACATTGTCAATACAGAGACAACATATCACATAGTCAATACAGAGACAACACACCACATCATCAATACAGAGACAACATATCACATCGTCAATATCGGGACAACACACCACATCGTCAATACAGGGACAACACGACACATTGTCAATACAGAGGCAACATATCACATAGTCAATACAGAGACAACACACCACATCATCAATACAGAGACAACATATCACATCGTCAATATCGGGACAACACACCACATCGTCAATACAGGAAAAACACACCACATCGTCAACACCTGGACAACACACCACAAGATCAACACCCGGACAACACACCACATCGATAACAACGGGACAACACACCACATCGTCAACACCGGGACAACACACCACATCGTCAATACAGGGACAACACACCACATCGTCAACACCGGTACAATAAAACCACAACGTCAACAGTGGGACAACACACCACATCGTCAACACCGGGACAATAAAACAACATCGTCAACACTGGGACAACACACCACATCGTCAACACAGGGGCAACACACCACATCGTCAACACCGGGACAACACACCACATCGTCAACACAGGGGCACCAACCCACATCGTCAATACAGGGACAACACGCCACATTGTCAATACAGAGGCAACATATCACATAGTCAATACAGAGACAACACACCACATCATCAATACAGAGACAACATATCACATCGTCAATATCGGGACAACACACCACATCGTCAATACAGGAAAAACACACCACATCGTCAACACCTGGACAACACACCACAAGATCAACACCCGGACAACACACCACATCGATAACAACGGGACAACACACCACATCGTCAACACCGGGACAACACACCACATCGTCAATACAGGGACAACACACCACATCGTCAACACCGGTACAATAAAACCACAACGTCAACAGTGGGACAACACACCACATCGTCAACACCGGGACAATAAAACAACATCGTCAACACTGGGACAACACACCACATCGTCAACACAGGGGCAACACACCACATCGTCAACACCGGGACAACACACCACATCGTCAACACAGGGGCACCAACCCACATCGTCAATACAGGGACAACACGCCACATTGTCAATACAGAGGCAACATATCACATAGTCAATACAGAGACAACACACCACATCATCAATACAGAGACAACATATCACATCGTCAATATCGGGACAATACACAACATCGTCAATACAGGGAAAACACACCACATCGTCAACACCTGGACAACACACCACATGATCAACACCCGGACAACACACCACATCGATAACAATGGGACAACACACCAAATCGTCAACACGGGGACAGCACACCACATCGTCAACACAGGGGCACCAACCCACATCGTCAACACCAGGACAACACACCACATCGTCATTACAGGGACAACACACCACATCATCAACACCGGGACAATAAAACCACATCGTCAATACAGGGACAACACACCACACCGTCAACGCTGGGACAACACACCACATCGTCAACCCTGGGACAACACACCACATCGTCAATACAGAGAAAACATATTACATCGTCAACAAAGGGACAACACACCACATCGTCAACACCGGGACAACACATCACATCGTCAACACCGGAACAATAAAACCACATCGTCAACACTGCGACAACACACCACATCGTCAACGCCGGAACAACACTTCACATCATCAACACAGGGGAAACACACCACATCGTCAATACAGAGACAACACACCACATCGTCAACACCGGGACAACACACCACATCGTCAACACCGGGGACAACACAACACATCATCAACGCCGGGACAACACTTCACATCATCAACATAGGGGCAACACACCACATCGTCAATACAGAGACAACACACCACATCGTCAACACTGGGACAACACACCAAATCGTCAACACCGGGGACAACACACCACATCATCAACGCCGGGACAACACTTCACATCATCAACATTGGGGCAACACACCACATCGTCAATACAGAGACAACACACCACATCGTCAACACTGGGACAACACACCAAATCGTCAACACCGGGACAACACACCACATCGTCAACACCGGGACAATAAAACCACATCGTCAATACAGGGACAGCATATTGCATCGTCAATACATAGACAACACACCACATCGTCAATACAGGGACAGCATATCACATCATCAATACGATGACAATACACCATATCATCAACACTGGGACAACACACTACATCATCAACACCCGGGACAACACACCACATCGTCAACACCGGGACAACACACCACATTGTCAATACAGAGACAACACACCACATCGTCAATACAGAGACAACATATCACATCGTCAATACAAAGACAACACACCACATCGTCAACACTGGGACAACACACCACATCGTTAACACCTGGACAACACACCACATCGTCAACGCCAGGAAAACACACCACATCGTCACTACAGGGACAGCATATCACATCGTCAATACAAAGACAACACACCACATCGTCAACACCGGGACAACAAACCATATCGTCAACACTGGGACAACACACCACATCGTCAACACCTGGACAACACACCACATCGTCAACGCCAGGACAACACTTCACATCATCAACATAGGGTCGGCATATCACATCGTCAATACAAAAACAACACACCACATTGTCAATACAGGGACAGCATATCACATCGTCAATACAAAGACAACACAACACATCGTCAACACCGGGGCAGTACACCACATCGTCAATACAGAGACAACACACCACATCGTCAACACCGGGACAACACACCACATCGTCAACACCGGGACAATAAAACCACATCGTCAATACAGGGACAGCATATTACATTGTCAATACAAAGACAACACACCACATCGTCAATACAGGGACAGCATATCACATCGTCAATACAAAGACAATACAGGACAATATATCAGATCGTCAATACAGGGACGGCATATCACATCGTCAATACAAAAACAACATAGCTTAACAACACAAAGTTGCAACATACAACATGGTTTACCCAGGGACAACGTAACATAATGTCAACACAATGGTACAATGTATCGCTCTTCATTCAAAAGAGAAACTCTGCCGCTTCATTATAACAGAAGCTGCTCCTTCATATAAACGAGAGTGAAGAAAATGTAACTTCACTCAAAAGAGCAGCTGTAGTTGCATACAAAAGAGAATCTGTAGCTACATACAAGATGAGATACTGAAATATCATACAAATTACAATTACACATATAGTTTCTGTATCCCCAATATCTCCCTAATGTCATATTTATGTTACAGATATGTTCGCCACGACCACCCAAACAAGTGAAGGTATATAAGAGTATTTATGTTACAAGAAATTGCAATCGTCTTGACGTAATGTAATAATAGCTTAGCGATAATTAAAATCCCAGTCTGTTTATATACGTGATGACAATTTGACACTTAAACATACCTCCTGGCACTTTATTTATACAAGCATTGATTGCATATCGCATGACTTACTGAAAGAACATTTACGTACACAGAATGACACAAAATGGTGCTGTCATAAGACAACTACAAATTTCCGATTTAAATATGTTATATATATTTGGAACGATTTCTTAAGATGTGGTCCTTGTTGTTTTATCAACTAGACACTATTCTATTCTAAAGGTTGAACATTCCGAAATTTTTCATCTTTTTTCCACACAAGATGGTAAATATTTAAATGTTTTAGAAACAAATAAATTCAATCTTTAAATATAAAAAAGTCCTGTTTCAAACAACGTCACAAATATTTGTGTTTCTATAATGGAGGAGGATTTCCTGATATAAAACAATACAAGATAACAAGATGGCACAGCTTTCCACTATTATATAGAAGGAGCAAAACTAAATCTGAGGAAGAATTATTTCTGTGAACGGGTGGTAAACCACTGGAATTCACTTCCTAATGCCGTTGTAACGTCACCAACAATCAAAACTTTCGAATCCCGATTGAATAAATATTGGATGCAAACTGAATGTGTTCATAATCATGAACTATACCATAACACATTGATCCTTATTCGGGATACTAATTCGTTTTAACTCTTATCTGGATATATAGACTTAATAAGCATGTGTACAGTATATTATTGTTATCATTATTGAATAATTCAAGGAATTATTGCGATATGTATCGTACATACCATCACCTCTAATTAGTAAATGCAAATACTTATAACTTCATGAAAACATTATATCATAAATATAAACCAGATATGTTCCCCAATATTAACATACTATATGTGCATTGTACTTCACTTGAAGGTAGTACTCCAAATACTCTTCCTATTTTCAAAGCAAAACATATTCAAGATTTTCTTATTTAAATATCAGTATGAATTTTCGTTCCGTGAAAGGTTGACAGAGTTAAGTAAACAATGATAAACATCACATCCTGAATTACGTTTTATTGTTGTCGTGCTACCTCGCTGCATTTAAGTTATTTAATCTGTCGCACTAAAGTTTTGTTACCTGGGCAGGATAGCACTTCTGCCCTTCAATTAGCCTTAGAATGGGTTAAGCAGAACTGACAACACCCTACCTTGTAGTTTTTTTATACCGAATATGCATTGTATATGGTTTACCTAAGTAAGAAAATCAATACCAAGACCTTTCCGACTTCGGTGGTCGCTATAACTTTTTATTATTATTATTATTAAAAATAAGGTATGTTTCCTGGTAATCAGTCGGAAACGAAAATGTTATTTAGGAAAACGAGAACCGGAAAAAATATGCCAAACACAGTCACTTCTGGCGATTCTTCATCACGTGATGCAATGTTCACGCTCTATCAATAGGATTAACTCAACGGACGCTGTACAGTTAAGTGTTGACAAAGTCACAACACCAAATAACAAGCTCCAAGCTGCATTACTAGTTTGTTGTTACTGTTCCTAAAGAAATGTCATTTATTAAACAATCGGTGCTTCAGACGACAATAGATTAATTAACCCCAATAAGTAATACGGGAAAACATTTGTATTTGGGTTTTCTGATCAAGAAGAGTACAAGAACAGTATTTCATTATTCCTAGACTAGATTGTAAAGGAAACAGTAAGAGAATGGTTTGGGTGAATCTCATTGTGTAACAAATTTAACCCCCCCCCCTCCTCCATCCCCCCTCCCCTGTTGTTGACAAAATATACAACAATGTCACCTTATACATTATATGAATATCCAAGGTAAACACTGTGTACCTAATTTACAAATATATTGCCTTGTCTTATTACATTGTATCTAGTGTGCAACTTGTTATGTATATAACGTCCTTTTCAAATAATTCATTTTTAGGCATGACCATGACGCCTAATTCGGTCACTCAACATATTATGTTTCGTGTCCTTATACATGTTCAGGAAGTAAGGCCCGAAAAAAAGAAACAACCTACTGGTAAATATCTTAAACATGGGAGTGGTTTTGGATCAAACACCTTTTCTGTGTTTTATTGATTATTTGATAGATTATTGATTAATAATATCAAATTAAAACGGCGCAGTAGTTAGTTAAATGATCTGAGAGCAGGTCGGCCAACAAAGTGGTCCTTGTAAGCATATTGTGTTGCCTTTCTAGAAGTCATCTATTTATCTCACTTAATAGTAAGACGAAATAAGGTATGGCGCAATGTTATTGTGACGACTACAACTTTATTTAGATTTGCTATATATATCAACTGTTTCATTTTTCTGTGACGTTGAAGCTCGAGCGGTTAGACTGCAATCCTTACATACAATGTACTTTCGAGAGCAGTTTAAGTAACGATCAATGATGTAGACGATTAGATGATAAATAACTTCTGCTTGTCTTAGTATTACACTTACATAACGTTAAGCACTGCTCTCTATTCTTAGTAATAGAGGGAAGGAAAGGAACGATCCCGACTGTTGTTATGAGGTATATATATTTCTGTTTATTTATTGCCACCTCGGTAGCCAACACGGTAGATGACATCAGATTATTCAGGAACCCTCGGTCATGAAGTGCAATAGCACCGAACCATATTTTTTTAAGCGAAGAAATTTCCGAAGACCTGAAAGGGTTGTCTATAATAAGGACAAACAGTGAGATACAGCAGGCATCCAATCGTGCGAATATCAACATCACATTTTGCTGTCTGAATCACATTTATATCTTAATACTGTTAATTACTACCATATAACTCACACTGATATCTAAATACAGTTAATTACTACCATGTAACACACACTGATGTCTAAATACAGTTAATGACTGCCATATAACTCACACTGATGTCTAGATACAGTTAATGACTGCCATATAACTCACACTGATGTCTAGATACAGTTAATGACTGCCATATAACTCACACTGATATCTAGATACAGTTAATGACTGCCATATAACTCACACTGATGTCTAAATACAGTTAATGACTGCCATATAACTCACACCTAGATACAGTTAATGACTGCCATATAACTCACACACAGTTAATGACTGCCATATCTACAGTTAATGACTGCCATATAACTCACACTGATATCTAGATACAGTTAATGACTGCCATATAACTCACACTGATATCTAGATACAGTTAATGACTGCCATATAACTCACACTGATGTCTAAATACAGTTAATGACTGCCATATAACTCACACTGATGTCTAGATACAGTTAATGACTGCCATATAACTCACACTGATGTCTAAATACAGTTAATGACTGCCATATAACTCACACTGATGTCTAAATACAGTTAATGACTGCCATATAACTCACACTGATGTCTAGATACAGTTAATGACTGCCATATAACTCACACTGATATCTAGATACAGTTAATGACTGCAATATAACTCACACTGATGTCTAAATACAGTTAATGACTGCCATATAACTCACACTGATGTCTAAATACAGTTAATGACTGCCATATAACTCACACTGATGTCTAAATACAGTTAATGACTACCATATAACTCACACTGATGTCTAGATACAGTTAATGACTGCCATATAACTCACACTGATGTCTAGATACAGTTAATGACTACCATATAACTCACACTGATGTCTAGATACAGTTAATGACTACCATATAACTCACACTGATGTCTAAATACAGTTAATGACTACCATATAACTCACACTGATGTCTAAATACAGTTAATGACTGCCATATAACTCACACTGATGTCTAAATACAGTTAATGACTACCATAACCATTTGGTATTCATAACACAATAGAACTGGCCATGTTGAAAAAATAACAACATGGGATGATTATTACAATCCTATCTCAAATGTCAAAATATTAAAAAATAAGAGTTACATGGAGATTGCTAATGAGGCCAGGTGTTCCGTAAGGGTAACCATCTTCTCTTTCATCGACAGCACATGCAATGTAAATATTGGCAAACCCAAGTAAGTAATGTCACTTTCTCAAATAAAAGCAAGGTAAACAACTACTGAACTAATTGGCAAAGTAACAGGCATCCAACACATCCAGCATGATATCGACGAAACAACGAAACAGAATTTTCCTTAATGACATCACAATGGCGACCATAAAACTTCATCACAACCTTCATCCATCTGAGTTTTCTTACACCCTGTGTTACGAGCGTCCATAATATATGGAACAGGCATTTGAATATCGGATCAACTGCAAGAGGAAAACACCATTTGTTTGGGATGCAGTGATGCTGTTATCCAGAACTGTTAAATTCACTATAAAAATAGAAATTTAATAATGCAGTTTTGTGAAAGGCAGTCTATATTTATTTCGTTGTAGGGAAAGCATGTTTTGTCTTGATTTACTGATGGGTATATAAGAATGATGTGGTGGATAAATTTCTGGATATTTAAGATAAGACGTCATTGATAAAACTATAAGTGAAAACGAAGTACTTGATTTCTATGTATAATGGCATACATGTACCTAGATTAAAAGAATGTAAAAAGGTTTTACCTTATGCGGAACATTCGAGAAGAATTCTCTAGTTGCAGGAGACAATTCTTGACTTTTCCAGTTAACGGGAGGCAGACTGTACATATAACTGTCTCCACTGTCGACTGAATTCCACGATCCATATTTGTCGTTGCTGTCACTATGCTTGTTTCTTCCATATTCATCATTAGCTCCAAACGAGGTTTTTTCTTCTCTTCCAACTTGTTGGTTTATCGGCAACTCTAGGTTTGACTCCAACATCGTGGTATATTTCAGACTCCAAAGTCGGTGACATATTGTGTTTGGCTGTTTGTTTCTCGTATGAATGGCAAAATTCAGTATTTCCTTTGTAGAGCGTATCTCTTAAAGTGCTCCGAACAGGTGAAGAAACAAGCCAATGGTTTTCTCTCTCTGATACTGTTTGTATATCTGTCCAATTTTCGTTTTCACAATGCCCTGATTTGTATTGGTTATCTTCTTCTTAAGCCTAGGGATCGAATGTGTCTCTCCGAACTTTTCTTTAGAAGCTATACATGATAACAGGAATTATTGTTAAATTAAACTACCAAAAAATACAGTTTGCATTTGAAACAATCCACATTTAACTAGGTATGTCCATATCGGATAATTCTTCTTAGATTTGGCCTTGTATCTAAACTCGCTGCTAATGCTACTGAATGCTACCAAATTCACTGTCTACTCCAGACCACTACAGCTGAAATGTGTGACTGTATATATTTCGCAATTTGCCACGAAGCATATGGCAATGGAGCTGTTCACGATATTTGTATATGTACTAAGACAATACTCAATTAAATGCTGGTTTATTGTCAATACATTTGTATTTATTGAACCTGTGTTTTATTTGCTTTTATGTCCTTAATAATGATACTCTAAATTCAAATCAAATACAAAATGCATCTTACACACATATTGGTTTCTGAAAACATTTGATGTAAACATTGGTATATTAGTCTTTCGTGATAAACCGGAAATGTATCTGTGTTGTCTTATGATGGCCAACGTACTTAATCAACAAAAACCTGAACTATTTCAGAGTTTTTATTAAAGAAACAAGTTAACGATGCCGTAAACTACCTTGTAGCATTATATGTTCTGTACAGTTGCAAATACGTGAAGTGATACTGAAATATTGACAAGGAGATAATGTTTGTGGTGTATGTATGTTTGTGGTGAATGTGTTTTTGTGTTGTAATTGTTTATGTTATGTGTATTTATTTGTGTTGTATGTATTTTTGTGTTATATGTATTTTTGTGGTGTATGTATCCGTTTGTGTTGTAGGTTTCTGTTTTGTTGTGTATGTATTTTTGTTTTATATTTATTTGTTCACGTGGTATGTATTTACCTTGCATGTATTTGTTTGTGTTGTAAAAAAAAAAAAAAAAAAAAAAAAAAAAAAAAAAAAAAAAAAGCAAAAAAACATGGTGTACCTGTTACTTTGTGGTGATTGAGGATTCTAATACATATGAGTCCTCATTTTATTGATAGATTTAAATCGATACAAATACTAGGTATTGTGCAATTCGCCAAATGTATTTGCTCTTCACAGTGTGGGACTTTCTAAAACCATACATTCATTGTATATTTTAAATGTCTTTGCCATTATTTAGGCACCGAATTTAGATATTTTCTTTTATCTTTTAACTTTTCAAAATGACGGAATTAAATATCAAGTGAATAGGTTTTGAGATAAAAGAAACATAGTCCAATTTATCACACATTTATATACATTTAAAACCTCCTGAATCGTGCATGTAGAACTGCACAATAAGCCATGTATAATACAATTTACTAAAATATATTCAACAGCAGCATGTTGTACCTGAGGATTCTGCATTAGGTGCACAAAGGGATATATCTCTCTTCAGTGAAAACATGGTAAAGAATATAATACAATATCTATGTATATAGTATATGGTCATTCAAAGTGTTTTGGAGTACTCAGAGGTCTACAGGTAATGAACAATCAGTTTGACAGTAAAAATATTGGCACTATGCTGTTGGATGAATATCACTGCTGGGAGTTTTTTAAGGCCTTAAAAGGGAGACAACAAAATCATGTTATTTCACAAATGTGATACCCTAACATCTAAACATTTTAACGTATATCAAGACCTTAGGCGTTATGGAACTTTAGAAGAAAAAAAGTTGTTACCCAAAATAGAACTTTTGTACTTTGATTCCTAACGAATCGATAGCAATTATTTTCAGTTTGCAGCTGATCAAAATTCACTTCTGTGTCTCTTGGTCTTACCGTGAAAGTGGATCATCAGCATATTATTTACCAAATATTGAGACTCTAGACCTTGTAGAACTCCTTCGGAAGATTGATTCAAAAGTAGCATTTATGAACTTTGACAAATAAGAAAACCGGAAGGTGGTTTTTTGGGGAAAGTTAGCATTATGTTTAAAATCATACATTCTTCTAAGACATTGGAAAAAAACAGTTAATTAATAACACGCGTAACGGTAAATATTACAGAAAAACTGAAAATATCATTTCATCGCATCAACTTCTATCGATTAGTGCGAGATTTTAAAAAAGATCTATGAGATTTGACCAAGCACAGAGAATTCATAATAACATAAAGGAACGGGAATATAGCTGGGAATGAGCTGACAAATCTACAAAGAAAGTAAACTTTGTTGTTTGGCCAACATTTCTTCTTTAACAAAACAGTACTCATAACATTTCATTTTTAACAAAACTTTACACATAACATTTCTTTAACAAAACAGTACTCATAACATTTCATTTTTAACAAAACTTTACACATAACATTTCTTCTTTAACAAAGCAGTACTCATAACATTTCTTTATTAGCTAAATATCATTTTTTTTTTTTGTTTCTTAAATGTGTATGTATATACGTGAATTTTACGTTCCAAGCTATGAGGACGAGGAGGGGAAATATCTTCACCGTCATTTTTCAGGGCGCTTTTATGAATATGTCAACTTAATTTCACATTAGAGAACGTTACAGACTCTAGTGTACCAATGTTGCCAACTTGATGATCATAAAATCTCGTAACAATAAGCTGTCGTTCAATCCAAAAGTGTCGTAGTTAAGAGTGAAAAAGATGATATTCAGCCTCTCCCTTGCATTAGTATTAATTATCAATATATGATATTTATAATTGGTTTTCATCAATGATAGCAGATCCGTGAATTTCAAATGAATAATAAAAATAAACAGGCGTATTGTACTAGTTCGAAAGAATCGTTAATTTTTGTGTCAAACTTTGTTTTCAAAAATCATAAATTTACGATTGTTTTACATGTATGATGTAACAACTTATGTCTTGGTCTAGGAAGCAGTCAACCGGAAAATGAAGGACCAGAATGTATACTACATCCTCTCCCTTGAGAGAGTTAAGTTGAATTTGAGTAAATAACAGAACAAAACAGTTATAAAAAGAACAAATTAATAATAATTCAAAACCTTGAAAATCCTAGTTTGTTAAGTATCTTAGAAATGTTGTGGTCTGTGAAAACTTAGTGAGCTATAAACAATCTTTAATTTCCGTTGACCTATTGTCTATCGGACTTCATACTTTACTTTCACACACTGAAAAATGTCTTTAGATATTTTCTATTATAAAATCAACCGTATATTACGTATCCTTTACTATGTTAGCATCATTAATTGAAACGAATATTGAGAATTTTCGTTCAAATGTGTATACATTGCGCGATTAAAAAACGAAATTTGTTTGTTTTCCATCCACTGTACCAATTCTGAAAACTGGAAAATTAGATCATAAATGATTGTAAACATAATTAAGATTTTTACACACAGGAGACGTTAGGATTTCCCTACATTTCGTGTTTGTGTCGTGCAGTTATTGTGAACCAGGAAGTTATATACATGTATGACTATGTTATTTCAGAACAACTATACGTGTCCAATTATCTAGATTAAAATCAGACACAGAACGGACTTCGGTTGTATAGACACGCAAATTGCATATCTCATCTGACGCATAGATAGCATCCAATTATGTTCGCCTGACAAATGCTGTAAGAGAATGCTAAAAAAAACAAACAAAACAAAATGTCCGTCGACATTCGTTCAGGAACATTAGCGAAATTTATCCGATGTCGAGTCTTGTACAAATGATTTGTAGATCGGAAAAAGCTTATTTCTATTCTTTTTAAATCTGGTATTTATATATATTTAAAATATCGACAAACGATTTACAATATATTTCATGTATTTTCAAAGCTTTGTCGATACACACCAATAACATTTGCAATGTAGAATCACTTAAATCGCTTACACTGGTGAAGTGGGAGTAGCCAATTTCTTTTCTTTAACAGTGCAAACAAGTGACCGTTCAGGGTGTGAAAAGACAACAGGATGTAGAGCGTTCTGCTTTCATGTCTATAACTGGCGAAGCTCGGCAGTAGCAATCCAGTTTATATACTTGTCTAAAAATAAATTCGCGCATATTCTAAAATGCCATGACAAGGATAATTGCGACAGCGAGTACATTCCCTATGAAATGTATAGTCATCGCTTTCGATGGCTTCATTTAGCAAGTCCAGTTTACGTTTTGAGAATATGTAATTACTTGGAATTGGCCTAGATTTTGACGGAACTCTAGATATCACTTAGTAATATATATTCATTCGAAATAGATTGTCGTATTCTTCTAGTAATTTTTTTAAATGCCCCGGCCTAGATATTTTCTGTAATGTGTGGTTTTTTTTTAGTAACGTTATCACCAGGAACAAATATCCTTCGAAATGCAAACAATCTACAGCATATGTAATGGTGTTGAATATGTTGTCATGTGTTGTCAAAGCTTGTTTAATATCCAAAACACACAAATGACTTTTGTATAAGAAGAATCACTTTAATTGCTACGACATGGGGTAAATCGGATCATTATTGCGCACTATTGTCAGGACAATATGTGCCATATAATGAGGAAGTACTGCGGTCTGTTATCGTGTCTCTTACTGTTAAGGTAAGGTAGAAGCCACAAGCTTATATACTTGCCTAAAAATAATTCTGTACACTTTCCAAAATTCGATGGCAAAGGTTGACTTCAATACAAGTAGGTATGTAATAGATCATATCTGTCCACTATATGCTCTACATATTTTGTTTACTTACATTAAACAAATACGTTGTAAATAAACCTTAACAGCATTTAGTCGACATATACTAGATCAAGTGTGTAGCAAACCCGTCAGCAGAGTTTTTGTATTGTCTTATACAGGCGTATTCGTATAGAATAAACTGACATCGACGTTAACGTTGAAAAAGACGCGGAAAAAACTAAGACACTGCATCATTGTATATAAATGATAAAGTAAAGGAAGGAAAATCTCGAATTATTAAAACAATAATTTAATAAATGTAACAGCTACATACATAGTATATAAATGAGAGGGGTGTAATTATGTATTCATGGCAGGTTTGTAATGAATTTTAACAGATTACAGATAGAATACTAAACATTGATATGCACTGAAGCGATTTTAGGAGTATCTTTTTAGTATTCTGTGAAGTATATATGTGGATCGTGTTACCTTTTTAAATATCGAAATATAATATGTGTATTTTTTCTTTTCTCTCTTTCTCTCTCTCTTTTTTTCACATTACCCTGACTTTTTGTCTCTCTATGTATATCCGCCTCGCATTACCGGCATAAGATATCTGATAACAATGATTATAATGTAAACAGTCGTATACTTGTCTCTGTTAAAGAAGTTTTTTAAGTAAATGTTTACATCATATGACACGAAAATGCCATTGATCCATTCCATTCCATGTTCCATTGTTGTCAACAGCTTTAAGAAGCAGCCGCCGCCTATGATATGCATATTTCATCAAAGAAAAAATTAAGGTGTGCTGCATTATATATGTACGGAATGTTTATCACATTGTTCTGTATTGAGTCTGTACTGGGTGTGTGCTGTATTTAGGGATTTATCTATCTTGTATCCGGGTTTGTGTGGAGAAGTTGAAAACTTACGTTTCATAGATTTTATCGATACATCGGTCTTTATTTGAAATTTAATCTTCTTCATTTGATATACCTTCCTCTAGAAACCAAAGAGTATGAAATCATGATATTTGGCTAATAGATTGCACAAAGGACACACAAGTAAATAGCACCTTTTCATACAAATTCAGAATTAGATACAGTAGAGCCAAACAAAGAATTAAACTGCATAATACAGCTGTTTCGTCCTTCTGTGATGCTGAGAGCCTACATTTTGAAGCTAACGAGGAGAAAAGTCCTAAGTGATGGACAGAAAGGTCAAAATTCTGACGAGGAGGTGCAGAAGTCCCAGGATTAAATAAATGTCGTAGTTTTCATATCTTAGAAGTTTTAGAATAGCGTCAAGAACATGCGTATATTGTGAATAAAAACGTGTGATGCAGGTTACGACAAACTTCGGAGACTTAAAGTTCACGAGCAGTGTCTACCACTTGTAATCTCTTCTTTTTTATTCAAGTTTTTCTCCATAATCACATACAACTATACAATCTCACAATGATCCAAATTTGTGTACACACATACATTTTAATAGCATACTGTACTGTACAACTTACACTTAATGAGATAAATCTGTATACACACATACTGTACTGTACTTTACAACTTACACACAATGATATAAATGTGTATACACATATACTTCTTAATTGCATACTGTACTATATAAATTACACATAATGCTATAAATCTGTATACACACATACTTTGTAATAGTGTACTGTACTTTACAACTTACACACAAGGATATAAATGTGTATACACATATAATTCTTAATTGCATACTGTACTATATAAATTACACATAATGCTATAAATCTGTATACACACATACTTTGTAATAATATACTGTACTATACAACTTACACACCAATGATATAAATTTGTATACACGCATACTTTTAAATAGTATACTGTACTATACAACTTACACACAATGATATAAATTTGTATATAGAGGTATGTTAGAGGTACACATATGTATATTGAACTTACATCTTACACATAATGATATAAATTTGTGTACACATGTACTTAATAATATACTATATTTTCACAAGTTGGTAACAAAGTATAGTTGTATAATTTTTATTTTAATCAGCAGATTATCTTAACTTAATAACTGATAGATAAAAATCCATTTGTTTTTTATCTTTTCTTGTTTTTTATATGTATATGCATATATTCCCATATCTTCTATTTTATTATAAAAGTTAATGTATTTTTTTCCCTGCAGAAATTGTAGGTACCGTATTTTTCAACTTACAATAGTAAATAAAGTATCTCATGAGAATTAGTAAAAAATTAATTTCATATCGGTGTTCCATATCTACATCTGTTACACCAAAAATAAAGATTTTTGGATGCCTAAGTAAGGTTATTTGGTATTTGTTTTCTAACATTTCCATCAACAAAAGCCAAAATGTTTTGACAACACTACATTCCCAGAACAGGTGAATAATATTTTCCCTCTCATTTATACAGAAAGGACATCTTTCAGTTTCTTTTAGTTTACATTTCATTAGCTTTGTATTAGTATACAATATATTGTGTATTATTTTATACTGAAAGTTTATAAGTTTTGTATCATCAGTTACCTCCCTTGGCATGAGATTAATCAGTTCCCAAGTTTCTTCACTGATATCAGTAGTGAGAATTTCTTGCCATTTTCTTTGACTACTTATTGGCTTTTCAGAAAATAAAAGAATAAGAATATGATAAAAATATTTTGTTACTTTATCCTGTGTAGTGAGGTAATTGATTAATTTATATTCAACAGTAGGTTCACAACATTTACATTCTGCAGAATTGCTTTCCAATTTCTTGGTATGGCATTAATAACGCCATTGTAATCTAAATAATTCACATCAATGTTATACTTAATAGAGAAATTATCATAAGACATAAGTATATTGTTTTCTAGTAAGTCAGAAACAAAAAATATGCCCTTTTTACACCAATGTTTATAAAAAAAAACATCTATTGTCTGTTTCTTTTAATAAAATTATTAAAAAAAAGCTGTGATACCACCTCTTCAGGGGTTGTGGGAGACACATTTTCCTGTATAGAAGCCCAAGCGGTAAGCACTTCTCTCCAGAAAGTATTAAAATGCTTTGATAATTCTGTTAATCCTTCTTTGGTCATTTTAAAAATATTATCCCCTCCAACATCCTCTAATTCATTTATGGGTAGTATTTTCCATGCTGAATAGTTCAAGGGATCAATGATTTTTTTTATCCAAGACATCTTGAGAGAATGACAAAAACTTAAAACATGTGGAAGACACAATCCCCCATTTCCATAGTCACTATATATAATATTTCTCTTTATTTTGTCTGGCTTTCCATCCCACAAAAAAACAAAAAACATTTTTGTAGCTCATTCGTAATATATGAAGACCACTGTACAAAAGACAATTGCGTGAATAGGCTCCTTGGAAACAATCTGATAAAGTTGATCCATATTCAATGTCACTGGGTGGGGTTAAAAGCAAATCATGATATTCGGCTGGTATATTAAAAGGTTCCTGCATTGCAGCTCAGTAAAGTTTGTGAAAAGAAATGGCCTTATATTGAAGGTCACATGGTGAAATTTGTCATAATTTTCAAATAACTTCTCATTCACCAGGAGTTTTAATGTTAATGATGTGAAATGTTGTAGTTGTGAAAGCTTACATAACAATTGACCGATGCAGGCCCATGTAGACTCTTGTTTGAAATGATTACAGCTAGAAAGTCCATTTTAAGGAAAGTAAGTGAGAGTTTGGTTAATTACAAGGGTCACAATGTCTAGAGAAAAAGCTGGAAGAGTAAATTCAGTAGAGTAAAAAAATGAAATTTAAAAGAAAGGAGAAGATCTAGATTAGATTCCATGTGCTGGTGTCTGGGCGATCCACTGTATAAAAGACACGGAGTAAAAAATCCTATCGTACAATCATGCGATAGAAAACAGCAAATCATATCCTTGAGGTATTCGACGTCAACAAAACTGAAGATAAGTAAGTATGGATAACAGTATTGAGTTTCATGCTATTGATTTCGCCGAACAAAAGCATTTAGCTGAAAAAAACTGCATAAGTTACTGTCTATATCTTGAACTTCGAGTTAAGAATAGAGGCGAATAAATAGCATGAGATATAGTGATTACACGACTATATATGTGTGTGTGTGGGGGGGGGGGGGGGGGGGGGGGGGGTGTGCGTGTCTGTGTCTGTGTCTGTGTCTGTGTGTGTGCGTGTAAAGGTTGAAATTAAACAAAATTACATGAGCTTTATACAACAGTTAGTTCTCTTTAAATAAGTCTGGAGGGTTTACACCAGAATCGACCTAAATATGACCAATAGCATAATGGAAAAAAATCTATTTCAAAGAATTTCCAAATACCAACAGACCAGACATACATATTGTATATGTGCCATTTCTTACAGGTCGTCCAATTTACCAATTTTCTAGGCAGCTGACCGTACTTCAGTCCGAAAATTAGTACAAGCGTAGACTGAAACCGAAACATTGAAAAACCAAATTGGACCAAAATGTTAAGTGCTTATGTTTTCAACAACGAATTTACTATTAAAATGCTGCTGATTTCTTCATCAGTATCTATAGTACAGACGGTAAGACGTTACTCATGTGTTAGTCCGTCATCAGTGTCTATAGTACAGACGGTAAGACGTTACTCATGTGTTAGTCCGTCATCACTGTCTATAGTACAGACGGTAAGACGTTACTCCTGTGTTAGTCCGTCATCAGTGTCTATAGTACAGACGGTAAGACGTTACTCCTGTGTTAGTCCGTCATCAGTATCTATAGTACAGACGGTAAGACGTTACTCCTGTGTTAGTCCGTCATCAGTATCTATAGTACAGACGGTAAGACGTTACTCCTGTGTTAGTCCGTCATCAGTGTCTATAGTACAGACGGTAAGACGTTACTCCCGTGTTAGTCCGTCATCACTGTCTATAGTACAGACGGTAAGACGTTACTCCTGTGTTAGTCCGTCATCAGTGTCTATAGTACAGACGGTAAGACGTTACTCCTGTGTTAGTCCGTCATCAGTATCTATAGTACAGACGGTAAGACGTTACTCCTGTGTTAGTCCTACATCAGTATCTATAGTACAGACGGTAAGACGTTACTCCTGTGTTAGTCCGTCATCAGTGTCTATAGTACAGACGGTAAGACGAAATCAAAATATAGAGTTGTTTTGTGTTTGATAATGATTGATATCAAATACAGCAATTCACCTGTAAGTATGTATATCTATAAGCTCATCCACTTAAACATGACGCAGTTACTTCCCTTCTTCCAATGCTAAATTATCAAAGGGAGATAATCAAATTACTATACGTTAAGAAAGACTGGAAAATGTGTAGGCATGTATTTGAAAATAGAATAGAATAAATTATAATGAATATGTAATAAGTGAAAGATTTTTGTAAAATTTCTATCTAAAATGGGCCTTTAAATATATTTGGACGGTGTGGCTGTAGTATCTTCTTTTTACGTGAACGCTTTGGTCCATATCTGTTTCTACTGGTAGGTGTAAGGTATGGATATTGTTTTTGTTTTAAAAGTAATGAAAACTCATTTTCGTTCATCAGTATCAAGTAACAGTCTTCTTTAGTCACATTGAAAGGCCTATGCCATTTGTTGTCACTCGCTTTGAAAACACCAACTCCTTTTAAAAATACATGTCTACAGAACGTTTCCACTGAGCCTCGGAGGTGTTTGAAATACATCACTTCCCTGTGAAATTCTACACCTTGTTGTTTGACAAGTTCCCAAAACCGGACCAGGAAGTACTCGTATAAAGCATAATCCAGTGGGGCCCTTTGACGGTGAAGCTCTCGGTCTCCGGGCAAGACATCGTGAGTTGACCGGTAATGTCTCATTGTGTTCTGGCTTACATATAAAATGTCCTTCATGGTCCAGTTAAGAAAATGTTTCAGCAACACGACGGATTCATCGAAGTATTCTTTAATCATAAAAAAGTGAAAAGTCGAATCTAACCGAGAAATGTACTTTGATATTTTCTCGGGAGACGGATTGTCGAAGAGGGATGTGGGAAATCCAAGATCATATGCCATTCTGTTATTTGTAAATGAGTGCAAGAGTTCTGGTTCGTATCGATGGGGATGACGGAGAAGCTCCGACATTGGGAAATCCCCGGTGATGTTCTGAAGATAGGGAATTCCCCAGATCTTCCGGAAATAATGAAAAGCTGACACAAACTGATCAAATGGATCGCGTATAATGCTGACGTAGAACGCATCTTTGTGTAAGTAACGTTGCATCACACTCTTATTGTACACAATGTGATGACATAAAATGTCAAACTTGCTCTGATTAATAAAAGGATGAATATCGTCGTCAGTTATACGTTCAGTTTGACTGATGACATTGATGCTATTTTTAGGTAAAACAAAGGTCAAGTTTCTGGAATATCCGAAACGCATGAATAAGTTCATTACGGTTGAGCTGGCGGTCTTGTGAACTTTAAGAAATGCTACATGTTTAACTTCATTTGTAGAATCTGTGTTTTTACCGAAAGCACTCCAAGCTTGCCCGAATGAACACGACAGTTGTTGATCATCTTTGTCAGTGCAGCCATCTGTAATCTCTCCTCGCGCTTGATAAAGGTGAAACGTATTCCAAATTTGAAAGATCAAAACAACAGATATTAATCCACTTAACAACAGCCATACCAATCTGTGAAAGAAAGTAGAATATGTGATGGTAATGTAACGCCGCTGATTCATCTTAGTACCACGAATTTTTATTACTCCGAGAACAAATATTCAAGTGTACATACGTCGTTTTTAATGCTTTAGATAATAATTGATCAATGTATTTTTATCATTTAAAAAGGAAAGAACAAGGATTTATCTGAAAAATGAAAACACACCGGCAATCATTTTTAAATACAATGAAATTTGACTGAAGAGTCTTGGAATGTACATAATCTTGTTTAATATTTAGGTGTTTTAATGAGAATAAACTTCATTTTTCTTTTTGGATGTAACTTGAAGTGTGTTTTCTGAACCAAACATTGTGTCTTCGAATTAAGAATTATCACAAACATGAACAATATTCATAAAGCAAGAAGGACGTTGATTTTCTACTTCGGCGAGAAAATATACGACCATCCGAAATAAACCTTGTTAAACATGACCAAAAATAAACTAATAAAAATAATTAGTTAATGTAGAAATGAAAAGTTGTCCTACCTCCGACGATATTTTCCTGGTATATATATAGTCCTGAATATTGCCATAGTGATAAAACTTTGTAGTGGTCTAAGTTACCGTTGTTTAAAGAGCTATCAATGTACTACCGTCCCGTGTTGGGCCTATCAGTGTTCACACACAAACGTCTATAGGTGAACGTTAATATCTATACCAGTGTATACAAATAATAAATTTATTAGAGTAGTATGTGTGGATGGGATGTATGTAGGACGAAGATATGATTACTGATAACCGGTTCATGTTGTACCTGTGATGACGAGTTAGCACAGGAGTACTCAGTGATGTAATTTATCAGTTACACATGTATTTGTCAGTAGATAGAGAAGACCTGGCAAAATTGTTATCGTTCTTACAAATATAATCATATGACTGTATTTAAAGTGAAATCATTTATATCCATTGAAATATAAAAAGTAAGATTAATCATAGTGAGCTTGTCTCTTTTTTTTCCAATCAAGAATCTTTTCAAAGTTTACCTGTGTGCAGTTGCTGGAGATATCGGTATAACTTAATCATATTTTAGGTTATTTACTGGAATTCAATTTAAGAAAAGTTATTCCGATTAGAAAATATCCAACACTAGATCAGAGATGAAATCTAGTGTATCTTGATTCTGGAATTTTTCAATTTAAACATAGTTTAGACACAAACTGAAGAAATAAAAATTCATCAAAAAAAGAATAAAGATAGAAGTACTGTATATTAAAGAAGTACAAAGTGTTCCTTTTATTTCTTAAACTTCAGTCTCAGTTAAAGATATGCTGGTCTTGTCGCTCTGTAAAATCTGTACTATGATAAATGATGTCTTACACAGTAGGTAATAGTATGGAATAGAGTAATAAATTGACAACAGTGTTTACTCGTGCACTCAGTTGTACCTTCTGTCAAAGAAGTCATTACAGTTTCCTGATAAAACACAATCTGCACACGTGTATCAAATGGAAATGAAAGGCGAAAACAAACAACATACGGACTCAAATAAACATCCCCAGCATCTATCAACGTACTGAACAAATATCCTCACCACTATTTTCTGCAAGCTGCACTTAACGTATATGTTTAGGTTTGTAAGTTTTCTTCTAATGACTAGTTGTAAATAATAGGAATACCAACATTAGTATAACTTAGTCCTGGATATATATTTATAGAGAATAAATTGTTGTCTTTCTGTCCCGAGCCAACATACGCCTTATATTTTAAGACACTGGCCATGTATTCTTTTTTTCCTGCAACATTGATTGGAATCAGACTACTGAATCTTAAACAGTTTTGTTCTTCAATCTGTGTTTACCGGATGTTGACGTTACAATGAATTTTGCCTGATGACTGATGTCAAAGTAATAGCTCCGCACGGAGATATAGTTCCAAATTTCATCAGATATAACAGCGATTTTATGAAATTTCATAAATCAACATTTTCATCACAACATGTAAAATCGCTAAATTCAACAACTATTTCTATTTCTAAACGTAATATTTAATTAAATTCAGAGAGTAATTCTGTCGAATTACCGCACGTGCTGAAATACAGCTGTTTTCTGTCACTGCCGAATACAGCAATAATATATGTGGCAGGCGTATTCCGACAATGGCAGTGCCAGTTGCAGGATAAATATATATTTTAATCATACATTATTTCCATCCATGTAAAGTTGACCGAAGTGGCATGAGACGTCCGGAATGAAAATTGCTGGTTGTATGCCACTGTACAATTCACATATCTTCGGCACAGGGAAGAAGTTGAATCCCTGACAAAGGTTCGGATTCTGTTTACAAGCCTTCGCACATCCAATTATGGAGTCTTTGAATATAGTATCCACTACTTCCGGTCCGACATAACGCATCGAGCTGTTCACACGATATCTATAACATCCACAGGTATGACCTGTGAAATAATTTTAATCACGTGATTGAAACTGGCAATAAAAAAAGTTGATTGAAATTTATCTACAGACCAACTGAACAATATCTCTTTCCCAGTTTTCCATAATTTAACTCAAATATAAGAAAAGATTTTCACTGTTAAAAAAAATATGAATATATATTTTGTTTATTATATAAGCGCTTGTACGTCCGCACCTTGAATATGGGGCCTGTGTATGGAATCCCTATATGCAAAAAGATATAAATGAGCTAGAAAATGTACAAAGGAGAGCAACGAAACAAATACCGGGAATGAAAGACCTAAGCTATGAAAACAAGCTAAGGATCCTTAAATTACCATAATTGAGGCACAGAAGATTGAGAGGAGACATGATCCAAGTATACAAGCTAACACATGGAGGATATGATAGTGCTGTCTCTGAGGGTTTACTGGTCCCGAACATTAACAAAATAACACGCGGACACAGTCTTTCTTTATTAAAAAGGAGAAGCAGACTGAATTTGGGAAAGTACTCCTTCAGTGAGCGGGTGGTTAACTTCTGGAACTCCCTTCCTGATGCCGTTGTCACGTCACCAACAGTCAAAACATTTGAACCCGATTGGATAAACATTGGAGTAATTCCGATTGCATTTACAATCATGAAATAGACAATAACAAACTTATTCATCTTCAGGAAACTTGATAACACAGATCTGGATATATATAGGCTTTAAAAGCCTGCGTCCGGAATTATTATTATTATTATAGATACAACTACAGACACATCTTAATAAGAACTGAAAATTATAAATAATGGTATGAAATCTCATATGACACTGAAAACAATAACATCACAATTCGACCACCATACTGCAATAGACATAAATAAGGTGCAAATATATCTAAGCACAATACATATCTCCTGTGATCGTTTCCTATGGAACAGACAACATGTGATTTCAGAGTCGATCATACATTGCTCTATACAAAGCAAACTTACTAGCTGAGAGCGGTACGCAGTTTCCATAGTAGGGATCAATGTCACATGTTTGCAGTTCGTCACTCCAAATAGTCCCGAAACTACAGTCAAATTGGAAAGTCGTCCCCAAACCGTCACAGTGGTAATACTTGTAGCAAGATGTCGGATCTGCGTAGTACCCAATGTCACGCTGATCACAAAACTCGGCACTGAAACAGAATAAAAGGCATTTTGCTAAAACAGGAATACATATCTATTTTTAAATCGAGCATACTACACAGAATGTATCTTACTTATTATGGGCTGTTACACCTCCCTGTCTAGATTTTGACTTTTCTATCGATCACTAAGAATTTTCATCAGTCGCCCCGAGGCGAACTACAATCCTACAAATCTTACCTGTGTATGTGTCTTTCGTAGAGTATGAAAACGAGGATGATGTTTTGCAATATTCCAACCATTCTTGCTGTCACGATTACACAGGAGTTATGCGTAGAACCATCTGTTGTTAAATAATACAAAACGGATACCGTTAAAAAAAGGAAATTCGTCCAACGTTCTCTTCACTTTTGTAAGTCGTACACTTCTTTTAAACTGCATTAGACTAATATATTTATATGTAAACATGTAACTATAGAAATCTGCTATGAAATCAATATAAAGAACATGACCTGTAAAATGTTCTTGTACAAACATATTAGTCTTGACAAACAAGCTCAGCATGCTATCATTAGAAGTTGGTCTTCTGACGTTAAGATTGTTTCAATATTTGGTAGACAGTTATAAATAAATCGACATGTATTTTATGGAAATACGCGTGTAAAAATGTTTGAAGTTATTGATAATTTTATGTCGCTTCAGCGCAACTGTTTACTTTGTTTCTTTATACCAGTTTGCCTCGTATTACTTTCTTCAATATAAATATAAGGCCACCGGGGAGAGAGACAAACGCATTGATGCAGGTCAATCGTAGGCTATTGAAAATACAATTAAAGTAGCATAAATTTAGTTTGTTTTTTTTTTTTTTTTTTTGCTTAATTATCCAAATATTTTGGAGTTTTATGGACTTTGGTATTAAAGAGATCGTAAAGTTAAAAATATACAAACTTGTCTTATGAGATAAAGCGATCATTGTCAAGAAAATGTACATCTGAAATAGGGAATATGCTTCTCGCCGGAAGTAGTTTCCGCCCTGCTTTTAACCCTGTTTCCGACCAAAGTTTTGCATCCTGTCGTACTACAAATAAAATGTCTGAACATGTACAAGTATATTACGGATTTAGAAATGTCTATTGTAAGTTAAATCAACTCCATGTGATTGTTCTTGATCTCGATTCAATACAAGGTAAGACTTTTTCAAGCATATGGTACGAGTGTTTTTACGATATTTTTTTTATAATTATGACCTAATGATTTAAAATGAATTCGTGGCTTTTACTTTGGTCAAATTCCAGCTAAATAAGGATGAGTAACCTTTAAAAAGAAGGTCAAGTAGTAAACAAGACAGGAGAGGTGAGATATTTCTATTTCATCAACAACACCTGTCATGTACATATCACTCTTGGTCACATTAAAGTTAGGTTAATGAAAAGCGGAACATTTAGACAATGTAACGTTTAGATGATTGTACAAAAGACACACAAGTGAATATCAACTTTCAACACAACTTAAGATTTAGATAATATAGAGTCAAACATTGAACTGATCTGCATGAACAACTGTTCCGTCCCTCTAGGACTCGTCAGTGATGCTACAATGTACATCATACATATGTTCAGTCCCTCTAGGACTCGTCAGTGATGCTACAATGTACATCATACAAATGTTTCGTCCCTCTAGGACTCGTCAGTGATGCTACAGTGTACATCATACAACTGTTCAATCTCTCTAGGACTCGTCAGTGATGCTACAATGTATATCGTAAATATGTTCCGTCCCTCTAGGACTCGTCAGTGATGCTACAATGTACATAATACAACTGTTCCGTCCCTCTGGGACTCGTCAGTGATGCTACAATGTACCTCATAAATATGTTCCGTCCCTCTAGGACTCGTCAGTGATGCTATCATGTACATCATACAACTGTTCCGTCCCTCTGGGACTCGTCAGTGATGCTACAATGTACATAATACAACTGTTCCGTCCCTCTGGGACTCGTCAGTGATGCTACAATGTACATCATACATATGTTCAGTCCCTCTAGGACTCGTCAGTGATGCTACAATGTACATAATACAACTGTTCCGTCCCTCTGGGACTCGTCCGTGATGCTACAATGTACATCATACAGCTGTTCCGTCCCTCTGGGACTCGTCAGTGATGCTACAATGTACATCATACAGCTGTTCGGCCCCTCTGGGACTCGTCAGTGATGCTACAATGTACATCATACAGCTGTTCCGTCCCTGTTGGACTCGTCAGCGATGCTACAATGTACATCATACAGCTGTTCGGCCCCTCTGGGACTCGTCAGTGATGCTACAATGTACATCATACAACTGTTCCGTCCCTCTGGGACTCGTCAGTGATGCTACAATGTACATCATACATCTGTTCCGTCCCTCTGGGACTCGTCAGTGATGATACAATGTACATCATACAACTGTTTCGTCCCTCTAGGACTCGTCCGTGATTGTTAAGGGCCAAAATTTTGAAGCATAAGAGACGACTGACGAAAATCCAGAGTAAACGAAGGAAGGCAAAATCTAGATAGGGAGGTGCACTAACCTCATGATTCAATAAGCTTTGATATATATCCCAATTTAAGAACAACGTCAAGCACATATTTATATTCTTAATCGTGCCGCTATTCTAATGAATGAAAACGTGGAATACAGGTTACGACAAACCTCGGGGATTAAAGGTCCACCAGCAGTGTCTACCACTTGCAATCTCAAAGATTGTACAAAAGACACACAAGTGAATATCACATTTTAATACAAAATCAGAGTTAGACACAGTAAAGTAAAATAATTAATTAAACTGCATCATAAAGATGTTTAATCCTTCTAGGACTCGTCACTGATGCTAGTGGCCTAAATTTTGAAACCAAGGAGTCGACTGAGGAAATTTCAAGTGATCGAAAGTCAAAATATAGATGAGGAGGGGTGTAATTAAAAAAATCTAGTAAGTTGGATATATCCGATAATTTAAAAACAACGTCAAGTAAATCCGTCCATATATTCTGAACCGAGTCACTATTCGAATGAATTAAAACATGGGACCATTATCCCATAGCCTAATCAGATCTGATCTCACGTAAACTTGTGTTGTAAGTATTTTTTCAAGCAGCAATTACTGAAAACACTGAAGGTAAAATAATATACAAAGTTACTTCTTAGAAATGGAAAATTCATAGAGGAATTGAAATTATCCCACCAATAACTTATTTCAGTAGTACATGTAAATTACTGTTGAAAAGTATACAAGGATTTGCTGTAACTTCAAATTCTCCTGTTATATCCTTACAACAAATGTTATGTTCCCTATGCTACAAACTTACAAAATACTTCTGACAAAAGGATATTATTTTGCGGAAATCATGCATGGAGAATGGTTTTCTTTCTTAAGAAAATATTTTCGCTGTATATCTATTAATTCGTTTTATTTTCTTTATTCAGAAAAAAATGGAGAACCCTTCGAAAAAAAATGACGGTATAACCACTAAGTAACTATCGCTGACCGCATCTCTGTTCTCATAATCTACAATATATTAAACTGACCATCAGTATCCCTACAGCTGCTTCCCTTTAACGGTTACAATTCTATTCTCTTGATTGCTATATGTACAGTACAATGTACATGAATTCAACGCATAGTGATTACATATCAATTCTGATTTTAAATGAAGAAGATCAAATTTAGAATTAATTATCCTAATTTTTGTTGAGCAATAAACAGTGAAATAGGTTTAAACATCAATATGCAAGAATATAAACTCTAATATTGCATTTTTACAGATATTATGGAAATGAAGTGATACATGTATATTGCATAATGTATTTTCTGTATGTGCACTTCCTCTAGAGTGAATTTCTAATAAAGTTAGTTTATTCCCTGTAATAATCCAACGTACGTCTTTTACAGGTAAAAGTAATATGTATTCCACATTGACACAATAATTGTCTTACATATTGACAGATGTACTTATTCTCCCGGATCAGAAGATGGAGGACGATGTTTAATCGTAACTCCCACGATATTGTCCAGCTGCTGCCTGTAAAAGCCTACATTGTATTGATTCTATTGATATATTGTAAGTATACGTTGTCATCGTCAACACCATCGTCGTCGTCGTCGTCGAATTCATCATCAAAACCATCTTCTGGTTAGTGGTTGTACGCTTAGGTGACGCCCAAAACGAGGTTAATTACCTTTATAGTTTCAGAGAAAAATAAGATAAAATGGAAATTTCGGTCGAAATTTTCAAGATGGCCTCTTTTTGTTTTCCGTAAGTCATCGAGGTTTTATCGATTTGGATTGCAGTAAATTTATGACATTCAGTAAGAGATTTGTAGGCTTACACACCCTTCCGTTTGATACTCATTATAGTCAGCTGAATTTTCAAAACAGAAAAAAATTTAGTTTGTGTTCTTCGTTATACCGTCTTAGTTTAGGTGTTGATTTTGTGTCATTTCCATTTTATCCATACATTTTTAATGAGAGGTCTATAAACATATCTGGATTTATATTACCTTCAAGTAGATACGCTTATAATATTATACAGAAAAAAATGAAATGATAAACAGATTTAAAACAATCATTTCCGGTAACAGCGACAAACAATACGTTTGCTGCTAAGAAATGGAATTTCACGACTTAGTTTAGGTACGAAATATTCAGGTATTCCCAAAAACAGAGAAAAAAAAAGATACAGACATGTTTTCATCCTCTATGAAATAAAGTATTAATTTACACTATATGGCGACCTTACAAGATGATGCTGTGGTCTTGGTGTTATTGTTTTAAATACATTGTAGTATGAAGATGACATGATTTTATTAAATTCCTTTTTAAATGAAGAAAACCCGATTAAGCCTGTTTATTTGATGGCGAAAAAATTGAAGAGTCACAATGATGCGAGTGGCACAGAACTGGAGCTAAAGTAGTCAGGTGTATACAAACAATTGATTAATTTGCACGTTTCATTAATGTTTTAGATATGCTGTTTGGCTTAACTCCGTGGAATGATGCCATCCATTCGGTAGTTCTTTTCCCACATCGTACCTCTTTATATATGTAACCAGTATGTAATTGAAACTGGTCTGTATGCCTGGTTCTACCTTCCATATAAATACTACTCGATGCACCTCGTTTTTCAGTCACTATCTAACATACATAATGTATGTAATTAAAACTATTCGGAATCCCTCTATATACATCATGTACAGTGTATTTGTTTATATAGATTATTTGGTACTTATATATGTCTTACTTTACATAATAAAAAATCCAGTATGTTTTATGTCTTATCGTACATATGTATTGATTCTTCCAATACTTCTTTTCATTTGTTTTTGTTTGTTTTGTTTTTGTTTTGTTTTGTTTTTATTATTATTATTTTATTTTTTTTCTATCGTTCCTGGTACGTGGATTTTGATCTGAGGTAAAAACTCTAAATGTTCAAAATTCGTAATTCAAACCCAAAATTGATGTAATAGAACAAAATTGGAATTTAAAAAAGGAAGGGGGTTCCGAAGGATAAACATCCTCTGCTTTATCGAATGTGAGTAAGATTAATATTTTTAAATACTATATAACAACCAAATAATTTGATATCGCACTTAACTTCAAAATCATCATCTTCATTCCACATTTCAGAAAAATAAGCCATTTGAATAGCTCATTACAAACTGACGACGCTTCAGACATCTTCGACCAGATCTAACTTATAACACACATGCATCCTTATTTCGAATATACCATAATCATAACTATGATAATTAACTTTCCCTAACTATTCAGAAGATAAAAGTTAACTTCTTCAAGTTTTATTTGAATATTTAAACTATCCGTCAACATAGAGTTCAGGACATCAAAGCTACCATAAGTAAGAATTACCTCGATATAATACTTAAACTGTCCTTAGTACAGAGTTCTGGAGATCAAAGCTATCTTCAGTAAGTATAACTTCAGTGTAATACTTAAACTGTCCTCAACATAGAGTTCTGGACATCAAAGCTATCTTCAGTTAGTATGACTTCGGTGTAATACTTAAACTGTCCTTAGTACAGAGTTCTAGACAGCAAAACTATCTTCAGTAAGTATGACTTCGGTGTAATACTTAAACTCTCCTTAACACAGAGTTCTGGACATCAAAGCTATCTTCAGTAAGTATAACTTCGGTGTAATACTTAAACTCTCCTTAACACAGAGTTCTGGTAATCAAAACTACATTTTGTAAGTATTCTTGGATATATATTCAGATTAATGATCTCATTCTGGCTTTTTTATATTTTATATAAAACTACTGTGTATTTATTTTTTTAACGTAACTTGATTCTACATCTACATTTATATAAAAGGCAATAAGTTCATATACGTTTTGTAAGCATGAGCAGTTTTTCTCTTGTATTTTACACAGGCATCATTCAATAGTATCAGGTCATATATAAATCATGTATATTATGTGTATTCTTACAGTACCTCAAACCTTCACTAGTGCTTTGTGGATTAACAGAACATCCATTTTGATTGGCTGATTCACTTTCTCCTACATCAAGAGAAATAATATCGAGGTTCCAATTAAATTTTCTGTCCATTTACTTACACATGTACTTTATTTTTAGTTTAAACAAAGATGTAATATGACTGAACAAATCTCCATTGATCATGAATGTCTTATGTAAAGAAACAAAGGTGACTTTCTCAAGTGAACTTATATACTTGGAGAGTTTTACAATAAAAGATAAATGAATGGTGAAGCTGGATGGAATAAGATCTCTTTTATATTTATTTTATCTACACAATGGATATTTTTGGAACTGTTTCTTTTAATCAGTATTTCAAAAAGTACGAAGTATACACATTGAGGTCATATATGTATAATTGTAAATAACAAGTCGTTATTAGAAATTTATTTTTACATTCAGATGTATAACCCACAGACTCCTATACCGAAATTTTCTGGAATCAACACTGACGAAATGGAAAACAATATCACTTTCGTGACAGCGTACTTCTACATCGAGACGTTCCTAAAGGGTACACACAGCCGTGGAATACAACATTATCAGGCATGGGTAGAAGAATTCTCTAAACTTGAAAATGATTTGATTGTTTTTACAGATTCACATGAAATAGAAAATATAATATGGAGAGCGAGAAGCCATCTTCCTATGCACAAAACAAATATTTATTTCACAAACCAAGCGGATTTGTGGGCATTCAGCTTTTCAATTCAAATTAAAGAAATATTCGCGCAGCCAGGCTATCCAAAGCACCACCCAAACACAGTGATAGAACAGTACGCTTGTGCCATGCACGCCAAATACGAGTTGATAGAAAGGGTGATACGAGAGCGCATGTTTCGGACAAAGTATTTGGCGTGGATCGACATAGGCTACTTCCGCGTCAGATTTAAGAAACCGTTCCAACTCCAAATTCCGCCAGACTTCAAAGATGATCACATCGCATTTAGTCAGATGAATGCATTTCAGTCGCACAGTGCTTTTACAATCATTAGCGAAGATGCTGTTTGGGTAGCAGGCGGTATGTTTATAGGAAGACCGGAGTATTTAAAAATATTCGTTGAGGACTACAAGCGATTAGTTGAATTAATGATCGCGAGGCGTCTGATGGCTACAGACCAAAACTTGTTGTATATAATGTACACAAAAGCAGAACACGTGTTCCCGCGGGTACCCTTGCAGACATACAGCGCCCCTTGTAAATGTGACTGGTTCTATCTTGGAAACCATTGTCGTCATGTTTATCAGATGTCACAAGTAGTACGTCGTCGGAGGGCTGCAGGGAGAGGACAACTTCTTAGTGTTTATCAGCAGTATATTTAGTTTGTTAATCAACTAGTTTTGTCAGCATGTAGTATTATTGTCAACAGAATATGTAGTTGTTTTGTCAGCATGTAGTATTATTGTCAACAGAATATGTAGTTGTTTTGTCAGCAGTATATGTAGCTGTTTTGTCAGCAGTATATGTAGTTGTTTTGTCAGCAGTATATGTAATTGTTTTGTCAGCAGTATATGTAGCTGTTTTGTCAGCAGTATATGTAGTTGTTTTGTTAGCTGTATATAAGATTGTTTTGTCTGCAGTATATTTAATTGTTTTGTCAGCAGTAGATGTAGTTGTTTTGTCAGCAGTATATATTGTTGTTGTGTCAGCAGTATATGTAGTTGTTTTGTCAGCAGTATATGTAGTTGTTTTGTCAGCAGTATATGTAGTTTGTTAATCAGCATGTGGTATTGTTGTCAAGAGAATATGAAATTGTTTTGTCAGCAGTATATATAGTTGTTTTGTCAGCAGTATATATAGTTGTTTTGTCAGCAGTATATATAGCTGTTTTGTCAGCAGTATATGTAGTTGTTTTGTCAGCAGTATATGGAGTTGTTTTGTCAGCAGTATATGGAGTTGTTTTGTCAGCAGTGTATGTAGTTGTTTTGTCAGCAGTATATATAGTTGTTTTGTCAGCAGTATATGTAGTTGTTTTGTCAGCAGTATATATAGTTGTTTTGTCAGCAGTGTATGTAATTGTTTTGTCAGCAGTATATATAGTTGTTTTGTCAGCAGTATATGGAGTTGTTTTGTCAGCAGTATATGTAGTTGTTTTGTCAGCAGTATATGTAGTTGTTTTGTCAGCAGTATATGTAGTTGTTTTGTCAGCAGTATATGTAGTTGTTTTGTCAGCAGTATATGTAGTTGTTTTGTCAGCAGTATATATAGTTGTTTTGTCAGCAGTATATGTAGTTGTTTTGTCAGCAGTATATATAGTTGTTTTGTCAGCAGTATATGTAGTTGTTTTGTCAGCAGTATATGGAGTTGTTTTGTCAGCAGTATATGGAGTGGTTTGATATCAGTATATTTTATGACTTTGTTTTATTGACTTTTTCATAGGCACACATGAATGTACTTCGTCAAAAGAAATCCTTGAATTTATGCATAGATTTTTTCTAAAGTATGTACCAATGTTCACAAAAACAAACGGTGGTATAGTCTAGGATTACCTTTATTAATCTGATGTCCTACCAGGCACCTAACCTGCTTCATCACACGGTACAAGTCCTGGTAGTGTAGAGGACTGTAGTGCTTCATGCGTGTTCATTATTATATCACAGTGTTGGCTGTCTGGTCGGAATAACGTTAAAGAGAGTTCCATGGTAATCCGAAACAGTATTACCGCCGTTAACGTTACATACATGGTACATTTGTGTGCACAATTTGATTAATGTATTCGTCTTTTAATTGTTTTTGATAATAAATCTTTTAATATTATTAAACAATCGAGTGGTTTTGGATTCGTAGCAAACTGTTTTTTTTTTTTTTTTTTGGGGGGGGGGGGGGGGGAACGTTTTGTCATGTTTCCAAAAGAAAGTTACATACAATCTGGCTTTATCCTGAACGTAACTTAAACTTGAAGATATATATGTAACTGTTAGTAGACAACACTTTCGGTACTTTTCGGTACTTGTGTTCTGTATACACGTGTAATAGAACGTGCTTTTGCATTACTTCTCGTGCAATCGGAACTCCTCAGTGGGTATCTCATTATTTGCTCTGTTTACATAATTTCTTACATTTCGGGGTGCCAGTAAGTGATGCAGAAGTGAACACATTTGTGGTAAGTTTCGACATATGTCCGGTAATGCTGATATGGTTAAATAGCGTATGTGTGCTCCTCTAACATAGCTCTATACATGTAGACTATGTGTATCTTGTTATACGCTGGTGCTTGATAACAGCAAATCACTGCCGCAACAGAATGTGCGTCGTTCATATTTTCCATCAATGGTCGCAGACGGAACTGGTTAAGGAGGGACCATCTCAAAAGTGCATTGTACATGTATAATACTGTATGTTTATTATTCACTTCAGAACGTTACGACCGACTTAGAAAGATTGACAGCATTGCAGTCGAACTGATATCATAGAAGGTGACATTTAAATAACTATATATTTTAATATAAATAATATTAAAGTGAAAATTATACTAGCCTCATAAATGTATACTCCTAGCCTTGGTCGATGATTAACACAGTCTGACCCTAATCATTGTCACATTCATGAAAACATCATATGGAATTTCATAAGTAAATTGATTTCAAGTTGAAGACTTATGTATGTATAACTTTGAAATATTCGAAAGTTCTACGGCGATTCGAAATGGAATTAAGTCTATACCGCCTTATGATATTAATTGCTAATGAACAACCTAATGGAGAAATCTGGAAAAACACTTGTCTAGTTTAAATACATTTATGTTCACTTTTCATTAAATTATGCCTGTTTGGAACACAATACACTAACCAATGAAATACCTCCTGACGTCATAAACTAGTATCGATATTTCTTTGAAGATTTAAATCTTTACACTTAACAACGTCACTGTTTGTATTGATTGCTAAAGTCGCATTGTGATTAAGTAAAGGGTCTAGTAATTACAAATGAACGATGCTGCTTTCGAACCAAACTTTATTAAGTGTGATTGTATAAGAGACGTGTTAGAAATCTAGATGTAGTGTTACATTAAAGATCTAAATAAAGTACAATCTATTTTTGATCGTGTTCTCTTGGAAATGATTTGTTGCTGCTGTTGTCAATCACGTGACTATCTAATGTTTCTGGTATAATATGACTGTTCAATTGAACTCGCCGCTTTTCTAATGATGTGTATAAAGTAACTTTTTGGATTTTTACAAAAAATCTATTATCAATTTTCTGTGTCTGCATCTAAGTGTGTTTACGTTAAGGTTGGTACGTTCACAGGCACTCGAGGCCAGGACATTATTTTTTAAACATTGATTTTTGTTTTAGCACTCATAACTGACGTTATTTAAACGAAATATCAGCAGAATTCAAGTTTATGTGCCGGTTGACAAATCCGAGGTCCACGGTCATTAAAAATACACAAGGCAAGCAACTCCAGATTTTAAAAAATCGACCCCTCGCTTGGAAACTGGCTCAAAAAAAGTAGTTATGATAAGTTCCTTGTAAAACAATATGTATCCGTAGGTAGTGTGTATATTTACCTTTTATTTGGTGCATAACATTACAGGCAACGAGAAATTCACAATACGTACATGAGATTAACATCTCAATAATCGGAGATTATTATCGACCATGTAATTATCTTTGACGGAAGTAACATGCCATTTCAAGGGCGGTCACTCCGACTTTTTGGGAGAGGAGTTCCGGATAGCACTATACCAGTGAACAGGTAAGAAAGGTTCCGATGTCATTACGCGCGTAACTTCAAAATAAAAAAAATAGAAAAAAAAAATCATTTAATTTCCAATTTCTAAGTTAATATATTTCCCCCACGATATTTTTCATAAATTGCGCCCTTTTTTCATTATCTGCATGATTTTTTTTCTATTTTTTTTTTTGAAAAAAATTCTCATTACCGCCAGCTTGATTGAAAGTTGATGCATTCTGTATAATCCCTTACCATGATATTGTATCCGAGTTGGCAACACTTTCTAGTTGCCCAGCCATTATTTTTCCATCCCCGCAAATGTATTTGTAGAAATAAAAATATCTATTTTGAAGTTACGCGCGAAATGACATCGGAACCTTTCTTACCTGTTCACTGGTATAGTGCTATCCGGAACTCCTCTCCCAAAAAGTTGGAGTGACCGCCCTTGAAATGGCATGTTACTTCCGTCAAAGATAATTACATGGACGATAAAATCTCCGATTATTGAGATGTTAATCTCATGTACGTATTGTGAATTTCTCGTTGCCTGTAATGTTATGCACCAAATAAAAGGTAAATATACACACTACCTACGGATACATATTGTTTTACAAGGAACTTATCATAACTACTTTTTTTGAGCCAGTTTCCAATCACGTGATTTTTTAAAATCTGGAGTTGCTTGCCTTGTGTATTTTTAATGACCGTGGCGGATTTGTCAACCGGCACATAAACTTGAATTCTGCTGATATTTCGTTTAAATAACTTCATGAGTGCTAAAACAAAAATCAATGTTTAAAAAATAATATCCTGGCCTCGAGTGCCTGTGGGTACGTTAACTAGAACAATCACTCAAGTGACTCATACTTAAGGAATGCTTTACCATCGTACATTTGGAACCTACATTCACAGGCACTGCACGCCACCAGGATACTCTCGGTTGAAAGTATTCTCAAAATTAAGCATCAAGAAATTTAGTTAACTGGTTAGTGCTTCAAGACATTCACAAAACTTGTCGCGCTACAGCGAGTTATCAAACGCGCAGTTATTGTGACGTTGACGTTTTGTGTCCTTGGTTATATGTTGTGACATCATGGCATTGGTTGGCGTTAAAAGCTGTGTACTTGGAGCAATAAAGAAATTTTAATTTGATGCCAATATTTAGTTAAAATTTAAAGTCAAACAAATTCAGGAAAGTGAAAATGCTGTTACAGTATTTTTTTATTAACAGTGTTGCAAAGAGATACCTTTGTATTATACGTACCGATGGATTCCTTGTCATTGCGTACACTACATATATATAGATAGAGAGAGAGCAGAACTTAACAGTACACGCGTTTCCATCACTTTTATTAATACCTCCGTTCTGTCTCTAAAAAGGAAAATATTGAGTAAAACTGTACATTTGATAGCAGCATATGAAATGTACATGACTAATGACGCCAGGTGACCGTGCCTTCGGAGTCAACGTGTCTAAATAGTCTATGTCTAGAACATATGTGTTTATAGTGTATGATTTTGGTTTTGGTATCACCTCACGCATGTATACATTTTTTAAAGGATAGGATTTAAGTTTTTTCCTCATCGCACTTGATAGGATTTAGCTGCCCAAACTCTGGAACATGTGTGCGTTGTGCCAAAATTACATTTTAAGATGGCGAAATCCCAATCTTTAGTGCGTATTGCATAAGAACTTTAACGATCTGTGAAAATAACACATGATACCTCTCCAAGATATGTTTCTGCTAACAAGCAATTACATATATCTCACTGAAATTACCTACCCTATTTCGCCGAAAAAGAAAACTATTTTTTCCATTTTATTGTAGGTCACAACTAGGTCGAATCTGGCGGATACACGCCATACCTGTTTCTAAAAAGTCCAGGTAGGCATTAAAAAAAACATTTTTTTCATAATCATGTATCATCTTGTAAGCAAAATAAGTCAGTCTTTATCTGATTGATTTACTATCTCCATAGATACTACAAACACTCTCGTGATGTATTACTCATATGGTGGCGACAACGAGGAGGACGATCAGGAAGAGGAAGAGGAGGAAGAAAACGACGATGAAGAAGAAGAGGAAGAAGAGGAGTACGATTATGCTATTGAACTTTACAGGGCAATAGAGAAAGATGACAGGAACGCGTTACGCCAACTTCTTGACAATGGAGCCGACCCGGGGTTGAAGCCTTTCGAGGACAAGTCGAGGGCTCTCCTTCATATCTGTTGCGACAAGGGACACATAGAATGTGCTAAAATTTTACTGGATTATGAAGCTGCGATCGCTGTGACGGATGAATGGGGTATGACGTCACTGATGTATAGCACGGTGAGGCAGGACATGGGGATGACAAAAATGTTATTATCACGTGACTCAGAAATGGTGCATTGTCGTGACATTGAAGGAAAGTCAGCTTTGCACATGGCCATTGAAACAGGGCAACCTGAACTAGTGGAACTCCTACTGAACAATGGCGCAAACGTGAACGCTTCTACAGACAATGGAATCTCACCACTCATGGTACTGTGTATGGACTCGAACATTGAAAATAAAGTGAGGTTATTACGCATTCTCATTGATGCAGGTGCCGATGTTTCTCTGAGGGATTACAAGTGTAAGCGAACCGCTTTGCACGTACGTATATCACAGCGTCTCTAAAACGTTTGTCAATAATATGAACATCAATCAAGATGATGAATCTCAATCAAGATACTGATTCACTGGAAATAATGCATTGATCACGAACATGCTCAGAATGTGCGACAAACGTTTTGTGAAATACCCGACGATATATACGATATATTACTGAGAAAACATCTTTATCCTTTGTTACTTTCACTTTTCCCAATTAAAAATTAAATTGATTAGGAAATCAGACATCGCATACATGACTTCAGTACAATAAATGATGATTATTGCACGATATAGTCCTAGTGTATTGCAGCATATTTTACTATGAAATAAACGGTTAAATATCATAATGTTGTATTTGCCACACCCATTATCTATTGGACGAGTCACACCAAGAATAAGTAATATTGTAGATGTAATTTCTGTATCGTTGTATTACAGAATGCAGTCATCAACGGCAATTTCGAACTGTTTGAAATCCTATTATGTGCAGGCTCCGACCCAAACTTACTAGACGTGACAGGAAGGAGTCCATTGACAAACCTCATCTGTAGGCATGCGCGGATCACAGAGCGACAGCCTGACGTCAGTGATGACGTCTTGACCGCCGCCATTCAGTTAATACAGGCGGGAACAAATCTGAACAACAATTTGTGTGAATACAGCAACCCTCTGGTCAACGCAGCGTTCGTCAAGGCTTCGAAGTTGGTACGGGTTATCCTAGACTACGGAGCAGATCCAGATGTCACATGTGAGTAAATTAACTTCTTTGGGGGTTTTTATAGTTCAAGCATTACCATGGTGCAACATTTTCTAGAATGACATTTATGTTACCATGGTGCAAGATTTTCTAGAATGACATTTATGTATAATGATAGTTTGAACGGGTAGTGGATCTGACCTGATTGGGCATGTTATTTTTGATACAAAATCCAAAATGTTGTTTTGGAGTAAGATTTTTAAAAATGAGATGGGAGAAAGGTTCATCAATTTACGTGGTTGATCCACTGTTACGATGGAAATAGGATACACCTGGAGCGGTCCATTTGGACTAGGCCTACCTCTCGAAATACAAGGTGACCTTTGTCCACCGATCAAGACTGTCAACTGTCCCAGCTTTCCAAAAGGCAATTAACTAAACATTTTATCAAGGGCCGCACTCCACCTCTTTCACGTGACTGGTAACAAGAAATCACTTACAAATTCTTGTAAAGAAATGATAGTGAACAGTCTTCGAACTTTGTAATCTTAGCTGAAATTGTTGTCATTCCTGGTTGAACACATTTCTGAAATGCAAAATAACCCACCTTATAAAACCAGTGCACAGATGAGCAACAATAGAATGGTTGGAGTCAGTCTCTCTCTCTCTCTCTCTCTCTCTCTCTCTCTCTCTCTCTCTCTCTCTCTCTCTCTCTCTCTCTCTCTCTCTCTCTCTCTCTCTCTCTCTCTCTCTCTCTCTCTCTCTCTCTCTCTCTCTCTCTGTTTAACACATGCGGCTCTTAATGTCGTATGTGTTATGTACTTATTATGCTTCCTTTTTAATTCAGTTCGGAGTGGCACAACTGCCTTGCTGGTGTCGGTGCTGAAACGTGACTTGGCATGTATTCGAGCGTTACTTGAATGGAACTGTCGACTTGACATGAAGGGACGAGTCGCCTTCAACAAATATGACGAGCTGGAACTGGATCCGATGGAGTTAGCTATTGAAAAGGGATTCTGGGAGGTGGTAGTGATTCTAGTTTCTGCCGGATATAGAGTTAGTCGTCTGCCATACCTGAGACTTGATTTTACCGGAAACACTCCTAAATCACTATCGCTCAATTCGGAAATGTACACCTTCCTTCGGATACAGGCAAGCAATCCGCTGTTACTGTTTCATTCGGCAATACTTGCTGTTTTCAAAGCGTTAAATACAAACACTCATGGTAAGTTGAACGAACTCCCTCTTCCGGAAGCTATAAAAAGATTTATGCGTCAGGGTGAATTTTGTGAACTAGAAAATGGAGGGAATTCTAAGGATATCGATACGCTTAAATTATACTTTAAATCAATGGCATATGTGTAAATATTAAATTTGTTTCACATTTTTAATTTCGGAATCAAAAGTATTCTACATGTGTTATTTTGTTGTTTATTAACCTTTAACAAAACTTAATCTGAATTTAAACTTTATATTTTATCGTTTAGGTATTGGTGAAATGTATTACATAGACCTAAATGCTTTTGGAAAAAGGCATTATAAAATTACATCGGTTACGTCCTTTTTTTAAACACATATATGTATTGTATATTGTTTTGTAACCTTCATGTACATACATGTATGTAGATATATGTATCTGTACGTAATTCCGCGGCCAGTTAAATGTATTTTTATGTGTAGTTTCGTATTTTGCTCAATGAGATTTTCAGAAACTGTTGTTTTATATTTATTTGTCTATTATGGCCTCCTAATATTTCAGTGACAACATTTTTCACGTCATTCTTTATTATAAAAGTGTATTGTAGCTTTATTCATAAATCTAAATGACTATAATTTTAAGGACGCTCTTCCGGTAAATAAAAATACATAGATAAACTTGTATAATAGACACGATGATACAGTATCTTAGAATATTTTTTCTCGTGGGCTATTCGATTGCCAACTCCCAGTGAGTATTTCACGTGCCCAAAATGTGTTTAATCCATATCGACAGAATACCAAAACAAAACAAGAAACAAAACAAAAACAAAAACAATAAATAAAAAGAAAGCGAAAAAAGAGAAAAAAAAATAGAAAACAAAATAAGAACAAAGTAATTTTCCCGCCCGAATTTTTAGGTCCTGTTTGACTCTATGGAGTAAATCTGAAATGTTTCTGAACGAGGTTGTGATACCCGTTAGATATGTCATCACATGCATATTACACGAAGACAAAGACGTGGTCGTTTTTTAATCATCCTCATTTAAAGCAAGGCTTTGTTGATGATAGTGTAACTACTGATTTTAAATAAAACTTCATCAGTACATGCAGAGATACTCACTCTATGCAAGTGTACGTAGTATCTAACGGAAGGTTTAAAGCTGTAAGTGAAGTGATAGAATTTTTGTTAAAGGGATATTCCGGACAAGTTGTTATTTCTAGAAGGTCTTTTGTAGCTCTTAAGAATCATTCCTTGTAACTTTTTCAAGTATCGTCAACATCAAAATATCTTTCCTGTAGTCAGTTCGGATAATTAAGCTTTTTCAGAAAAAAAAACACCAAGGCTGTTTCAAAATTAGACCACCTAAAAATAGTACATTTACCACGTGACTGAATCCATTTAGTCACCGTTGTGTTGGTTCAGTTGTAAACCTGTTGTGACGCAATCATGGCCATTTAAAAGTCACCTAGCTTTATCAATATAGAATTCTACACATTAGATTATGGAGAATTGATTTTATGTCGGATAGAGGCGATTTTCCTTATAAATAAATACTTATGTAAAATATATAGTTTTCATAAAACAACATGCAACGAAATCAGAACTTTTCCCGAATATATCTTCAAAGTCCCGTTGGTCTAATATTCAAAAATGTGAAACTGATTTGTTTTTTAGAAGATGATGTGTTGGCAAAAAGAATTGGCTGTAAAAACAATTCTTTAAATTTTACAAAGAGAAATAATTTTTGCAAATTTGTAGTACACTTGTTCAATAGTCGACCAAAAAAAACAGTATTCTATCTAACATAACGTTTTATCGCCTCTCATAAGTCGATTCAGATTGGTGGTAGATACTTTTGATACGTACGCACGTGTTTTACTATGCTGTTACTGTACATGTAAATCGTATTGGTGATTTGTAAATTAAATATTTGATTTTAAACTTTGGTGTTTTTATTTTAATTTATGAAAATATATTGTGCATGTCTTATCTGTTCCATTTATATAATAAACTATGTTGAATACTTGTGTTGTGGCCCTCATTAATATACTGTCGCATTTCACATGGTTGTTTGACAAGCCACTGGAACTTAGTTATCACTCCAAACGAAAAAAATGACGATGGAAAAACATTCCATATGTAATGTAAATCTCATTTTTAAATTCAAAGAGTGGCAAACACAAATAAGATACAGAACGGATTTATCCGGGGCATGTTTGTTGTTAAAATAATAATAAACAACGGTATTAATAATTACTTGTCACAAGGTTATAATGTTGTTCAAACAAACTGATAATGTACGCTTACGTTTTACAAAATTACATTGTAATTCAGCTTAAAGTTACATTTACCTACATGATAATTCATTGGTGTATGTCAACTTCCCATTCTTTGTACTGATAAGTTAGGTTGGAGGAAGTAAATAAAAACCTACAGGATGTATGATATAACTGTTCCATCGGTATCCATTGTCTTTGAAATCTTACTGAAGACATATATCTGTAACGCGTGTCCAATGTTATACAGTGGTGATAAACGATACTCCATAGGTTACAAACACTATCACTTCCCCCTTGAACATTTCATATCAAACTTAATGTCCGACACCTTGTGGATCAGATAAGAAGTCAAGTTTGAGCATGTGATGTACATGAAACGAATCTCGAGGTCGTTTAAAATTATGTTGTACTGGCTTTGAAGTTGGGTGTCGCACCTTTGTGATCTTTTAAAAGCTTATCAGTCTGTGATTGTCAGTTTTTTGCTTTTTCAACTCCGTCTTAACCAATCAAATTCGTCCACCTGTGTCTTCCATTTTATCAGGAACTATTCCAGGAGTGCAGAATGCGAAAGTGATCGTAACTGCTGGAATATCGAGGATGGAAAATGAGTTGAAGACATCCTTGTTTAAGTAGTATTTGTCCACTCAAAGTCAATCTACGGTTTGACAAGAGACTAATTGCATTGTAATCAGAAAAATATAAATGTAATAATGTGAAATACATCGTAGGCCTATGCCGAGCCTGTGAGTATTTAGCGATCAGCTGATGTTTCAAGACTTATATAGATGAAATCTTTGTTAACTGTGAATCAGGGGCAGATTGAAACAGTGTATATTTTTCTATTTTGACGAGTGTTGTGATATGTATGTAAATGATGTGCCGATTTTATATAAATTTTCATAGTTTGTCTACTGTGCGTCGCCGCCATGTTGGTTCAGTTACTGCCAAACGCGCCATAGAATTCTAATTCCATAGTACACTAACGTAAGTGCCATAGACTATTATATAACTTCACATAATAATAGATTATATCATAATATAAAACACACATTGCGTACATACTTTCAGTCAGTTTAGTCTATTTCCAATGGTAAGGTTTCAACCGTTAACTGTATATTTTTAAAATACGATTCAGAAATGAAAATGAAGAATTAAAATGAGTTCCTGAGCAACGATAGAACAAATTTGCAACTTTTTCTGTACATTTTCCTTTTTAGCACTATGTTACAGAGCGGCCACAGAGCATGACTTAGATGAGTAATCCAGATGTTTTTCTTCCAAATCTCCTTTTATGATAATTTAGAGGCACTGGGAGTATGAAAAGCGGAGCAGTTCCAACAATTCAAGTTAGCGCTTTCTCCCCGGCATCTGATGACGTTTCAATACGCCGACTGGTTTAATATCGCTTTGTGAGTAGGAGTTATCTCCCTTGTATTCATAACGCGATATTTTTATCTTTTCCCGTAAATAATTAGTTACTAGGTAAGAATTACATATTTAAGAGTATAGGGATCTCTCGTATATTTATTATAAGATATTTGGATGTAATCTGGTAATAGTGAAATTGATGATTTGATCAATTTTCATATATCACTTGGTAAAATCTTTAAGTAAAGTGATTCTATTCATTATTGTTAAAAGATAAATGTGCATTTAAAATGCGGTACTTTAGCGACGTGTTATATACGTCTCTGGATACTAGAAATGTCTATGAAAAGAGACAACATAAAGTCGTTACATTAATCACCAATGCTCGAGATTGTTTTAATATGGCGTCATTAAAAGATCTCTTCTAAACCAATTATCATGTTATAAACTTTATTCTATTACTGCAAACCGTTATTGTTGCTTCACGACTAAATATTTATCCACAATACAAGTTTTTAAACACACTGATTCTTTATACAAGATATAGTCATGTACAGCAATATAGCCACCAATAAGATCAAATATTAATTATACAGACAGATATCTCACATCCACGATACTCCAGGGGTTACGATCTCTGCACCCCTGGAACACATCATGGCAAAATTGAAGGTTTCATGTGGGACACCTTGTGGACAAGACGAAAAGACTAGTTTGATCCTTTACTGTACAACAAGTGAATCTTGAAGTCGCATAACGGTATATGGTAATGACCTTGAAACTGGGTATCGCTCCTTTGTAACTACTTCTAAAGGAGCGCATCATGCTGTGATTGATCAGTGTTTGTTTTATCCTGGAACCAGTCATATAAGATCACTTCTGCCTTCAATTTTGCCATGACATGTTCCACGGGTGTAGGGAGCGAAAATGATCGTAACTCCTGGCGTATTGGGGATGACTGATATATCGTCATGCATCCTCTTATAATAGAAAGAGTAAAATATGCCTTTGTGTCTGGGATATCAAAATTATGTGTTTTTGCACTTGACTTCGGGCGTTGATTTTTTTTCTTTACCATAATTGGCTAATAAGACGGTATGTGATCAAACTACGACAATAAAGACTTAGGTGAGGAACCCTAAAGTAGAGAAGACAAGCAAGTTTCGTTTCAAACAACACACCAAAAGATACATTATTATGTTTTTAACACTACCAGACACCTACATGTATATTTTTGCACCATATTTAGGATATCAGGTCAGTTTGGCGATTTTTGTGATTCATAGTGACCGAACAAAGGACAGCCATCTTAGCTATATATAGCCACATATAGAAACATTACTTATATAAAATACGTATAGTGAACAGTATATATAGTATGGCGTGAACAGTATATATAGTATGGCGTGCTCGTCTAAAACTGATACAGGGTTCCATATTACCAAAGAACAGGCTCTAGTTTTCACAACCCCTATTTGTGGAGCTGCTACTGATAAACGGAAACAAATGTCTAGTCCAGTGTCTCCGGACATTATCGAGAACAAACGCCCTGATTTAGGAACACCGGGTTCTCACGTAACCGGTAATTCAAACATGGCTGGCAATAAACTTGAATCCCAAATTTCACCTGAATTTCTGCAAGAATTTGCCCAGATGCTTGCTCCTACCATAGCAACAATGGTGGCTAGTTTAATAGAAAACTCACTCACTCAGACAATCCAACCTATGATACAGAGTGCTGTGAGTACCGCCATTAATAATGATAGCCAACTCGACAGTATCGTCACTAAAAACGTCAGGGAAAAAGTGTCACCCCTCTTACAAACAATTGAAAAGCAAGCATCAGAATTAAAGGATCTGAAAACGGAAATGAATGATCTTCGCTCAGAGTTGGAAGAACAACAACAGTACTCCAGGCGCACTGCGCTTAAATTCCACAACGTCCCAGTACCCCACGGGGATCTTTCTGCTTTTGATACACATGAGGCAGTAATAAACATTGCTCGTGCTATCAAGGTAAACATAAATCGGGAGGACATTTCCAGGTCCCATGTTCTGGGTAAGGTCAAAAATGGTACGACGACTGTTATTGCGCGCTTTGTTCGCTACACAGACCGACACAAAATCTTCCAAAACAAAAAACAGTGTAAAAACCTAGACAACAACATCTTCATTACGGAGAGTCTCACAGGACACCGATCAGGACTTGTAAGCCGTCTCAACAAGCTACGCAAAGAAAAACACATTTATGCCCTGTGGACTATGGACGGCAGAATCTTTTATAAAACGAGTGAATTCTCCGACAAAATCATTATAAAATCTGCAGAATGTGTAAGAGCACTAGAGTTGAAACATCACCCAAGCTCCGTATAATAGATTCCGTGTTTTTTCCTAAAAATGGTCATGTATATATGTCTATGATAACATAGAGGTTGTATCTTATGAAAATTTTTAATATCACATATTACAAGTTTGTTATGCGTCTCATGATATATTAAAAAAAAAATTGTATGTGTCTAATGATATATCACAATTTTGGTATATGTCTAATGATATGTTATAAATTTGATATATGTCTAAAGAAATATTACAAATGATTTGAGTCTAACGGAATAGAACACAATTGGTATGCATTATATATATTACAAATATGGTATGTGATATATGGCATCTGACAAATTTGAGATGTGTCTAATGATATATTCTAAGTTTCGTCTGTGTCCAATGATGCATGTATATAACAAATTTTAGGATTTGTTTCATGATATCATATTGAAAAAGTTGGTGATATGTCTAATGACATATTACAAATTTAAATTACGGTAATATTTTATGTGTAATGAAATAATACACAAGATATATTAAAAATTTGATGTGTGACTAAAGGCATAAAACAATTTTTGATATGTGTCTAATGATATATTACAATTTTTGGTATGTGTCTAATGATATATTACAGATTTTGGTATGTGTCTAATGATATACAATGTATTACAATTTTTGGTATGTGTTTAATGATATACAATGTATTACAATTTTTGGTATGTGTTTAATGATATACAATGTATTACAATTTTTGGTATGTGTTTAATGATATACAATGTATTACAATTTTTGGTATGTATCTAATGATATGTTATAAAATTTATATATGTCTAAAGAAATATTACAAATGATTGAAGTCTGATGGAATAGAACACAATTGACATGTATTATGGTATACTACAAACATGGTATGTGAAAAATGGCATATAACAGATTTGATATGTGTCTAATGATACAATATAAATTTTCGTCTGTGTCTAAAGACAAAAAATAACCTTGGTATAAATTTAATGAAATAGTACACATTTGGTATGTATTATGATATATAGCAAACTTCGTATGTGACAAGTGGCATATGGCAAAGTTGATATGTGTCGAAAAATGTATTACAAATTTCCGTCTGAATTTAAATGGCTCTTAATATTTAATTCTAATAATGTGGTTTGTGTCTAATGATATATATAAAAAAAACCTTTGTATATGTCAAATGAAATACTACACACTTGCTATGGCCTTGGTGATATATTACAAAGTTGATGTGTGACTATCAGCATTATAACAAGTCTTGATATACGACTATAGGAATAAAACTAATTTGATATGTGTCAAGGGAAAACTTACAAGTTTTGATATGTGCCTAACGATTTATTGCACATTCTGGTATGTGTCAAGTGATATATTATAAATTAGATATATGTCCTAATAAGATATTACAAATTTAGTATGAGTATGCGACTAATTGCACATGGCAAATGTGATATTTGTCTGATGATATATTACAATTATTGGTCTGTGTCTGATGATATATTACAATTATTGGTCTGTGTCTGATGGTATATTACAAATATTGGCCTGTGTCTGATGATATATTACAAATATTGGTCTGTATCTGATGATATATTACAGATTATTGGTCTGTGACTGATGATATATTACAAATATTGGTCTGTGTCTGATGATACATTACAATTATTGGTCTGTGTCTGATGATATATTACAAACTTTGGTCTGTGTCTAGTGATATATTATACACTTTTACTTGTCCTGTACATATTGTTATGATGTTATATCTGAAAGTGTTTATCTAAATGTAATTATCTAAGTTCTCCATCACGCAACGTGCCATACACAGATATACTCTTGTGAAAACCATGTTTTCTCTTTACGATTTTTTACGTCATTTTCCTTTATTTTCTATCTTGTATCTTTTCTGTTCTTTTCTTTTCCTTGTAAGAATTACTACTGGGTGTATTGGCTATATAACCATGGTAGATGGACCTGATGGCTACTCTATTGTCTACTCTATTGTTTATGTAATTTTTGATGATGATGGGTAATGATTTAATGCAGTATAGAGTAGCTATTGGTTGCTTCTACCAACGGATACACGGTATAAATACTACATTACATTTCTTCATTTTTATTTCTATCAGTAAACTGTTTACAAGATGTAGGTCTAGCTTAATGAGTATCATTACTTCTTTATTATTAGCCATTCACGCTACTCTGTCTGCCATTACTAATAACTCTTGCTTTCTATTAATTTTACAACTTCTCATCCTGTCATGTAACGATGTCCATCCTAACCCCGGCCCTATCGAGAAAACCGACATTTCTATCTTTCATCTAAATATTCGAAGTCTGAAAAACAAATTATCATTTCTAGAAAATATAGCATTAGATTATGATATTGTCTGTGTCACCGAGACTCACCTTGATAACTCCACCGTAGACGCTGATATACTCCTTAGTGATTATGATGTATACCGTAAAGATCGTGGGTCTCCGGGTGGGGGGATAGCTGTTTACGCTTCCAGGCTCTTGTGCACCCGTCACAGAGCTGATTTGGAATTCCGGGTGGGTGAAATTATTTGGACAGAACTCCAGTTTTCAGAGCAAAAATATCTTCTTTGTACTGTGTATAGACCTCCTAATTGTGATCGTTCCTTCTGGTATTACTTCCGACACTCAATTGAAACGGCTTTTAATGAAACTTCACACGTAGTAATCGTTGGTGATATCAACGTTGACCTCTTAACTATTAATAATAATCATGTATTTGTTGATATCCTTGACTCCTTTAATCTATCGAATATCGTTCAAAGACCGACACGTGTAGGACGTACAAGCTCGACCTTACTTGACCCGATTATTCTGTCTGACACGTGCAGTTTTAGCTGCACCGACGTAATAGATATAGACAGTGACATCTCTGACCATAGCGCGACAACGGTTGAATTGACAGTTAGGACTAGTATTAGGAAGACTTATGAAAGAACTATAAGATGCTACAATGACGCAAATTATAACTTATTTAATAATAAATTAAACGATACGGACTGGGTAGACTTATTTGCGACTGCTAACTCTCCTGACGATATGTGTGAAATTTTTACAACGCGATACCTAGACATAGCTAGGGAATGTATACCGACTCGGACGGTGACCGTTAGACCTAATGACAAACCCTGGTTTGACTCAAATTTAAGACGTGAAATTTGGAAAAGGAATAGACTGTTGAAATTGTATAAATCAAACCGCTCCAACAACAACTTATCTAACTTTCGGAAACAACGTAATCATGTGAATAACTTGAAGAAACGAACAAAAGAATTTTTTTATGCTGATATAAATGGAATTTTAGATCGATACTCGAATTCAAATCCTAGAAATTTTTGGAAAATTGTACGTAAATTAGTTAAATCTTCAGACGAATCAAACATTATACCCCCTATTAGAAATACTCATGGCAACATTGAAATGACCGATGATGGCAAAGCTAATATTTTAAATGATTACTTTGTTTCCATTTCTACTATAGACGACATTAATATAGAATCTCCGACGGTAGAATTACGGACAGACTCGACAATATCAGATATACATTTTGAATTGAGGGACGTAATTGACATACTTAAATCTTTAAATGTGAATAAAGCTGTTGGTATAGACACAATCAGTCATAATATGTTAAAAAATACAGCAGTATCAGTAGCTTTCCCACTATCTCTCATCTTTAGATCCTCTCTGGAAACTGGGGTTTTTCCTAAAATGTGGAAACATGCATTAGTGATACCATTATTCAAAAAAGGGGACAAACACAATTTTGCTAATTACAGGCCAATTTCATTATTAAGCACTGTTGGTAAAGTTTTTGAAAGATTAGTTGTAAAATACCTTAATAACTATTTACTAGAAAATTCACTGATATACAAGTTCCAATCTGGTTTTCAACCTGGTCACTCGACAGTACATCAACTTATCGAAATTTATCATACTTTATGCGAAAATCTAGAAAAAATGCAACCTACATGTTTAGTTTTTTGCGATATATCGAAAGCGTTTGATCGTGTGTGGCACAGGGGTCTGGAAGTGAAACTAGCAAATTATGGTATTCGGGGTAAACTTTTAAATTGGCTTGTTAATTATATAAGTGAAAGAAAACAGCAAGTTTGCGTGGGTAACTCTAAATCCTCTATTAAATCTTCTAATGCGGGTGTTCCACAAGGCTCAGTACTTGGTCCCCTATTATTTATTTTATATATTAATGATTTAACCGATAATCTTCAGAGTTTCTCAAAATTATTTGCCGATGACACTTCTTTATTATACTCGAACCCATCCCCTTACAACGTTGAAACTGTAATAAATGATGATTTAGAACAAATTCAAAATTGGGCGAGAAAGTGGCTAGTAAAGTTTAATCCAACTAAAACAGAAGCATTACTTATCCATAATTCCGAATTAGACTACGCGATAGATATAAAATTTGATAATGTTAGTGTGAATTTTGTAGATAATCATAAGCATTTGGGGGTAACATTTGACCAGAATTGTAAATGGACAAGTCATATTGAGGACATTTGTAAAAAAGTATCTAAGCAGATTAGTATCTTGCGAAAACTTAAATTTATTCTAGGTAGACAAACATTGTATAGAATATATAATTCTTATATTATTCCACTATTAGAATATTGCTGTGAGGTATGGGATGGATGTACTCTCGGTGACGCAGACAAATTAGAAAAACTTCAATTAGAGGCTGCTCGTGTGATTACGGGGTTACCATCTTATACGAGCAGAGATTCCTTATATTCTGAATGTGGGTTAGAACCACTTTGCTTTAGACGCTCTAGAAGGAAATTGCAGCTTTTTTATAAAATCAAAAATAACTTAACACCTGATTATTTATCCACTCTTCTTCCCCCCTTAGTCTCAGAAAATTCACCCTATAACCTTCGAAATGCCAATAATTACTCCATACCAAACTACCGTCTACAACTCACAAAATCTTCTTTCTTTCCCTCTACTATTCATCTTTGGAATCAGTTAGACCACGATATCCGACAAAGTGAAACATATTCGGTCTTTAAACACTCTCTCCGTAAAAACACAGACATTCGAATTCCGCCCTATTTTCTTATTGGTGATAGAAAAACTAACATCCTGCATGCCAGATTACGTAACAGATCCAGTACTTTAAATAATGACTTGTTTCATGCTAACTTAATTAATTATAAACACTGTCAATGTGGACACTATATCGAAGATGCTCATCACTTCTTTTTTGTATGTAATAATTATGCCTACCAACGCCTACAACTTTATCGTGAGCTTAATGATTTCATTCCACTGGACCTCCACCTTCTATTATTTGGAAACTCCGAGCTGACTAACCAGGAAAACGAAACTATATGCCAATCCACCCAAAGATTTATTATAAATACAAACCGGTTTTAAATTATACTCTATAGTAAATTATAATCGTTCCTTCCCAACTCGGGTGACAATCGGTTGAGATATGTTATTTCCAGAAGGATCAGCATGGACCAAGGAGAAGGACATCGGTGGCACGGTTTTTGATAGACATTGACAAGTTGAACGCTAGGAAGAGTGGAATAGTATAAAGAATGTGATTGTCACCTGGGTTGGGTTAGACCCCCCCCCCCCCCCCCCCCCCCCTCTCTCTCTCTCTGTCTCTCTCTCTCTCTCTGTATATATAATTGTATCTTGTAAATTTCGAATAGGTCATCTTTTGCATTTATATGTGTCTGTTATTTATCATGGAACGGGCTTTATATAAGTTTGTAAACTTGTGCCCAATCCATTTGTATATACAATTTATGCAATAAAATATGTTTAAATCAATGTGTCTGTGATATGCATATAGGTCTTTGTAACTACCCAGCATTATCAAAAAACACACTTACATTTCCGGAAGTCAAACCTGTCATTTGATAACAAGTGTTAACACGTGGGATAATGACATGTTTGTGTTTCTATAGACTTCCGGAAACGAAATTATATTTTTGAGAAACGCTCCTATCAGTCATCCTAAAGAGGGCGCCACCATTTGAAGGGTATTTTCCGAGGATGAAACTGGTTGTTTTCGGATCAACAGGTGGTTCGGGGTTAGAGGTCATCAAAGAGGCCCTCTTAAGGAACCATAATGTGCTGGCGATAGCAAGGAATCCCGGAAAAGTCACTATACAACATGCTAATTTGAAGGTTGTTATTATGTTACTCTTAAGCAGAAGGATGTCAACATAGGAAACGCTAGGGTACATGGTAGACTAAATTCGGTGAAGTAGGAGGTCGACGTTCAGCACTGACGAAAAAATCAATGTCTTTTGTATTGGTTTTTGATTTGCTATTTTTTTAATGATGATGCAACCCCTTGGGTATTGATGGTGAGAGCAGAGATTATTATCATCATTATCATTTCCTTTCCTTTTTGTTTTGTTTGTCTGTTTGTTTGTTTTTCTATTTGTGCTGTCATTCTTTCCGGATATTTTGTCCCTCTGGTTCCCGTCCTACTAGTCCTGAGTACTTCCGGTTTATAAACACATCGATGTTATGTGCGACATGGATATCGCTCCTGCAGATAGTTTTGGGTAATTAATAGATGAAAGCAAATGTCGTATCATAAAGTAACGTTAGAAATTAGGTTATGTTATAATGACAATGCTTCTTCGCCAAAGAGTTAATTTGCAAGTTACCAAATTTCTGCTGTCATGTAATTATTAGGTAATAGTGATGCAATGCATTATGCGTACGTTTTGTACAGTTGTATTTCCAGTTTCTATGATCTCAAGGCGAGTCATTATCTCCAATAAACTGAATATCAAAGATAAGTTGTGTGCACAGTATTCGTACTTTCAGTTGTTTTTATTATAAAAGATATCACCATCAATAATATCATAACATATTCCAAATATATATCTAAACATTTTTGTAAATCGAATTCATAGAAATGAACTGATTCGTCGTTAAGGTAATTAATGATGGCCTCTTATAAGCAGTTCATGCGGTAGACCGAAACTTTCTGTCTCGGAAATGATAATTTGATGTCAATATTCACATTCATTTTTGCTGTTGCTGATATTTATTTTCTATGACTGCTCATTTTAAAGCTTTCAAATGAGCAGTCAGTAAGGGAAAATCTTAGAAGGAAAGTAAAAAATATCTTAAAGTAGTGAAATTCAAGACTTGCACTCTTCAGGCACTCTTAACACATTGGTATGGGTGCACTGTAAGGAAAGGGGGAACACTGATGTGAGATGCAGCAATATCTGATTTCAATATTTGAAAAGTACATGAATTAAGAGGAAGAATATGCATATTGATAGGTTGTTGGTTCAGATTTTGCCAAATGTATAGTTTTTATGTAACAAATCTAACTTGCCGTAAGTACACACAACTTACAATTGATTGTAAAAAATTTTACTGACAATAATTTAATAAAGTACTTAAGTTATCAAAGATCTATGCACCACACATCTAATGACCCTTCATCCAAAATTTTATGTTATGTTAAGATTTCCATTGATCCCTTGTTTCAACATTTTGATTTCGGAGCTGAGCAGGAAAATAAAATGTCCGACAGTCAGCCACAATGGACTTTGGCTATAAAAGTTTGTTATTGGTTTTTCTTCTTAAGAGCTTGATGGATCTTTCTCAGATTTTATGAAAGGGTTCCTCTTAGTCCTTAGTTGTGCCCTTTTGATATTCGGCATCAAAATTCCTCTGCAATATCTTTGTTATTTATTTCAAATGTCACATTATGGCGATCAATTACATTTTATATATGGTTTAATACAGGAGATTTTATACATGTTGAGGCTACATCATTTTCATTTCACTTTATGAGTAAAGGAAACTGCTACATGTGAAACAGTATTGCCAACCTTTCAGAATGAAATATCAGGTCATGAACAGCTAAAAACAAGGGTGAAAGGGTCGAAACAAGGATCATGTTTGGTACGACCTGTTTTTAATTTTTTTTTCAGGAAAACGTGGAGTATAAGATATGCCGAATTAAACAAACCACTTCATATAAGTATTTATATACAGAAGCTTTATTCATCACATATTTATTATACTTTTTCTTCACAATTCTTGGAGCTGCAACTGGCAGCTTTGGTTGGGTGTACAGACATTGCCTAATTCCAATCTATAAGCCTTCCATCCTAAATTTCTGTAACATACATCATTCTCTTAACAAATAGCAGTTTTGTGCAACTTTGTTTTAAAAAGATAAAGAAATCTGAGACATTTACAACATTTAAGAAACCTATCAAATGCAGCACATTGTTTTTGTTCTGCTACACCTGGTCCTAATTACATTTTCAAAATAAAGAAATGGAAGTGAATACTTCTTGTGGAAATGTAAAAAATGTTTTGTGAATATTGTCCCAATTTGGCAATGACCTGCTAATGTTGCATGGGCTGCTGTTTTCTCACAAGAGATAGGTAGCAACAATTTTATAAACTACATATGGACATAGTTTAATACAAGGGCTGATTGATAAGTTGGTATACCTTGCTTCGAAGAAATTGAGCAGGTTTGTCCTTTTCCAGCTCTACTATGCCTGAACTTTGGCTGTTGTGACCACAGAAATGGTCTAAAACACTCATGATATTGTTGTGACTGACAGGGGAGTTACAGACATATATAGCCAGTACAGTTGAGATTTCACAGGAAAGAGTACATTCCATTTTAGGGAAGATCTTCCAATGAGAAAGCTCTGGTTAGGTAAGAAGACTTCTGACATCTGATCAGAAGCACACCAGACATACTATGTCACATGCTTATCTGAACCTTTTATAGGCAAATCTTGCTAATTTTCTGAAGAGGTTTTTGACTATGGATGAAACATGGGTCCATCATTTTACCCCAAAGGCCAAACAACAGTCTAAACAATGGACGATGAGATGCTGATGGTATTTTAATGGTAGATTATCTGTTAAAGGGACGAACAATAAATGGCACATATTATGTATCATTTCTTAGGTAATTTACAGAAAATATTAAACTCAAACACTACAGAAAACTCAGTAAAGGTGTATTGTTCCACCAGACAATGCCCCTGTTTACAAGTCTGTCATTGCCATGGCTGTCATTAATCACTGGCTTTGAATTGATTGAGCATCTGCCTTATTCCCCTGATCTTGCTCCATCAGACTTTCATCTATTTTCAAAATTGAAAAAGGCCATTTCCAGCACCCTATTTACAGAACTTACTGAAAGGCAAGAAAAGGACTTCCTTAAAAGTGGCATTGAGGCCCTTAAACATTGCTGGCAAAAGAGTATAGATACTGAAGGGGATTATGTTGGAAAATAATGCAATATGTCCACCAAAAATCACACCCTTAAGCAGGAGGTTCAGTATATCTCAATCTAGTGTAATAAAGACTTTTGTAGACAGATAAATTCTGATTCCCAAAACAATTTTACATAAACTTGATCCTATCTTATGTCTTTGTGTTGCTGACTTTAGCAGCCTCTGACAGTGATTGCTTACAATAATACATATCTACATCTCCAGAACATATTGAACAAGCAATTAAATCACAGACAAAAGATGATTTGAACAGAAAACTACCCATCTTTTATGCAAGAATAGTCTGTCTGTCTCCCTCCTCTGATCACAGCATGTAAATGATTCTGCTTGAGTGAGACTGCAGATATTTGTGTGAATGGGATAAATAAAGGTAAATCTAGCGGTATTCCAGAGCTAATCTTGAATGAAAATCATAGGTAATTTGGTAATCCAAACAGATGAGTCAGTGATGGTAGTCTAAATACCAGTTGACCTTGTGAATACATGTGAGTTAGCAATACTGTGAAAGAAAGACTATGTTTTCATCTTTGAAAGTAAATATTTATGAAAGCATAGAATGGTGTGTGTAAATATATTTTCTGAAATCATGTGATAGATTTTGAGAGGTTAAGGTTGACAAGTATCATGGGATGATTTACAATTGTCATAATGATCTCATTGAAAAACATTTTACTTCCATGTGTGATATGAAGTTTGATGATGATGTTTGATGCTTGGTAGTGTACCTGGTAGTTCTATTGTTGACCTTGCTCTCAGTTTGAGAATGTGACATTATTGACATAGATTAATAAGGATTTGCATGACAGATTTTCCTACTTCCATCAAATGGGACTTTTAATTAAGATTCTGGTGGTTTGTGAGTATTTTTTGTTCTTAAGTTTAATTATATCATCTGTGAAAATGAGATTTTAATTTGAATAATCAATTGCTCCCGTTTCTTTTTTTTGAAGGTTGCACAAGCGAAATTGTTTGAGCCACGTGACCTTGAAGGACCAATCAGAGAAAGTGATGCTGTTGTTTCCTGTCTTGGCTGTAATGCCGGATTCCTTGGCAGAAAGCCGACAACATTCTATACAGATTCCATGTCGTCATTGACGACAGCCATGAGAGCAGCGAATAAAACACGACTTGTGTGTATGTCGTCGTGGTGTACACATCGTATGTATATTAGAATATGGACACCTACATTTATTGCAAAACTATAATGTGATGTGTGGTTTACATTTTGAATGGTTCGGATGCTATTATATTTTATTTGGAATTCAAATAACAATGTATTTCAATGATCTTTCACTTTGTATATTTCATTTCAATAAGACTGTAAATATTCTGATTAACAGTAACAGTGATCTCTTGATCATTTCCATAAACATATTTCTTCTTTAAAAATTCATAAATATGTGGATTAAAGTGCAATTGCAACTCAAATCAACAATGATGAAGTTGTAAAGTTTTTCTTCAGAGAAACATTTAAGACATGAATGTACTACTAAGATGTCGCAGGGTATATTGTAATAAGAAGGTATTTTTCTTTTCATTGTTTCCATTGTTTATGGTCACTAGAACATGGACACTAGGTAAATTCTTTTATGTCAACTGTCGCTAAATACAGTGGATATCATAATAAATCATGATTAATTATTTTGTTTTTAGCGGGCATAAGGACTCACTGGTTCTCTGAGTGGGTTATGCGGCCATTTGTCATAGGAAACCTACTCAAAAATCTTTCAGAGATGGAGAATGACCTTAAGCACAACTACTTGGATCTGGATTTTACCGTGGTTAAAGCACCAGGCCTGATAAACACAAAGAGCTCAGGTAATCAAAAGGAACATGATGATAGTACTAGATACCTGAAAAAGGCTTTAATTCTTTTCTTAGTGAACAAGGAGACAATCATATATCATTAAGCCTATTTGTTTTACGTCCTCAAATCTTTTATTAGTGAACAAGGAGACAATCATATATCATTAAGCCTATTTGTTTTACGTCCTCAAATCTTTTATTAGTGAACAAGGAGACAATAATATATCATCCAGCCTATTTGTTTTACGCCCTCAAATCTTTTCTTATTGAACAAGGAGACAATCATATACTGTCCAGCCTATTTGATTATAGAAAAAGGTACTTGTATGTACTCGGTTTTATACACAATGTCACAGCTTATTCTTCATAACATCGCAGCAATAGGAAATGTGTTGACTTAACGAGGAAATGATTTGTTTCTTTCCAGTTAACCTCAGGTACTTAATACTATTAACCAAATTAGATTATATTAATAGTTACATGTACAGCACTTATAAGAAAAAGAGATTTGTATGTTTCTTCCATCTGTTTTTTTTCATGTCTGTCAAATAATTTTGGTCAAAATAAGGTATTTACAGTAATGTATGAAAATAGAAATCAAGATATCACAGCTTTGGTTCTTACAAAGATACTTTCAAATGGATAACAAGTGATTAACAGAAATGTGTTATTTTTTAGGAAAGACCATAAAAACAGAGGAGGACCAGTTTGTGACAGGATCCCCAATGATAATTCCTAGACGGGACGTTGCCATTTTCATGCTTAATTGTATAGAAAAAAATAAGTGGACAAAAAAGGTTGTCTCGATAGGGTTGTGATACAGTACTTCAGAGACCTGTTTAACGTTTTATTCAAATCACATTGTTTACCAATATTTCAATGAGAAGATGTTCATAGTAGTATAGGAGGTACTTTCATGCACTTCATGATTGTAATCGCATGTTCTGTGCTCCATGTAATAATTAACCATGTTAAATAAATATTTCAAGACATTTAATTACCATCTATTTGTCTATCCTTTTGTTCTATAATAAATGTATGTGAGTTGTGGTCCCAATACAGAATTAGATACGTACTGGATCATAAAGGAGGACCCATCCATTCTTGGTACCAGAAAAGGAAAGTCAATTACATTTAGTCAGTTTATGGAACTGATTTTACATCACTCAATAGTTATGAAACTTTGAATTATGTAATCACCACATCAAGTGTTGGTCAAGCTATCTCCAAGTATGGTCATACCTTGGTCATAAGACCAAGTTGTAAACACTCTATGACCAAATTTGGTCAAGAATTAGATGAGGATCAGAGCCAGTGCTAAAAAAAGATCAGTTAGTGTTATTGCTGGGAGAACTCCGAATAGTCTCTCCTCAATTCTCCTTTGGAAACCAAATTTGTTAAATGTGAACTCTATTTTAAAACTTATTGCTTCACCTGTTGTGGAAAAGATGCTAGAAGTCTTGAAGTACATGGATGATGTAACCACTTCCGGTGTCTAATACACTGTAAACCTGGAACATGGATTGCTTCATGATTTGAAGTATTTTTAAACACCTGAAGTGATTTATTTTTTTAATCATTTTTCATTTTTCAAGATTTTACATGTTGAACAGGACAAATACACTCACACCCTCTCACACATCCAAACACAGGTGCACATATAGTCATTGCGTGTCAAACAAGAACACTCCATTCAAAAGAATCATCAACATCATCATCAACATTTAACAATGCATGTGATTATTATTATTATTATTATTATTATTATTATTATTATCACCATACATGATAATCCTCATATATCACAATCAATATTATTATGTTACACACTAAATAATGCATCATCATCATCATCATCCTCAAAAACATGATAATCTTCCTCATCATCCATTTCAACATATATATCACAATCAATATTACTATCATGATTATTGTACATACTAAATAATGCATCATCATCATCATCCACATTCAACAATTCATCATCATCATCATCAAATCAAGATTCATACTTTCATAACCATTATGAAACCTTATGATTCATAAATATCACAGTAAACTTTTGTTTGAAATGCACCCATGCACACGTGCATAAACACACACACAACCATAAATTGACATCAACATACAGAAATGAAATAGAACATTATTAGGGATAAGAAATTTAAAGAGAAAGAAATTGAAGAGAAGGAAGAAAAAGTAAAGTGGATTGTTGGGTGAGATGGTAAAATAGGTTAGAGTAATTTAATCTTTTAATGTTTTTCTTTCTTTATATCTGATTACTCGGTATGGTCAAGGACTGTTATGTATATAATTATAAAAACTTATAAAAAAAAAAGAAAAAAAGAAAAACTAGTAATGCGATGGGTAATAGATCAAAGTGTGTAGATCAAAACTGTATTAATTTTTCCCATTTTTTCCATTCATTCTCAAAGGGCCGGTTTCCAAAACGGCCCCTTCTTTGATTCAAATTTCCTGTTGGTGGTGCATTGCCCATGCCGTTGTGGTCACAAATCTATAAAGTATAAAGATTTAGGCCACTTGGTTTGTTTTTTATGGCTCCTCAAAGTTGTACCTTTCAGAAGCTGTCCAAGTGTTGATAAAATGTGCATGTTATGTAAAATATTAATGAAAATCTAATCAAACGATAGTCACCGTAAAGAATACATTCATAGCACGATTGTGACAAAAAATCATGTTTCCATCGCGCCATTTGGTTGTTTTATGGAAGAAACAATCTCAAAAATGCCATTTTCGATGATAACATTTTAGACACAAAAACTGTGTTTTTTAGAGAATACACCCTTTTATGGGCGTTGGATGCAAACCAATTTTTATGCTATTAAATAGTACGTAATATGCTATTGATGAGAGGAAAAATCATCAAAATGTAAGTGGTGGAACATTTTCAAATGTTGGGTTGAATTAGCCTATGGTTGAATTGCCGATTTTCGACTTTCTTAAGATAATTAACAAAAAAAACGAGAGTATTTGCTCGGTATGTTGAGAATATGTACAGAGATATGAAAAAAAGTGAGAGAAACACTTTTTCATAAAAGAATCCAAGATGGCTACTTCACAAGTCCCCGTGGTTGAAGACATTGGCTGACAAATAGACAGAACAACAAACAAAACGTGTTCCTTATGATTTTGGTTGGTTTTCGCATTTACGGGAGTGTTCATAGCTCACGGGCGATTGTATAATACCTATATTTATAAGTTTGGTTAGTCACATGGTAACGGGGATCTTTCATATCGAGCCCCAAACATACTTTCGACATATGCACTACGTTGCCGCATGGAAAACTATTTCAAGTTTTGTCGGAATTTCTTTACCTGTGGTTGTAATGGTCGAGGGTTTTCCAGCGTCCTGTAATACCCAAGGTAGTACAAGATACTGGAGATGTGCGCACACATTCCCATCGTTCTCTCTCCAACTGGGCATTGGCAGTAGTAGTCCTTTATTGGGGCCTCAACATCGGGTGAACCGATGAACCGTATCCAAACGTTATATTTCGTTTGGCTTTTGTGTCGAGAATGTATTTGACATCGGAGAAGGTCTGGGGAGTGCTGGTAAAGCCACACCTCATAGTCTCCGTCATCACTTAAATGTTCGGCGATGTAACTAGGAGCCAGAGCTATCTGATACGTTCCACACGTAATGGTTCTCAAGTAATCAAGATCGAGACGGGGAAACAGTACGGAAGATGCATCCATCTTAACAAACTCGGACCTTGCCCGTCTAGATTGATCCGGATCTATCTTGACTCTCTGAGCTAAACCATTCGGTGTTGTCAAACGGTCCTTCATACGTTCAGCCATTAGCCTATCTTTGGCATCTCTCTCTGGAGATCTCTGGTAGATCGGTCCTCTAATACCATTCAGACAGGCTGTGACGGTTCGAAGTAAAGCCTCAATGACATTGATAAAGCTGTTAGACACCAATTGCGTTCGGAAAAACGTCCAGTGTTTCAGACGACCATGATAGGATTCCACAATCCACCTCGATTTGGTGATAGTTCTGTCAAGATTTGCTTGGACGTCAGAATGTTGACTTTGACCGGGTTTCAGGTATGACGGCATGCTAGCATTGAGGCCAGAGGCTTCGAGAACTGGTAGGACATCTCTAAAACCTCGGTCAACGACAACGTTGTCGTCTGGTTGTAGCCAAGTAACTAGCTTGTCCATGACTTTTTTTTTGTAATTGTAGCATCATTTTCGCTGCCAGTGAATGGTCCTACGGTGTCCAGAATGTAGCCATCTGGTAAGGCGATGCTCATGAATTTGACATAGTTTCTCTTCTTCTGGCCACAGTAGAACATTCTCTGGAGCTTGTGGTTGGAGCTTTTCTGGATATAAATATAGGTGCCATCTAATATGGCAGTGGCTTTATCTCCAAAAATGCTTCTGAAAAGACAGTATTGTGCCCGAGCAATTGTTCTCTTGTCAAGTGATCCGGACCTAGAAATTGTGGGACTATCGATGTGTCTAATGCCTGTACTATGGAGTGGGAAGTTTTGGACACACTTGACTTGGAAATTCCAAAAAGAGAAGAACACTGACTCCAGGAAATGTCGGTTTTCAGTTTTACCCAGAACAGTAATAGAGCATCGTGTGTAGTCTTGGTATATATACCAGATGAAAGATATGGGGAACAGTGCGAGTGGATTTCGAGGAACTGATCTTTGGACCAACCTGTCCAGGCCATGCATGCCGAGTCATCAAGAGAAGAAAAGCTTATTGTAAACGCAGACTGGTTCTGTGAAAGGACGTGCGACACCTCTAGGAGGTCATTAATGATTTCGGACGATTTTGATGGTAACTGAGATTCCAAGGAACCTCTACCATCAAGGACAACCTCTGTAGATGGATCTAAGTCGTTACCAATAAGGTGAATGGAGCAGGCGCGGGATGAGGTGGGACACCACAGTTTGTGTGAATAGATCAGATGATGTCTTGCACGTTTTGGTAAGACTGATGATTTTGTTCCATTTTTTGGAAAGGTAACAAGACAGAGACAGCATTTTTTGTGTGAAGATGATCTATTCAAAAGATCATGAAGGGTCAGCAACGGCAGGATATGGGACGGGGAGTCGTATTCTTCCTCTATTTCCTGGTTCTGCTCGGGTTCAGGTTCAGGCTGATTTTTGTTCCGAAGATACTTCATGTAGCACTTCTGGCAAATAAATGCTTGTTCCTTTGCTGACATCAATCCTTGTTGCACCAGCGTATCTAGGAGCCATTTATATTGTGGACTATTTACATTGCGTGCACTTCTGTTCTTATTGCCACTATGTTTCTTGAAGTATACTTGACACTCTTCTCCAACACATTTACCCTCCATCTTGAAACAATAACGATTGGTTTATGAAGCGTCGATAAAGTAACAAAATAGCAAGCCACCGATGATTGCTGTAAACAGCTAATACTTAGTAGTTTGGTACAATTATGCGAAAATGTGTGATAAATAATGAACAACTAATTACACAAAATAACAAGACAATATAATAAATCACATTCAATACCTCCAAGAAGCGCAGAATTGATTGATTACTTAGAACAAAATAAAGTATTTCATACGGATAATCTATCTATTCGATGTGGCGTGGTCGGCAGGCACAAAGAAAGTGAGACAAGTCAGAGTCCCAACCCTGACAGAGCCACAACGCTTTGGAGATGGGACAATAAAACAAGGAAATTGAGACAAGAATAGCTAGCGTCGAGTGAATGATTTCGTAAACGTATAGACAAAGACAAGGATAAATGTACAAGGCCACACGATCAGAAAATTCATAAGAGGACAGCTTGAGATAGAACAGTATTCATGTATCAGGGTGTCCTCAGTGTAAATCTTTATATCGATACTATTTATTTAGTCGTTACACATCATAAAACTGTCATGAAAATATCTGCTCTGATATTCAATATAAAAGTTTGTATATAATAAGCTATATGATAGGGTTTCAGACAAGGTTGTTTCTCATTTCCCCTTTTCTTTCAATTGACAACCACATTCAGGCGGCGATATGAGGACGTTCCACCACATGGAATTAGCTGATTTTTGGTACATATATGAAACAAGTAAAGCTCTATCCGATTTTCTGATGGAAATTTGCATCCAAAACTAAATAACGGGAGAAAATTGCAAATTTATGGCATTTTTCTTCATAATTGTGTCTCTGCAAGTGCATTTTCATCCGAGAATATTTTCTTTTTATGTTTTATGAATAAACACGATGTTTTGGAAATATTTATCAAAAGAAATGTATACTATGTTGCGAATTACAATTTCGAGATAACCTTCTTTTATTTACGAACTTATGTCTTTGATGCTGAAATTGACAACTTTATAAAAATACATTTTCATTGAAATTATGAAATCTGGGTGTCGGAAAGGTGTAAAATTATTTTTCGGATTAGAAAAAAACAGTAGTTGAGCTAGATAAGAAATTATACGGGGGCAGGCTCCTATGGAGAATTAACATTACTGGAAACAGGCCCTTTACGTTTTACTTTATCATCCTTATCATTAGCGATATATTTTTGTATCATATAATTATCTTTGATTGTATTAATTAGTGCATGCAAGTTTAGTGAACGGTGTAAGCATCTCATTTTATAAATATACTGTTTAATAATAATTATAATCTCATTGTCTACTCTGTTACTCGGAAGGAAGTTTTGATGTAGGAGACCAAAAATGAAAGTTTGCTTGTTTACTGAGAAAGGGATAAATAGAGCTTCTAACAAAATATCAAGACTCTGTAATAGTCTTTGTACTTCCTGACATTCCCACAGCAGATGAATGATTGTTTCGCGCTCGGAGTTACACAACACACAAAGAGGGGAGATAACTAATCTAATTTTAAAAAGAAGGGAATTTGTTGCTAATGCATGGTGGATTACCCTATACTGGAACCACTGGAACTTTGTATTTTTTGTTACATGGAATGGCATTAAATAGTACTTATCCCAAGTTTGTTTATCTATATTATCAAATATACTATTCCATTTTTTGGTACCCGATGGTAACACGTTACATTTAATTAGAGTATTATAAAACCTTTTTGACCCTTTTTTGTCTTGAAGAAAGATACGTAAGGTGATTGGTATGCAAGGATAGATTATAGAGGGGTTAGAGATAGTATCTGATGCAATAAATTTTTTGACTGCACAGACAAGACCCTGGTATTGTAAAAAATTTGTATTTATTTGATATTTTCGAATAAATTCTTCCATTCCATAGAAAACACATCTGTTGGTATCTTTGAATAAATTAGCTATAATAGTTATATTCTTCTTAAACCAACTCTCATAAAATACTGTTTTACCTCCTATCTTTATTTTATTGTTATATATATATTACTCTGAAATAGCTTATCCTCATATTTTGTGTTAAGTGTACCCCAAGCTTTGAAAACATCACACCAAAATTTGTTTTTGCACTTTTTTATGCATAAATGAATATAATTATTACCATAGTTTGCAAGAAGGTCAGTGTCAATATAGGTTTTTAGAATTATCTGCCATTTCTCAGTACTGCGATAGAGTCTCCTTATCCAAGTCAGTTTCAATGCATTTATAAAAGCTACAAGATTGACCATCTTAAGACCACCATTAGCATAGTTTTGCATAATTGTATCCCGTTTGATTTTATCTGGTCTTCCATCCCATAGAAAGTCAAAAAGTAGAGAGCTGAGTTTGAACAGAAACTTCTCATCTGGATTAGGTAATGAAATAAAGAGATGATTAAATTGTGATATAAGCAACGACTTTATAATGTTTATTTTTCCTATTGGAGTTAATGATCTTCTATTCCATATTTTTATTAGCAATTTCAGTTTAGTGAGTTTTTTTATCAAAGTTTAGTTTCGGTATTTCATGTAAATTCACACTAAAATCAATTCCTAATAATGTAAATCTTTCTTTGCCCCACTGTAGGTTAAGTTCAGGTAAAAGTTTATCCTCACTAAATTTTTTACTTCCAATCCATATTACCTGAGTTTTATCAATATTCATTTTTAATCCAGAAGTGAAGTGATTTATATTGTAAGAGCATGCCAAGACCACTTCGTATATGTATGTGAACCTAACACATGTTGTCATGGTAACATACATAATCTAAACAAATGTACAGTAATGGAAACAGTTGGTCAATATGAACCATAACACATCATTTCTAAAATAATATCAAAATATTAGTAAAATCTCGTATTTTATATTTAGCAAAATATGAATATGAGCTATATCCCAAACCTTATCGTCATTATGCCCGAAGACTTCAGACAAATTACATGTTTACACGGCAGAAATACATGTTGCCATAAGTGAATATATCTAGTTACTATGTATAAAAGATTATATAAAAATTATATTATTAGATCTTATATGTTTTACAAGTTCAACATGTTTGGTCTGGTACCTTGATAAATCATCACTTTTATGGATCACTCATCCTTGTTAGAAATGGTATATAAACCCTTTCTATATGTCGATACTGAGTCGGTCTCCAGATACATACCCTCTGGTACATATTTCAACTACACCAATAAACAAGAGCATAACACTTAGGGACTTTCCTTTCATCATGATTCAACAAATATTTTATTCTAGATGATAAATGGAAAATATCATTTACCAATGTCTCATAAAACCAGATTCAAGAGAAAGACCTCCAGATAGAAACATTTAGATAAAGAATATGGCCACATAAAATATACCACAAACAGAAATGAAAAAACAGAGAAAAGAAGAATAAATATTTATTGTAAAAGACTGAGTCATCAATTAAAAATCAGTAAAAGATTATATAAAACATGTATATTATTTCTAATCATGTTCTCTTAGCAATAAATCTTACTGCAAGTCTGTTTATTTCCAATAAACACAATTTCCAATAAACAGAGAAAATGATCATTTTCCTGCTACAGAATAACGGTATTGTTCACTACAGGATCTTTGTGCTATTGCACAATGCATTGCCATTGGCTGGATTAGTTCACCAGCCTTGTCAGAAACTTTAAACTCTACAACATTACTTCAATAGTGAGCATGGATTTTACACACGGAGACAATATTTGTCACGTTTTTATACGCCCGTCTTATGGTATGGCGCTATCCGTCCGTCCGTCCGCCGTCCGTCGTAAACTTTTATTTGTCCGGAGATCTCCTCCTACATTTTTCAGCCGATGTTTATGAAACTTGGTAGGCTGAATCACCATGATATGAAGTTGTGTTTTCCAGAACGGGGTTTTGATTTGGTGATTTGAACAAGAGTTATGGCCTTTTGTTTATTTCACTATAGAAATCTTGTCCGGAGATCTCCTCCATTATTTTTTCAGCCGATCTTTATTAAACTTGCACTCCTAAAAGCATTTGCCACTGAACTAGGTTGGGAAACATTATCTGCTGAAAAAAAACAGACACAAACATATACTAATGTACAAAATCATGCATGGATAAACACCACAATACTTTTTAAATTCCCTTATCTAACAATGAAAATGAAATTCCTGTCCCTCAGACACATGACACCTAACCCATCGTTACGTGAGGCTCATATTTACGTCTCACAATCAACACTACTGCTTGTGTTTTGTGATAGCATGATTCGCTTGGTGTAAGATACAGCGTAAGATATATTTAAGATGCATTTTGTATTTGTGTTAGCATGGTAACCCAGCTCGGAGACTGCAGCTTGTTATTTGTTGTACATATCTTATAAACAAAAAACAATATAGAAAAGAAATGTTGTCAAATGGTCATTTATTAAATGACAGGAATATTTCAAATACAACCATAATATCAATCACTGTTGTTATATAATATATAGATCTGAATGACATTAACTTCAGTCTATATGTACAACAAAAAGGTGGGGTACAAATTATCGGCACCGATGAGGGGCGCAAGATACATATACATGGAGGGATACATGATATGTAGGAAAATGCACCTCATCTCCCCAGCCAAAATAAGATATAGCGTAAGATATATTTAAGATGCATTTTGTATTTATTTGGCCATGCAGTTTGAGTAAATCTCTCTATCTAAAAATAACATGTATATAATTATTTTGAGCCATCTTGAAATGTATATATGTATTTTTTTTTTCTTCCAAGGGAAAGGAAAGGGCGTTAATAACGTTATTGTAACTTGTGTCCAACCTTTTGTTAACGGCAATAAACTATGTTTAAACAAAAATAAACAAAATCAACACTACAAATTCTGAACTCTTAATTCCCCTACAACATTAAAACATTTGTACAAAGACATAGTTTCTGAAAACAAATCTTTAAACCAGAACGTAATAGGAAAGCTAATATGATTCTCTGTCAACTAAGAAACACTTGTAGTAATCTACGTTATGATTTATACAGTGATCGTCTTGCTAACATTCCGGGTTGTTCCTGTTCGGTAGAATATGAAAGTGTTTAAAGTGATCTCGTTATCACGACTTATGTTATCTCGTTATCACGACTTATGTTATCTCGTTATCACGATTTATGTTATCTCGTTATCACGACTTATGTTATCTCGTTATTACGACTTATGTTATCTCGTTATCACGACTTATGTTATCTCGTTGTCACGATTTATGTTATCTCGTTATTACGACTTATATTATCTCGTTGTCACGATTTATGTTATCTCGTTATTACGACTTATGTTATCTCGTTGTTACGACTTAAGTTTTCTCTTTATTGTTGTTTATCTTGTTACTGCTAGATGTTATATCGTTATAACGAGCTAGCAAGTTATCTCTATTTCGAATATATAATTTATAGATGTAATGTATATATATAATGTAATAAATAGATGTAATGTATGTCTGCATGTCTGTATGTGTGATGGAGGCAACATGTTGTATTTTCCTTCATACGATAGCGTGGCTCTCACGGCGGTTATATAATGATACCTCACTTTAAAACACTATGCAAAGGGACCCAACAACACAGTACACTATGTTTAACATGCATAAGCCCAATCGACCATGACACGGATATTACAATTATATTTCCTCACAAGTAACGCTTTATATCCAGCGATCAACCAGATGTACACCTGTGACACGACTGACTGAGTGCAACAAAACCCTCCATGCGGCAGCAAACTTTCCAGACTCTCCGCGTCTAGGAAGACAGAGATAATGAGATTTCGGGTTGTAAGATGCCAAGTCTAGGAAGACAGAGGATAAAGAGATTCCGCGTAGAAATATGCGGTTATTATAAAAAAAAAGTTATTTTAATAAACGTATGAAGTGATGCTTGTGGATATAAAGAATTCTCGATACTTCAGGGGTTACAATCTATTTTGCTCTCTGCACCCCTGGACCATGTCATGGCAAAATTGAAGGTTTCCTTTGCGACACAATGTAGACAAGACGAAAAAACTAGTTTGATCCTTTGATATGCATCAGACGAATCTCGAGGTCACAACGGTATATTGTAATGGTTTGAAGTTGGGTGTCACTCGCTTATAATCTTCCAAAGGAGCATATCAGCCTGTGATTGGTCAGTTTTTCTCCTGGTACCAATCCACTTGCTTCGCTTGTGCCTTCCATTTAGCCATGACATGTTCCGGGGGTGCAGCGAGCGAAAGTGATTGTAACCCCTGAAGTATCATCTATGATACCGTGTCTAGGATGAAAATGATTTCACAGCCGTTTTGATGATAATTTGTATTTCGTTTGAAGATATGAAGGATAGAAACCCGTAGAAAGATATGGTGTTGTCAAGTATTTCCCAACGAATGTGTAATTTTGATGGAGTGTATATTATACAATATTTAAAAAAAATGACTTTTTCAATATAGAGAGTATGGTGTTTGTAGGTATAATAGACAAGGCTTTTAAGTAACGTTATGTAAACTGTCAAACTGAACACGATTGTCTCATGCATGCCGAGGGAGCTTTCAAAAATATGGATGTCAACATTTTTTTATTTTATTTTTTTTTTTTTTTTCGCAATATTGTACGAGACTCTACTCACTTCATACTTTACCTGTTCCAGTAGAATACTCGTGTTGGTATAAACAGAAATTTTATATTGAAAATTGGACACCAACACGTATTCATACAGAGTATCGGAGAGATCACCTCTTGGAATTCCTCGTGAAAAATATGTATAAAAAGCTAAAACAATGTTCAGAGGTCAGTTTTACTACAACATTGACACTTGAAAGACTTGTATGTGTAGTTTTAAAATTGACTAGAAGGACCTCGACAGTCTCGCGGAGAGAAGGTGGACATGACACATCAACTAAGTGGTAATATACATACATGTATTGGAATTGGTGAAAATAGAATTTAGAATGTAGGCACATTGTGAAAGGTCCGACAACCTACAGAGGTTAATTGCTGCCGTTAAACAATTAATTAATTAAAGGAGAAACGATATACTTATCTATAGTATATATTATTGTGTTCAATAAAAGAAAAACAATCACTAAGATAGGCTTCGTGCTTTTACGCGAATGTCATGGGTTCGATTTCCGTGGGTAGTTAGTTTTCCTCTGATAATTTGCCTTATGTTTTCCTCGTAAAGGCAAAACCCACATATATATAAATATTAAAACATTACTACGTAAACAGATTGAAAAGACATGTCAACACACTTCATTTTGTTTGTTAAATTCTTTATAGAAACAATGTAATTAGGAATGTGTTTCTTTAATTTCGTCAATATTGTTAAAAACGTCCTTAATACAGTTATCCGGGGTGACGGAAAGTATGAGACACTTGAACAGGAAGTAAATCCAAAAATAAATCATTTTTCGGTCATGGTATTTAAATTTACATTATGTTACCATGCAGTCACAATGATGATTAACATATAGTATTCTTTTCAGCTGATTATATGGTATTGAATATGTTTGGCAACCTCGTTTCCCGGTAACAAAAATATACTTCAAACTCTATCGCCCTTTCCAAACACTGACCAACACGGCTGTGTAATCTGACAACACGTGTATTTTTGTTTTGTGTTTGATGTGAAGCGATCAAATGTAAAATGAAATTATGTAGGTGTTACACATATATAACACTTCTGTGAACAGTGCCCAAGTGGGGCTTTTCTAAGTGTCTATATCTATCTATTTATCAACAGGAAATTACAGCTTTATTGTTTACATGTTGTTAAATGCCTGTATAGGAAGGTTGGTAATATTTTAAAATTTAAAAGTTACAATAATATACCTCAGATTCTAATGCTTGATTGAAAGGGCAGGGGATGAAAGTGGGAACTTGTTAACGATGATATTTTTTGCTGTTTGCCAGCTCTTCAGGGGAATGCTATATATATAACAATTAGAAAAGTTACCTTGTGATTCTGATGGACTAAAGTATTATACATACAATACGTACATTATACCTGACATGTATCTAGAGGATAATTGTCTGATATATTTGGGCGGTACATTTATAATAGCCACCAGTATACTATCTAAGGGACAATTATCTGAAATATCAGCAGAAATACAGTTCTGATTGCCATAAGAATACTATCTAACGGACAATGGTCTTAAGTATAAAGCGCATCTGTGTCTCATAAATACCACACTTCTTTTTACAAGAACATGCCATGGCTAAGACTTGACCCAGATTTGATTCTCGTTGTACCTATTCACGGATTTCATGCTTCCTGTTCTCCCTCGCTTTTGTCGATATGGTGCCTTAAGTAGTTTTAGTTTTAATAACGGTTCTGCTCAAAATTGTCATTTTCCATCTATTTTCTCGGATGATAACTTGATGAAAATTTTGTGCATTTACAAATATATTTAGTTAAAAGAATACGCAAAGAAAATTGAAAGCCCAAGAGAATAAAAAGCAAAACATATTTTCAATGAACCTCTTTAAATTGCAGTTTTAAAATTCATGTATACGTACTAACATATTTACGTCGCTTCTTTTCAATATTTACACATTTCAATTATTTCCTTTAATGAAACGATGTTTAATGTTATAAAAATCAGCATCCCGTCAGGAATGATATCTTACTGGGGTACCGAATCGCTCTCTTACAGAAATCAAATATGAGACCTTTATATACAAACAATAGTCAGGGTTATGTGTGTGGATGTGTAAGGGATGATGTGTTTATTTGTGTGTAGGAATAGATTTAAGATTATTTACTATTTGGAGGTATGTTTCTCAATAGTACATTGATGAACTATGACATAAATAAAAGACGCATCTATATGTTTGTCTCAAAACTTATCATGAAGTCGTTGACAAATATGTGTTTTTCCATTGTTGTCCACCTTGTTTACATTCGGGAATGTGATATTGCTCTCTTGCATTGATCAATATTTACAATTATCATAGGATTGATCAATATTATATTTATCGTAAAATATCTTTATTAATGTTTTAATCTTTAGTAATCTGTATAAATCAAATAGAGAGACAAAGGATATTGATAATTCAGACTTCTTTTAGCATACAACTAGCACTAGCCCTAAAAACAAGGGAATAAGAAAAGTCCTGGTTCAGATGGGTTTGGGGCAGAATTTTACAACTTTTTGTTTGTTGTGATTTAGACATTCTTCTTTCAAGATCAGATAACTGTGAATATGAAAATGGGAAACTCAGATTTTCAATGTCAAGGTATTATTACATGTTTGCCAAAACAGGAAAGCCATAGAAGGTACCTAAAAAATTGGAGACCAATATCATTACTGAATGTAGATTACAAAATAGCAGCAGCAGCTGTAACCAATAGGATTAAGCCACTGTCACCTAATATTATTAGTAGTACACAAACTGGGTTTATTGAGGGTAGGTTTATTGGGGGAAAATACAAGGCAGCCGTATGATATAATGCAACTTTTAGAAGAAAATACAAGCCTAGTCCGTATTCATGAAACCATTCTCATGCTCAAGAGTAGAATTGTGCTCAAGCACACTTTTTTATAATTCACCTAAATCATATAAAATAAAACAAATGTCAACTTTAAACCTTAAATATAGCTTTGATTTGAAGTCCTTTAAAAATTGTATGTAAATCTTCGGCAAAATAAGCCTTATTTATTAATTTTAACTTAAACAAGATATCAGATTTGAGCACAAAACTAATGCTTGAGCATGAGAACGGTTTCATGAATATTGGCCCAATACTACTCTACATAATCGATTTTGAAAAAACCATTTGACTCAATAGAATGGAATTTCATTGATAAAGCCTTGGAAAGTTTCAACTTTGGAGAATCAATCAGAAAATGGTTTAAAGTGTTATACAATAATTCAAAAAGCTGCATAATCAATAATGGTCATATGTCAAACTTCTTCAGTCTTCATCGCAGCCGTCGCCAAGACGACCCATTGTCCCCATATATCTTTATCATAGGCGTAGAAATCTTATCTCTGGCTCTGAAGACACATCCTGAGGTTAATTCTCTATAGATATGTGATAAAGTTTCCTATTAGGCCAATATGCTAATGATGCGTATCTTTTGCTAGAATACTCAAGTCAATCTTTGTATCCAGTTTAAAATTAATGTTATAACATCTAGTATCTATTGGTTGGGCAGTAAAAAATTTTCTGAACAAAGAATTTGTAAAGATCTAAACTTGTCATGGTATACAAGGAACTTCAGACTATTAGGAATAAATTTTTCATTGAACTTTGATGATATGGAAAGACTGATCTACTCTAGCAAGCTAAAAGACACTGAACGTAAAATGAAATTGTGGCAAACAAGAGATCTTTCTTTACACGGCAGAATAACTGTGGTAAAATCAATTATCATTCCTACATATGTACATACATTTAACTCTGTTCCAACTCCATCATCAAGCATTATAACTCACTTAAATAGCATACTGTACAAGTTTATTTGGAATTACAAAGTGGAAAAAATTAAAAAGGACACCTTGATTGGTTTGCTAGAAAATGGAGGCCTTAAAATGACACATATCGGTTCTTTTATCAAATATTTAAAATTGAAATGGTTAAAGAGATTAAATGAACTTACACCTTAGAAAACTTTAGTTCAAGAAATCTTAACGATGGATCCAAACTTTGCTGTTTGACTGAAATCAGAGTTGCTAGAAAATATAGGGAAAGATATCAAAAACAAGTTCTGGAAAGATGTAATTTTTGCTCTAGCAGAAATTCAAAATGAGTCACAAAGCCAAGAAGAATACTTAGATGAATAGAATAATTAGTCTGCTACATTACAACAAAATTCACTTGGAAATCAGATGGAAACAGTTTGGGTTTGATAAAATTAACGATCTTTTTCAAAAAGGCACATTAAAACAATGGCAAGATATTAAAGATATTCCAGACTTAGGCTTTCCGCAGTTTTATTCACTTTTAAATAAGATTAAACCAAAATGGAAAGACGAATATGAAGAAGGAGTTCTCAGGGGGAAACATAGAAATGTTTGAAACTGCTAGTGTAATCTATAGAATAAAAACTTCTTTGAGCTTAAAATTTCTTTACGAAATATATACTGAGAAAAAGTTTGTACAGCCAGGAAAAGTTAACAATAAAATTAGACCCAATTGAAAGCTTTAAATTTGACACTTATACATGTGTTTTTCCATATACTAAATAAACCAAACTACAGGCTTTTCAATATAAGATCCATCACATAATTTTACCAACTAAATCTTTTCTATTTAAAATCGGCCCAGAACGAGATAATTCATGTTCATTCTGTAACAGGAAAGAAGATACAATGGAACACGTCCTGTACAATTGTTTTTATACAAATGAATTGTTACAGGAATTCACTATATGGTATACTGAAAAGGACAATATTCAAAATCATTTTATTCTGAGTACCACTGAGGCAATATTTGGTAAAGCAACATTCAGTGGAAGATTAAACCATTTCGTGTTAATGTTGAGATATCATATTTTTATCTGTAAATATAAAAAAAAATTGCAAACATTTCAATCAAGTAAATTGTATTTCACTCAGGTTCTGAAAGTAGAAAAATATATTGCTGAAAAGAATAATTTAGAAAAAAAACTTTCACGAAAAGTACTTCCCCTTTATGTTAGTTCTCAGCATTGTGTACCTGTAATACCCCTAAAAAGTGGGAACATTTGGCATTTGTTCTTAATAATATTATCAATTTCTCCATATAGCATAATAATTTCTATAAGTTTCATGTCAACAGGTTACACAATGTGACCAAAATAATAATAAGTTTTATGGTCATAAGTGTGTGCTAATGCCCAAGACTGGAAACTAATCCGATCCATTTGCAGTCAAAACGATTTGTAAGGTAAAAAATAAAAATGTTATTTATGTTAGAGTATGAAAGTTTCCGAATTTGTATGGTTAAGAGAATATATAAATAGCATGTAAACAATGTATGACGCAAGTAATGAAAGGTAAGAGTTGCATGTAAATGTTTTATGTAACTTGATATACCTGTCTATAAAGTGATCATTGTAAACAAAACAAGACATGTAGGGCAAATGTGTGACAAAGCAGAACGAATAGATGAAACACGAAGATTGAGTGTGGTGAGTGTGTGTATAGGTGTTTGTGTATGTGTGTGCTGTCTAAGTGTATGTGGTGAGAGGAAGCCCTTCCGTGTGGGGGACATTATTGTACAGAGTCTGACCCCAGGGCCCCAACCCTGACAGAGCTCTATGTAATTAAGTTCTGGGGCATTAACAATATTTATCATAGGATTGATCAATATTACATTTATCACAGGACTGATCAATATTACATTTATCATAGGATTGATCAATATTTCGTTTATCATAGAATTTATCAATATTTCCTTTATCTTAGGATTGATCAATATTACTTTTATCATAGGATTTATCAATATTATATTTATCTTCGGATTGATCAATATTACATTTATCATAGGATTTATCAATATTTCCTTTATCTTAGGATTGATCAATATTACATTTATCATAGGATTTATCAATATTTCCTTTATCATAGGATTTATCAATATTATATTTATCTTCGGATTTATCAATATTTTTATATAATTATATTTATAACTCGGTGATAAATGGATATATAATAAGATAAGCGACCACACACAGACTTTGACATCTATATGACGACCAGAACACAGTTGTCAAAGCCGATCCAAGGAATCAATCGAAACATGAAACAATTCGCATAGCAATCGATTCATATATCCACACTTTCTTTCGGGAGGATATAATGCTGAACCTGTTTAATTCACTACAGAATGAACAATTTTGTTTTGCTTACCGCCAGGCGGACAACAGGGCTGTTACGTATATAGTACAATGCAACATTAGAGTGATAGAGAATGGCTGCTCAATCACAACAAGTCAGACGTTATCGGAATCGCACAGTATTCTCTGTAAAATATATTCATGACATCTTAAATTAACGCATGATTATTCTGCCCTATCCTCAATAATTGCAATATGCAGAGTAACGTCAAAGCTTTTGGAGTGGCCTTTCGTGAGGTTCCATCAACGATAAAGAAACCCTTTTTAGTACATGGAGTAGCACACTGTATGGAAGACTGTACAAAACTCACACGGACGATTGGCACCTTAAAATACAGAGTTACGAAGTGTTGACCCAAATAATCAATTAAATTGACTATATAGCTGTTTCATCCTTCTATGATTAGCCAGTAATGCTTAGAGCCCGGCTTTAGAAACCAAGAAGGCGACTGCGCAACGAACGAGCAAAGAAAGGTCAATGTACAAATCGCGAGGTCCTCAAGCCCCATCATTCAAATTCATAATTGATATATGATCACGTTTTGAAAAAAGACAAAAAAAAAGGAAATTAAAAAAAACCTTTAATCACACGTGTGTTTTCTGAAACGCACTACTATTCTATTCAATTAAAACGTGGCATGCACGTTACAGAAATTCTTGGGAACTGATAGTCCACGAGCAGTGCCTACGACATGCAATTCTACTGAAGACACAGAAATGTATAACATCTTATGATAAAATTTTAAAGTATAGAGGATGCGCCAGGAAGAATTCTATTTGTGTTGCTTCGATATTTGCCTGCAAACATTTGTCATGCCATAAATCACATTTGACGACAATTCAATGAGTATATCTACACTTCATACACATCTTGATGCCTTTTGAGAATAATCACTTGATTTAAAAAGAATGCTTTATTAACTATCTACATCATTCACTGTCGAAATAGTAATAAAGGGTAAAGGTCAATGACGGTGTAATGGTTATCATTCTTCGCACCTTAAATCACTTTTTTTCGGACATTACCAAGCAAATGAAAACATTAGCAAATGTCAAACCTTTAATGACATAAGATCTTCCATCAGCATTTTTTTTATTGAATTATGAAGTTACGATGGTCGTTCAAGGTTTCTCCGGGGATTTACGCGTCATACAGAGCTGACTTGATGATAGAACCTTTTGATTTGATAATAAGTTTCCGCAAAACGAGAATTCCGTATGAGGCTCGAACTACAAGTGGTAGACTCACTGCATGAGTATACAGTAAATGTTGCTAATTCGGTGGTTCAAATGCTCGCGATGGTACGAAAACTTTTATATGAAAAGCATGGAGCGTCATTATTCTCTATCAATTTTATCTTTTTAGTATCTAGTTTGACGATCGTAATGTACCGCGAAATTAAGAAAATATGATCCCGGCGATAATTACCGGCTATACGTTAAGACTTAAATTTTGTCTGTCTTGTATTTAATGCAGAATGTTTTATTTCCTGTTCATAAGTGTCCGGTTTTATTTGTTTCTTTTTTTAAGTTTTTTTTTTTTAGTCAAATGTTGAGTTATTTACATAAGCAACATATGGATACCTCACAACAACGTCAGTGCTAGATAGTGTAATAGAGGTAAAGTATTAAAAAAATAAGGAGCCCTCTAGGTAGTGATATCCCCCTCCTTCAAAGCGGATACATCGCGGGAGTTATCGTTATTCACCCAAACAATGTTCCTGCTTCTGATATACTCACACATGAGTGGGAATCTCCTTACTGAGAAAAAAAATCCTTATCTATATCATCGTAAAGTTTGATATTTAAGCAATGTCATAAATGCGTTATACTATAGCTTTATACTTTAATATTGATACTTCCTTTAATCGGGCGCAATTTAGAATGTTGAGTTTCATTTTATCGTTGGATCCTTCGCGTTGATTCACATGGCTACTGTATTTGATATACAAACAATGCTATAAGCCAAGATTTAAATTATCGATAGATCACGACATACTATATAAATCATTGTCGATACAAAGCAGGGAGACATGCTCATCATTAATTCATGAACGTAGGAAGGCAGATGATGTAACCGTGGTGTTTTTGTGAAAGGAAGGAAATAGCAAAGGAGATGTAGGTCGGGGAAAACAATATATTCTAATTACATACCAGGTGTGAGTTGCTGTAGATAAGTTATTTTTTGTGAGGTATTGATTTGTTCACGAGAAAACTAAACCACGTGGGACTGTTACATCTTCAACAAAAGATATTCGCTTGCAATAATAATACCTTTGAGTTCAGAAAATAGGCCCTCTGTATTTTCCCACGTTTCTTATCTATAAACCTTTAAGAAAATAGCATATATGTAATCCATCCTTGGAACATGCCATGATTTAAAAATCAACATCTTAAAAATACACGAACGTTTATTTTGATATTGAGTGTAATTTGTAGTGTGGTGCCTGTGATTGATAAAAGTTGTTAACAACAGTTTCTGTGTATTACCAGTAACGGAAACTTAATATCAATTTCCTTTTTTGTCTCAATAAATCTTTTACCTGATCGATTGAGCTTTTACAGTGTATCACCAGGCGATTAGACACATAGGTTGCAAATTCTACAAGGTACATCATCCATTTGATAACTTTTCCTAAAAATGCGTAGAATTCCTGGTCGATGTTAAACATGTTAAATATGTGTTTATATTGCCTCTTTAACAAAGCAAGTGTATCAACAACATGAAATGGCAAAATAGGTAAGTTTGTTTGGGTTTTATGTCTTTTTCAAGTCCAATGTCATTTGAACATGGTGTCCAAGTATGGCTGGACCACGCATTGAAGCTTTTAAATGTCATAAATTCATCATATCAGCATGCCATCGTACCCTTACACAGTTTGTTTTGGTCTGCGGACAGGACTAACGCCCTGCTTCGCTTGGAGCGACTCTCCACTGATATCGGAATGTGACACTCCTTACTTCTATGGTGAGCTTCGTCAAAGAAGCAGAAGATGCTCACTCTTTCTTAACACTTGGTCTTTTTCTCCTTTTTTCGAGTTTACGAGTAAATCTTTCTTTTGTTTATGTTTTGCTTTAGTTTTATTGAGTTTTAGGTCAGAATTTGATGGTGTTGGTATCTAACTTATCATAATTGTATGGTCGAGTACCACACACCAATGCTATACATTTTGATTCTTTATTTGGCTCTCCTGTTCCTAATGATATATTTGTATTGAAGTGTTCTATTCATTCGTGTGTCTTGTACGGAGATTTTGCAAAAGATGTTGAACTCCTACCAAACAGCTGATATGAAATGTAAATCAACATTAAACTGTGACCAACCAGTTGACTTGTATTTTACTCCTAAGAGATACCGGTACACTAATTGAGACAGTGATGGTATTCTTTTTCAAGTTAGCTATTTGCCTTCATCTGTTTAGCTAGGGGATAGTTTGCGTTTTATGCACATACTGGAGATAAGATAATGACTTTTGGTTAAAACTACAAAGCTCATTATCTAATCTCTAGTATATGCATAAAACAAGCAAATCATTCCCATCCCCAAGCGAAAGTTTAGTGATCGAATGTCGCGAATATATACCACAGTGTCTATTCAAATCCTTAGTGAGTTCCACCAAATCCCTTGTTACTCCCAAGCACATCAGTTGTCCTCAGCAAAATCACGTCAATACGCAGACGCATAATCTCCTGGTTTACAACCAAGTTTATGATCATCATATCCGTTTATACGATTCTGCAGACATCTATAATATGACATTAAACAAGGCGAGTGCAATACGACAGCTCCAGCTTCGTTTGTATTCCCGACGCTATCTAGCTCTGGCATTTTTTTGCATAATCTGCTTAGCCAACCCTCAGATTTATGGATACAAGATTTCGACAACACGTTTATAAAAATGTTAAATGACTACTTCTGTGTCGCATCGTATCGGTATATCTGCCTCGCAGTAACGACCCCGTCACCCATACACTCGTAAGGAAGTTACATGGCAGTCGGAGAAAACAGGGTGATGTTAAATAGCCTTTAAGGAAATATTTCACTTCCGCAAATGTTCGATAGTGACGAAAGAATTCATTGTTGTATATAGAGTCGTCTGCTGGAAGCTCGATTAGCGGGAATGCACTGTCGACAGCTTAGTGGTGAGTACTTATTTGAATTCAATATAATTTAAGATGCTTTTTCATGAAACCATTAATGTATAGAAGTTTATCATTCTCGTTCAGTATTCAATTTAAAAACTACATATATCCACAAATTCAAACTACTTGAAAAATTAACTTTCATATATTCAAATGTATCAATTTATTCGGTAAATTGAAATCTTCATATAACAACCAACACTTTATGTACGTTCACTTCCACAAATTTTAATGTTTTTTGTTGTAATGGATAAACAGGGAAGATAATGTTTACTCTTAATTTAAATTTTATTGTGCATTTTCACATCCATCTTAGATACCTGTTCATATCCTAGCAAGAATGACTATCGTCACTAAACTGAATTCGTTTTCTGTTTTTTTTTTTATCTATCCACTTATAATACTACCTTGAAAATAATTGTTTTTATTGTCTTTTCTTTAATTTAATTGTACATTTAAGATTAAAGCTTTGTTTACACAATATCCCACCAAAACATAATTGATTGTACATCAAGTGATAGTGTTTCTTACTTTATGACATAATCAGGTAACACTTAAGTAAGGACAATGGAATATGCAATGCATTTATCCCTTTGGGTATCTAAAAAAAAGAATGTATTGTGTTTAAACGTCTGGGGGAAATTTCCTTTTTTCCACGAAAACATGCACTTTTTATTGAATCTGAGATATTTACACCCACAAAAGTTTCGGATTCACAACATTTTGAAACAACGAAAAGTTGCGATGTAGTTAATCGATGAAAATACTCATTCTGTTCACACCGATAATCTTTTACACCATTTCAATCAATCTAAAGTTTTAACAATACTACATGCTTAAACTGAAACAAAATCAGACCCTTAGCACTTACAGTATCCTCAACTAATTAGTAAATAATTAAGTCTAGATGTAAACAGAACTCATTCTGGTCACTTCTAACCTTAACGTTATATATCACAACTACAGCAACTGACCATTCCCTACAAACTGAAATTAAGATAATACTAACCAGACAATAACGTTACGTAAATCATCCCTACCCAGGATTGTACAAAAGATACACGAGTGAATAGCTCATTTTGATACAAAGGATTAGATATATGAGTGCCAAATAATTAATTACTATATCATACAGCTGTACTGTCATATTGACAAGAACTTACTGTGCCTCTGTATTGGCTGAAGTTAGTAAAAAGCTTATCAAGACAGATCCTAAAAACTTTGCAAAATCATTTAATTCCACATTCATATACATATGTGTATTGATAACGTCTCGTCTTTAAATATTCACGGACACGAAAATTCTCAATTGAGAACGTGATATTACATTCTCCTTTGTGCTTTTTCATAGGCCTTCATGTAGATCTTACTTTTGTTTATTTGTTGAACTAGGTTGGTTGAAATTGAGTATTATGATTGTAGGACTGGTCAGTGATGCTTAGGGCCTAAATATTTAAACATAAGAGGTAACGGGGGAAAATTCAAAATGATCGAAAAAAATGTCGAAATCTTTATGCGGAGATGAACTAGCCAACTAAAGTCGAGACACGATCACGTATGCTACGATTTCTATTGATGTTGCACTGTTTACCGGATACTTTATCATATTGCATCGCTTTGATCCATTTTTAATAAAAGGAAATTTCGACTTCCCTCCCGAGTCTTTTTTAACAGTTAAAAAAGAAGGATTTCTTCAGCGCCCATCATTTGTGATTGTAAAGAATGCCATGGATTTTCTGTTTTGTATAGCTTTTTATATATGAGATGGATGGTTAAAACAATTCAAATGAAATGTAATAAAACAATTAGTACATTTTTATTGGTTTGATATGAAAATTTATGGAGTACAAAAAGAATTATCGACCGAGACCGGAATTCTTTTTGTACTCCACAAATTCTCGAACCAATAATAGAGAAATAATAGATCACTTTATGACAAAGTTTCGAACAAAAGGTCTAAAATGCCCATTGAATTGAGGTTATATCAGTTCAATATGAAGGGCAATTATATTTTGACTGTGCATATGACTATGGATATGTTTGAGACGGAAAGTGACCGAGACGAGATTTAGTTATACGGAAAGTCTGGTTGTAACCAGCCACGGAGGTTTATAATCGGTGTTCTAGCGGTGATCCCGTGATTATTTGCTACAGTAGACGAATAAATTCCAATGATAGCGAACAGCACTACATTTACTGTGTTAAGTATGTGTGTCATTCAGACCTCCTCCTTCACAACGATCGATAAACAACGACGCGTCTGAATGTCACAAGTGCCTTCGAGAAAAATAGGTGGTACATAGGAACACCATTGTCGTCAGGATTTTAAATCTTGTAATATTAGACAAGCAAACAGTTTTTCACTATGCATTTTTTGTGTGTAAATCTATTTTCCTGCAACGCACCAAATTTAATTCGTCACGATGTTATTTTTACTGAGAAATGCCATTAAGCCGTGCAAGTGTGGGTATAGAACTGACATGCTATTTGGCCTCCCTTGGGTTGATTACTCCTTTGTCGTTTGTGCAGGAGACATTTGATAACCCAATGTATGTTGTTTAACAATTCAAGCTAAATAAAACTCGTAATCAAGATGGAGAACCAACACTGACCTTCTATGCGCGTTGAATTTTCAATATTTCATTTCCAGTATTATAGTCTCTAGCCTTCTGTTCTGTCAATTCATAGTGTTACGTCCTCTGATCAGATTACATGAAAGTATTTCGATGTGTGTTTCTCCGGGACCACTGTACCATTACGACTCCTGTTCATACAAGGTAATCAACACCATCCTTATTTAACGTTGTCTGTCATTCGTATTGCCAATGACCTTAAATTTTATGTTATGTATTGTTAGCATTATTTGAAATTCTCTTTTAAGGTTGTAAAACCTTTACATACCACATTAAACCCCCAATATACCAGTCATTTGGCAACTTTACATGATTCAGAAAGTTTCTGAGAAAACATCAACTTGATAATTATACGAAGACAACATTATAACATACTAAGGCTGATTGGTGGTGTCTATTACGAAACACTTGATGAGCATATCGAAACAAATAGAAATGAATGAAAGCGGACCAAACTGTAAATACAAAATGATGTTATACACAGTTTCGAATGCCGCCACGTAACAACCACGTGACCAATCTGCATACTTAACATAGAATGGTTAAGTGTAATGTCGTAAGTGCTACGCTCTTTTCATGATTTCATACCTCATAGTGCGGATATATAGTCACTGGGCAATAATTGTAAATGGAGGCATGTTTACGAAGAGGTTATTTATTTATCTGTTTGTTTATTGATTAATTGATTTATTTAACGGGTTTTAGTCCACTAAAACGGTCTTTAGGCCTTTCAGCGGGCAAGAAAAGACAGGAAAAGTAATAAAGAGGGAAAAGAATGAAGTGCTGGGAGCGAGTGGGATACAGAAATGAGCGGGGCCGTCTACACTACTTGACCTAAAACTATGATTTTGCTGACGACACCTTGGTCTAACGATACCCCTACCCTAATACTTACTAGGCGCTTTGCAACAAGAGGACCGCTCTAGGACAGAGAGGACAAGGAACAGGACCATACATTAAATACATTTCGATATGTTGGTAGTATTTTGGAACACCGTCAAAATTTCGTAATAAATAATCCCTAATGCTAACCGAACCCTGATCTGTGGGGCGGCGTTATCACGCCTGCTCTTTTTTGAAAAACCACAGAGGTTTCTTTATCGTGTGAGTTGGACATTCTCACACGGGCCACCACTTTAAGTCCCATCCGACGGACTTTTTTTTTTTTTCTGTGCCCATACATGTATAAGTCATCTTTCCGTTTCCGTCTGACATTCTATATACTGTTCGTTTTATCAATGTCCATACGTTCTGCAGTTCACACCGTTTCTTGCTTCACGTAGCTATTCACTTTCCAATATCTAAATGTTAAAAGCTTTGTGAATGTGGGGTTAACATTAGGGGAGGTTTAAGGTGTTAGTGAGTGTTTACAAGGTGGTTTCTGACATGTTACGAGGTTACATAATGTGTGTTATGGGATAATTCACGTCTCTGATTCTGAAAAAAGGTTGACTTGGCCTTGTAATGTATCGCTTTAATTGTTAGTGAGACCATAAAATGAACTAGGATAGCGTTTGTTTTCTCAAAATGTTTTTTGTGTATATCTGTTTACAGAATGCCACGACATAATAGGTTGGATATCGCGGAATATATAAAAGATGGTGTCATGAAGTTCGTGGCCAAAACTCATTAGTTCTATATTCCCGTGTGAAAGTATTACAAGACTGTTTTAATACTGGACTGTAAACATGTTCCGGCTAAACTTTTAAATAAATCCATTCCTCTTTTATTCCACAAAGTGACTAATAAAAGTTTCATTTTGGTTGGGTTTTTTTTTTATTATTTTATTTCGCGGTCGGTAAGTTAGTTCTATTTCTCTCATAGATAAGATATGTATGTATTTGGAGTCTGAGGCTACGAGTATGATATTTATTCTGCCAATGTTCACAGACTCGTAAAAGTGCGATATAAGAAACAATATAGTGAAGAAATGAACATAGCCCTATCACAAATACATGTAGCTCACGTACATTTAAACTTGAAAAGGAGTAAAATCGATATGTAGGGCAATGTCTTACCTACGGGACCTGAATTATCCGATCCATATCTCCTTATCACTACTTGCTAGAACACATAGAACAGAAGATAACTGAGTTTATATTTCCCCTAATCCAATTTTGAGTTATACAGAAGTACAAATGCAGAACTTGACATGCCAACTTCAAAGGCGAATTACTACCATTAATCTGTGAGTTCTGGATTGCTATCAAGCGGTTTCATAGTCCAGAAATATTGTACTTTCAGAAAAACATAGTTAGAAATTGTCCCTTTTTGGTATCAATATCGGAAAATCTGGCACCCAGCACAAGGAGTAACAGTGTCACTCTGTTTCCCTCTCATCATATGTATTGGCTACCAGGGGCGCAGCAAGCCCAGCAGAAATGTGTAAGCCCAGGCGACGGGTCATGAATTTCATGATTTCAAAGATGTTTTGAATCGTTTTCTGAGACAGTTTTTTTTTAAATTATTTAACAACAAACTTTAACCCCTGATATCTATTTTCAACCTTACTTTTGTAATTTTGACATAACAAGTCCTAGTTTAACACATAATGAAATACTTTCGTGTGTCTAGTAATCAATTGCTGATTAATGTATGAAGTTTATAGTCTACTTAGTATTTAGTGCTGGTCTAATTATGCAATAACGTTAACAACAATGTACTTTAGTATAATAATTTCACCGGCAAGTTATAATCAACAATGAAATTGCCAGTAGTCAAATTTCAAAAAGTCGACACTCCAATCAACGTGTTGAAAATACTAACTTGTCAACATAATCATAATCCAAACTTAAATTAAATAACACTAGGACTAAGCGTGATCAAAAAGAATATTTTTGTAAATCTTTGTCAATCCAAGTAATGAATTAAAGTTTGAATTATTGGTAATAAGTGAATGAAGGTATACAACAACTGGGGGGGGGCGGGGGGGGGAGGTTATGGTGATAGGGGGGGATGATCAGCGAGGGAGGGGGGCAAGCATAATCAGTCATCATCCTTATATAGTTAATGTAGGATTTTTCGAATCTCTGAACATTATCAAGGCATTGTAATAGCATGTCCATACGCGTGTTTCTGTATGTGATTAATGCAGGCAGTAAGGACCTCGTATATCCGGGCACTTTGGGAACTCTTTTATCCGAATAATGATGAAATATGCAGATATGTGTATTTTTAATCTGAACGTCATTTATCAGTAGAAATAAGACAAATGACAGAAGACTTTCCGCGTGATACAAAGATCCGCCTGAAATCGTCCCAGACCGATCAGTCTAATCGTTTTCTCGATTGTATATATGTATTGATTAAACCAAGAAATACAATTTATCAGCTGCCTGCACGAGTTTGGGTTTCTACGTCCTCCCTTATATAAATCTTCACTATTTGTAATTACCACACACACACTAGAGTAATATATCTGGTAACAGAGACTGCCACCGTGCACTCCTCTAACCAATCACACTAGTATGCAAGTAAATGCCAGCTGAATCTTTGAAAGCCTGTGTTATCTTCAGTCTTTCTGTATATCTGTTTCCATGTACAGTGAAACGGTGGTTCGACAAATGTCCCCTAGTTTCGGGATAGGTTTAAATGCATATTTTTATTGACCGTTTTGTTTTCCTGTTGTAAGTAGTCCATAACGTGGCCTATATACAAACAGTACAAATACTTAACAGTACAGACAGCACTTTCATATCACAGCTCAAAATTAGACGGGTACTTTCATATGTTTTTTTTTATTGCTGTGATTTTATATTAGATATATATTTTTCCATAAAAAACTGATAATTTTTTGTTTCTGATGAAGGTTTTTCTTTAATAGAGCACTGCTCGCATAAATCAAAACCTAGACACCCTAATACAGGCATTTACATCGCATACACAGGAATGCACAGTAACGTACATGGAACATGACTTTGGACTTACAACACAAACAGAGAAGAAGTACCACACATCAAACTTGATGGTCATGGATTTTAAGACATTTTTACTTAAACTGTTAACTTTTGACCACTGTGACCTTGAAAGAAGGGCAGTATAGCAATTTAATGACACTTCGTTTTAGGTTCATGTTAAAGTTGACCTTCGAAATAGACACAGTATATTGCAAGAAAAATGCATCGCTAGTTTAAAAAAATAAGAAAATACCAACATGGCAACATAATCACAATTCAAATTCAAATTTCATAGCACTAATACAAAATATGAACAAAAGAAACGGAGACTCTTGAAAAAATACAAGGACAATAAGACCAGGTGTCCCGGTAGAGTAAGTGTCTTCGACGACACCCGCCATGTAAACCTTGGTCAATACTAATAGCAAATGTCACATTCTCAAATGACAACAGACAAATTAAAGAGCATTAAATGCATCCAGCTTCAAAACTATATCGATGTTCAGATATTGTATTTTACTCTCAATTTTAACATATTTATCTCTATGACCGTGAAACTAAGTCAAGGTCATAAATGCTAAATTTTCTGTAGCACTCCGCCCATGGAACCTAATTCCAAAATATCGGAACTAATTTCTAGTTATAGCTAGTTATTTACGAATTAACATTAAAACCTTCACAGCTTTCAAAGTTGTTTTTCAACTTATCGGTATGTCTAGCCCGAAAAGAAAAAGACAGCTGTTTAAGGATGTTTTCATTCAATATATAGCTTTAGTGTTTCTTACGCTGTTCATGTTCTTGTCTTTTGTTGTACTTTTTGTTTAAATCGCAATAGATATCTCCTTCCAGTTGACTTTAGTCCCGGATGTTTGCCCTAATGTACATGCCACATTTTTATTCATTCTAACTGTGGCTTGGTACACACACACACACACACACACACACACACACACACATATATATATATATATAATTTAAAAAGATAAAAACTTTGTGTATTGTATATACAGAGAAAATTAATCACTTAACATGACAAACAAAACGTAGTGATATATTTGATATCTCTCTCTCTCTCTCTCTCTCTCTCTCTCTCTCTCTCTCTCTCTCTCTCTCTCTCTCTCTCTCTCTCTCTCTCTCTCGCTCTCTCTCTCTCTCTCTCTATATATATATATATATATATGTTGTATACCTTGTTCAGGTGATACATTTATTTGATAACGACATTATGACGTCATACATAATATACAATAGAATATATATATTAAATTTCGCAGTTGGTTGATGTTCAAGGGCTTGATCCCATTATCCCGACAAGGACATGTAAAATTACATGGATCTCATTGAGAAATATGAGAAATATTCTATTTCTTTGTGCGGTATGAAGCTGGACGTATTCATGTTCATTAGTTTGCCTGTAGATTCCGTTGTTGTATACCTTGTTCTCATTTGATAACGGGACAGGATTGACAAGGACTTACATGGCAGGTGTCGTCGGTGAAGTAGAAAACGTTTACTCTTTCGGAATACACGGTCTTATTCCCTTCGTAATTATCAGAAGATTCAGTGTAAATTTTCCTTATTTCCAATATTTTGCTCTAATTTGATTTAACTTGAGTTTGCATTATAATTATGTTGACATGGTAATATTTTATACCCATGTTTTATGGACAAATATTGTTGCTGATAAGTGGGACGTAATTGTACTTTAGGGAAGACCTTTCTCGTTCAAGTACTCTACATTTGATTTATGGATCATATGAGCTTCGTGAAGTTAGAGCTAATTATACCATGAACAATTTGTTAAGTGTGACAGGCTGTGTTTCATCAATTTGTGTAATTGAGAAGACATTGAAAATGTTGTCGGAAACATTTTCAAGAAGTTCTATTTAGTGAGTATGCAAGAATTTTTTTTTTGCGAGTAACATTACATTTTTGTTCACAAAAAGACTGTTACGAATCAGACGCATATTGGTTTTATATCGAGGTGTTTGTTTATTAATAGCATGGACTAGCTATTGATTATCAGAAAATTACTAAATACTTTGTACTAGATCTGACTTCCCCAAATAGCAATTTCTGACACAGCGAAGCACAACTGTAAGATAGTTATATATAACTTTCTTAATACAACAACAGGTAACCATTCAAGAATTCAAACTGGTTATTTAAAAATAACAATACTAATAAGAGATACCTATATATAGCCTAATGTCATTGCAAGGTCACGTCACACGTGTCCTATTTAATGAACGCTCCAATTTCTAATATACAATGGAATGCTTCTATGCAATTTGACCATTACTATTAAAAGAAAACTCAAAAAGAACATATGTACATGACTCATATATTATTATTTTTCTACATTATTTCAAACTGAAAGTCATTCATCGCAATCCAAACTCCAGTTTGTCAGATTTTGACAATAACTTATTATCTTCCTCTTATCGTCACTTCTACATGTACCAGGTAATATGATAACATAATATGTGTAGGCAGATACTCTACCTCTATAACTAATATATATCAGGTGTTTAATCAATTTGATCCATATAATGTGATTGTATATGCCATTTTAGAACAAAACATCTGGCACAAACTATGCCTAGTTCTATGAAGTTGGCACATTGAAGTCCATGCACCTTAAAAGATATCAAAACAAGATTGTGAAAGGATGATCTTTTTCAAATATCTATGAAATTATAGTATCTTTGGTGTAGAAGTACATCATCAGTTTCTGATTACTCAGCCTACATATATGAGATTGGCACATTGATATTTGTAACATATCTATAATTTACCAATGGACGAATTAACGTTCAATAATGAAAAAAAAAACTGCTGCTAAATATTTTTAAGTTGCCTTCAATGTTATTTTGATAGATTTTCGAAGATCACATAACCATGTCATTACCGCATTCGCAATAAATATGTCTAAGAATTTCAGATAATTCGAAAACACTAGGATGTTTTGTTGTACGTGTGTACAATTACGCTTACATGCCATTAACAATATATGACGTAACGTCGATCAGTGCACGGCTATTACGGTGCACGGTAGCGACTATCTTCACAGTAATGTTATGAGGTAATCAATATGATATGCTTCAAAATATATACTTACGTCTCATTTATTCTGGAAAATCATGACTTTCGACAGGATAAGCTGTTGTGATGACTGTTTTATCCTCTTTTCCCGCAGGGTATCAATTTTGGGTACTCGCACCTTGTTTGATACTGGAAGTGACAGCATCTCATATTCACCGTTCTATTAATAAACACACGCGCTCTTAAAGCCCAACCAACAAACGAATAGGAGTTCTTGATCAATCTTTGTCAAAATAGAATACATTTAGGAATTTGTAAACGGTAAATATGAATGAATATGAAATTAAAGCATTTAAAATTGGTATCATTTTGGGTAGCATCACGTTATCAGAACGAATCATTAAACAGTTCCATATTGGCACTTAGCCATCATTCATCTAGAAAAATCTGACCATCGTTAAATCGTGCAGAAATTTGACCCATGTGTAGCGGTCTGCTTTTTATTTCTTGTGAAGGACTTCTTGACAAAAAGTGTGGGGTCAGTTAGACATTTCAACAAGCTCGAGGTGACTGATTTGTGATATTGTTGTAAATAACATCAACATGACCTGATTTACAGATCAAGAGTATTTTTTACACTGTTCAATAGAGAAACTTTATACTGTGCACATCAGCTGAAAGGATGTAAATATTGCTTTAGAAGCCTTGTGTGTTAAACCATCTTTTATGGAAATTCAGTGAGACTATTGATAAAACAACTACGGGGCTTGAATGATTTTCTGTAAGGTGGAACTTTCTCACAAATGTATTTATTGCCTTCAAAATGGATTCGAAAGCATTTCTGAACCCTTTTACAAATTCTTCTCTTTTTTAACACATCATATCCGTCAAGCATACTGTAAGCATTATAATTGTAACGATTATAGGTGTAACGATTACAGGTATAACGATTATAGTGTAACGATTACAGTGTAATGATTATAGGTGTAACGATTACAGGTGTAACGATTATAGTGTAATGATTATAGGTGTAACGATTATAGTGTAACGATTATAGTGTAATGATTATAGGTGTAACGATTATAGTGTAACGATTACAGGTATAACGATTATAGTGTAATGATTATAGGTGTAACGATTATAGTGTAACGATTACAGTGTAACGATTATAGGTGTAACGATTATAGTGTAACGATTACATGATTATAGTGTAACGATTATAGGTGTTACGATTACAGGTGTAACGATTATAGTGTAACGATTACAGGTGTAACGATTATAGTGTAACGATTATAGTGTAACGATTATAGGTGTAACGATAATAGTGTAACGATAATAGTGTAACGATTACAGGTGTAACGAGTATACGTGAAAAGATTATAGGTGAAAGGATTAAAGTATAACGATTACAGGTGTAACGATTATAGTGTAACGTTTACAGGTGTTACGATTATAGTGTAACGATTATAGGTGTAACGATTATAGTGTAACGATTACAGGTGTAACGATTATAGTGTAACCTTTACAGGTGTAACGATTATAGGTGTAAGGATTACAGGTGTAACGATTATAGTGTAACCTTTACAGATGTAACGATTACAGGTGTAAGGATTACAGGTGTAACGTTTATAGGTGTAACGATTATAGTTGTAACGATTATAGGTGTAACGATTATAGTTGTAACGATTATAGGTGTAATGATTATAGGTGTAACGATTATAGTGTAATGATTATAGGTGTAACGATTATAGGTGTAACGATTACAGGTGTAACGATTATAGGTGTAATGATTATAGGTGTAACGATTATAGTTGTAACCTTTACAGATGTAACGATTATAGTTGTAACGATTATAGGTGTAATGATTATAGGTGTAACGATTACAGGTGTAACTATTACAGGTGTAACGATTATAGTTGTAACGATTATAGGTGCAACGATTACAGGTGTAACGATTATAGGTGTAATGATTATAGGTGTAACGATTATAGTTGTAACGTTTACAGGTGTAACGATTATAGTTGTAACGATTATAGGTGTAATGATTATAGGTGTAACGATTACAGGTGTAACGATTACAGGTGTAACGATTATAGTTGTAACGATTATAGGTGCAACGATTACAGGTGTAACGATTATAGGTGTAATGATTATAGGTGTAACGATTACATGTGTAACGATTATAGGTATAACGATTATAGTGTAACGTTTACAGGTGCAACGATTACAGGTGTAACGATTATAGGTGTAATGATTATAGGTGTAACGATTATAGTTGTAACGATTACTTATTCGTTTTTTTCATTATTTACAAACAATAAAAGTAGTTTTAAATGAATGAATAAACGTTTTAATTCAATTTTCGACCAATACGACACATGTAAAGTGCTCATTACTTATTCCAATCCTTCATTACTTATTCGATTTTCTCATAAATTATTCGATTTATTATCATTTATAAATAATGTAGATAGTATGAAATGAAGAATTAGACGATTTCATTCTATTTTCGACCTGTTTATCGGAGATACTGTACTCATTATGTATTAGAATCTGATATTTCTTTAGAATCTATTGTCAAAATGAACGGTGAAATACGTATCAATTATTATATCCATAACTTATTCATACTTTCATTTCTTATTCTGAAACTGGTATTACTGAGTTGAATTCTCACTTTTCTTACTCTTTACCCTTTGTCCACTTTCCTGTCCATACTTGGTTACTCAGTAAAACAAATCATTTGGTATTTCTATTACTTATTGGAGTTTTATATGTCCAAATCAATGTTCACTTCCTGCTCGAATCCTTTACAATGAATAATTTTCTTATTTTCTTTTATTTTAATATATCAGTTTGCTGTATCTTGTACGTTTATTTTGACTGTAATCCAAAGTTTATTTACTGACTGGCATTACTGACAATATAGATGAAAACGTTAATGAATTATTAGTACTCCTAATAATCCTATTAGTCCATGTTTCTATCATTTCGCAGCAATTTAGCTACAAAAAACATGATATAAGATTAAATGAAAACTTTAGAAAATCTCGTCAGGTCATGTGAATACGGTCCATACAAAATGGCTGCAAGATGATTGGCAAATATATAATTGAATTATGAAATGTTTTAATGAGTAATGCCCTTCTGTATTGTCCGGTATGTAGAATAAATATTATTAATGTTCCCCTCCACTCGGGTGTACCAATGTAAAGAAGATTTCAATTCGATACCATTGTGATTTTTATGTGTTTAAATGCATACAGCTGTCTATCCTATGCAAATCTAAGCTTAAACGGTATTAAAAGTGACACTAGTCAATATACCTATGTCTACATGGCGGTTCATCGATGAAGCATAAGACGCTTACTTTTCCGGAACACCTTATCTGATTTGCCGTTTTATTTTTCCAGGGAGTGCCAAGTTTATCTTGCATTTGGTTCAATTTTGCCATTGTTTGAGTTTGTATTACGAATTCATGTAGGGATATGCATTTCTGCTTCACCAGCCGAAATGGAAACCAAGGGTACTGTAGCTCTGACAAAATCCAACGGTCAGAAACCGTCAGTCCTTCGTCCAAAGCAACGTTATCACAGCAAGTGTATTTGTTCTAAATTAGGGAATTGCAGTACATTTTGTAGGTCCTATCTATTCTTTAAATGGATCAAATTAAGGTTTGAACGGTTTCATTTCTTATTGTGTATGAAATATAACAGAATGCAATTTCAAATGGACAAAGCAAAATTTATTACTACAATCAATGACTAGTTGCTAGGGTTTAATTTAGCCCGTAGACATAGATCAGATTAACGGGTGTGCATCCCGCGACGCACTTTCTGGAATACTTTTGTAACGACCCTACAAGTCCGTCATAGTATAACCATCCTCGGGTAGTTGACCTTACACAGGCGCTAAAGTGTCCAGACCTGTGCATGGTAACCCCAACCAGCTGGAAAACCTCCCCTGATGGCCAAACGAGACTCTCAGAAAAACTTTCCACATCGTTTTCGAAGTATCCAATGCGAACCAGGTCCGCTATTGATAGCACGAGTAAAGGTGGTTTATCATCACGGAAACTTCGTATGACAGATCTCATTCCTGAACACCTGCAAATGACAAAGTAAATATGACAAGGTGATATCAACTTACATCAACTTCACTGGGACGGAGTATTCGTTGTACCAGGAGAAACACCATGTCATCGGGCAGATGACCCCTTTTTTCATGCCTGTGCCTGAACCATTCGTTAGTTAATCAAAGGCGAGCGAGGTACCAGAGCGCCTTAAAACTACAGAATACTGTAAAATTCAGCTGATTTAATGCTTTGTTTCCTTAACAATACTCTGTATTATTACACTTTATTGCAAAATGATATAACTAAGATATATACAAGAGGCCAACAGGAGCTGTATCGCTCACCTTGAACTCAGTAGCCTTATCCCCAACATCTATATATTACGTTCTATGTGTCCAATGTTGAGTGTTGTAATTGGATGTTGAATACCCCTATAGAGGATTCTAGTAAGTTTAGTTTTGAAGACGAGACGAGCTAAGAATCGAGTACTTTGAGATACTATATCAGAACAAATTTGGTGGCAATCTAACATGCTGTGAATGAGAAGCAATAGAGAGCTGCATGATATATTTCAACTAATTTACCCTATGTGGTTCTGCACCTTAGTCATAGGGGTCGAATCCATAATCGGAATGGAATCATTTATTACCTGACCACATATATTCAAAACCCAACAATATTGGAAGTGGGACACTTGCATGCTTTTCACTTTTACTATTGATCGTCCACTTAATCATGACGTCATTGAAGGGCGGGTGTCATTCTGCTGCATTATTACTGCTGTTTGTTAACATAGCACATCGGTTATAATAACAGTTTGTGAGTTACGTAAACGGTACATATTTTATGAAAGAAACTTGGTGTATACTTTTTCCGATAAAAAGGTATTATTGCAGTTTTAGATGTTTAGCTATACAGCAGCAGACTCACAGCTACATGTATCTGTGAACGGTCTCCGTATACCACGCGGCATTATAAACTATAAGGAATCAGTGAAAATACACGATAAATGATGTTTTCATCTCTTTTTTATAACTGAAATAGAACAACATTGACGAGCAATCGTATGCAAGTTGATTTAGAAGGTGCTGTATTATCCCGAAGTATGGAGAACGACTGGAATCTAGCTAGTTAATTGAGGGAAGCGGAGGAAATCTGATGAAACACACAAAAACTCTTTATAAGTAGGACTTTATTCCTCGGTTTCTTGTGGAAATGTACCGTATCGTCGGACTAATATATAAGTCTGTGACCGTATAATATGAACTGCAGATGTTTCGTTCTTGGTACACATCTTCGTCATCGAAGTCGCTGATTAAAATGCCCGAAAGTCACAAAATGGCGACAATGAAATTTGTTTGGATTACATTTTCACCTACAAATGTTAATATGTGGTCACATATGCTATCTTCCTGGGTACAGGTGGTACGTAATATTTTTTACACATGAGTAGACTGCCCCAAGGGCAAAGATCCATTCACTGACGTCGTTGCATAATCCCAGACAATAGGCCGGGTATACGTAGGACGCATAGACATATTGTATATTAATTAGCGAAACTTGTAAACTTTACAAATAATGCAGTTATTATAACTAAAACTTCTCTGTGATTAACAGTTAAACATATACCACTCTACTTAAATTAGTGTCATTACAGTAAAACACGTTTATAACGAACCTCAAGGGACCAAGAAATTTAGTTCGTTATACACATAGTTCGTTATACACATACAACGAATTTTGGGAAACAGTCACGCATAATTCGTTATAGGAATTGAACACGCTATAGAAATAAAGGAGCCTTATTTCATGATTATATATATATACATGTATAGTATGTCCAAATAAACAGCAATTCACATTGCTTCCGAAATACTCGAATAGTTACTTGAAAAAATGACAAATGACAGATTGCTTTTTGTTACTGTCTGAGATCTTGTTACGGGTCTTACTGAACATTTTCATCAGGTTGGAAAGTCAGGATTATGTAAAGATTCTTTATACACAACCAGGAATTTTAATATGTGACGTTTCGGTGACCAGTACGATCCGTACGCTGTCACCTTCTTCAGACAAATGACCAGTAAAGCATGTACACAAAGGTGTGATATGTGTACGAGTTGTAGAATAGCGTCGATTTCGGACATGCTGACAAGTACCGAAATGACTGTTATTAAAATTCCTGGTTGTGTATAAAGAATCTTTACATAATTGTTACGGGTCTTTTGTGCTATCATTCGGCGATCCAGAGTTTTAATCCAATCCGTAAAAATGTTAGATGTCATACAACAGATAGAGATTCCACACCCTTAAAATATTTCAATTTTTTAAAATTGTACCCAGTGTTGTTGTTGGAATTTCGAAGCTATCTGCGATATCCTTTTAAGTCTTTTCATCATCGTCTACTTCACAAATAGTTTGGTATTTGATTTCAATTGTCAACGCCTTCCGCTTACGAGACGGCGACGACAGAACAAAAAGCAAATATTTTATATCGATAAGATCAGTTCAGTAACTCAAAACTCAAAAAGCAATAGAACTGTGACCGGGTTTTGTACGGGAATTTTGAAGACTGAAGTATAAAAGAGATTTCTTTAAAGTTTCCAATAGTCTTTATTCTGGAGTGCTGCGTTCAGAGTGACGCAATAAAATATACACTTTAAATTACAATTTCGAATATACCTAAAATGCTAATAAATGTACATACATAAATGCATAACGCTTAGATGATATCGAACATAGATCTAGGATCGTTTTGCATGCGACCCTTAGGCTAATACAAAGGTTACACGATCACTCCGATCACCAGCCAGTGGCTCGTTCTCGGGCGAACAACTGTGTAGTAATGATTGATAGTAATTAAAACATTATTTCGAATCATATACTCCCTTATAATTCAAAACGAGTATTTCTTGAGTTGTAAAAATAACACATTTGTATGTTTTCTTATAGTCGCGGCAATTGATCCGTAAGTAAAAGAAGTACATATAAAATTAAAACCAATTCCGGACATGATCGAGATTTCCGAATAGAGTGAGATAAAAATGTTAGAAATTATATATGGGAATAGAAACGGAACAATCAAATTAAAAATACAATTTTAAATTTGACTTTCTTGATAATAAAACATTTACAATAACTCAAAAATCAATAATTATTTACATTATAATATATCAAAAATCAATAATTATTTACATATCATACTGCATAAGTAGACTACAATCTATTTCGACTTGAGACTTCATAATAAGAAATATATGATTTTGCTAGAAAAATATCACAAGTAAACTTGACTCACCTGAAGTATAAAAGAGATTTCTTTTTTTTTTTTTTTTTGAGCTTAACGTCCTTGTTCCGGTTATAACCGAGCCTAGGACACTAAGGGGGAGGGGGCTGGTAGGGCCGAGGCATTAGGGTGTGCAATTTCGCTTTTTAGTAATCACCAAACAGGTCTAATATAGGGAGGATAGATCTGACTAAATCTATACCCTAACGTCTAAAAAAAAAAAAAAAAAAACTGGGGAAATTTTGGACTGTCACAGAAACGCCTAGTCCTACTCTAGTCTCACTTTATATTTCCCTAATATAAACCTATGCTCTGTGGCGGCTAGCAGTTAGCCTTCTCTTTTTCGAAAACCAGCAGAGGTTCTTTAACGTGCACGGCGTGACTCACTGTACACCGGGCCCCCGTTTAACGTCCCTTCCGAAGGACAAGAAGTTTTAGAAGATAGCGGGAGAGAGTGTATGGGAAAGTCGGAAATTGGAAAATAGGTTTAGCTTGTTAGCTGGTGTAGGTTTGTTATTTGTAGATGGGATTACTAGCCACCATTTGACAAGGTTAGTCATGCTGGTCTAGAGTGGATTTTAAAAGTGGGGAACTGTGTTATTAAGTTCAGTTATGAGAGTGGATGTGATGGGGTGATGTAAAGAATGTGCTAGAATTGGGTTAGCGTAAATTTTTGGGATTAGTGAGAATAAATGTGAATTATTATACAAACGATGTCGTTCGGGAGACTGTAGATTACTGTGTATAATCGTCTACATGTCTACCCTACTAGAACAGGGATTTGTATATTAAAAGGTGGAAGGTAGAGTGGAAGAGATTTTGTAAAGGTTGTTGGCTTTGGGTCTCGGCCCAGTGTATGTTTTATTTATGTAGGTGATGTTTTTGTGTATGTATGTGGTGTTGTGGGTATGGTTTTAAAAAAAAAGAAAAAAAAGGGGGGGGATCTTACTGTTTTTCTACAATGTCCCCTGCTAAGGGATGTGGTGTGTGTTATTGGCATGTATTAAAGGGTATTGTTGGTATGTGTGAGGTGGTGAAATTATAGTCCTGTGTCCAGTGTTGAATACATCTCCCTGTAAAGTCAATTACAGAGGGCTGTGTATCCTGGTTTCCCTACCTACCATAGGTTACTGACCACCCATTGGGGACATGTAGATTCGAATACGTCCACTGTTTATCCAGTTATAGTAAGCTTTGGTTGTACGAATTAAGAATTTTAAGAATTGGTCAAAGGTTTGATTACCTTTATACCTATATGAATAATTGGTTATAAACTGAACATAATAAAACATCAGTAGAAAATTATTATGTAAAATTGGCAAGTATAAGGACATCTTGCTAACTCAGTCTTATGTGGGAATTTCTCTTAAGCCTGGTGGTAGGATGAAATTATGAGAGCATTCTAAATAGTCTAATGGCCTTAACTGTTTCTGACCTTCCAAACAATATGTAACAGTTTCTGACCTTCACAACAATATATGTATAGATGATCAGATTTTAGGGTTCTAGTAATTCTTCAAATAAGATTATAATAAGAAAAGTCATACAGGCTACATATAAATTAATTCCATACATACATATACACAGTTATTTGATGTAAAAAATGACTTAATCATTAGTGCCATCAAAAAAAAAATAAAGAAGTCATAAAATGCTTTTTTTTCTTACCAGCATTTTGCTTAAGTTTTCTTTTACGGCCCATCAGCAAACAAGTTGAGATCACAGGGATTAATGATGCACACATACCAATTCTATACTATCATATATGTTATTATTCAGGGTGTAGAATTTTGTATTATATGTACCCAAATTTAAAGATGAATGTCATACTAATCAAACTGTTCTCTCTGTATCTAAACTTGTGACTTTCATTTGTACTTCCTACACAGAAAGAATGATGGATGGTCAACAGTGTGAAAACAGCGAAATAAAATTTAATTTACAATTTATATGTCGTAGCTACCAATAATGGCAAGACACCACGGAAGAGCAAACGCTAATTTTTGAGCTTAGATTCATTTTGAGTCCGATCAGAGACAAACGTTTTATATCTATAATGATATTCAGGATAGAAAATCAAAGGATAAGAACATACCATGTAACACATGAAGTATTAACACTGAACCGTGCGCCTCGTTATTTGTAGGAAATCTATATTTGCATAAACGCAGAAATAAACGCAAGCTTGAAACTCATCTAATGAAAAAAATATCAAAATGTTTAATCCATTAATGAAAGTGTCTGTCACATCAAAATCAAAGTCTGAGCAGAAGGATGAAGCTTCGGAAAAACCAAAATCGTCATAGAAGGCCAAAAATCCTACAGGAGTATCATTCGCAAAGGCCGAAGTATGCGCAGCAGACATTTTTGAATCTAACTTCTCTCTGTACGTTAACAGGCAAGGTATGCACCTCAGAAAAATATTCGCCGTTCGGTCAAGCATGACCTTATTTCTACTGATCAATTAATTACTCAAGTTAACAGCCTTATGCTTACACAGATGATTTGGAATCGGATATCTATGCAGAAAATTTAAAAAACGCATTCACATACCTTTCGCTCAAAACAGGTGCGACCTCTGCCGAGCGGTTCATTCATTTATGAAAAAAGCCGAGGTTTTCCGATCCAGAAAAAGGGCGCGAATAAAGTGGGGGGAGTGGATGGAACTTTGTGTGATTTGCGGCTGCGTCCGCTTTTTTCGCTTTTTTGATTGGCTGTCCGCCGATCCGAAATTTGTGAGTTGCAAAATTAAAAATAGTTAGTTTTACGTCATCTTGGCCGAATCTAACGATTGGAGTGTCAATTTCGTGTGTTGCACCTCAGAAGTCGAAAAATCCGCACAACTAACAGACAGACAGGCAATCTACCTCACAAGTACCTCCGAGTGAGAGCGGACGGACGGACACGGACGGACGTACACGAAAGCTCATTTCAGGGGAACACACTCCATCAACTTTGCTGAAAGGTAAAATGAAATCCTACAGACTATCAATAGTTGTTTTTAATGAGACGATTTCATGATAGCCGGGCCTACTGTTTAGATCGGTTTATACAGAAAGAGAATTGTGTTTGAGTTCATGTGCATGTACAATCAAATCCGGGAAGTCTGCGCGTCCGGTAAATTTGCGAATTGATACAACATCCAAGATTTAAATGTGTGCTTTTTGGTCGTTTTGTGATTTTATGGTTTTCAATTGTATAACAGAACTTCATTGTGATTGTTGATTTACGAATTCAAAATAAGTCATTTAAACTGACAGACCTTCAACCGAAAATATTAGGCCAAAATAAAACAAAATAAAAATATAATTGGTTTGACATAACCCGTCCGACCCAGAAAACAATGCGCCGACTCTAAGAATTTTATTGTGAAAAACACAACGGATTATTTTTAATGATTTCACCGGTCAGGATATTTCTGTATACCCAGAAGTTGCTTCACACGTTTAAAAATCTGCATCTCTCAAACGCTTTGAATTTCTTTGTAACCATATCTGATATTTGCTGGGACTATTTTGGCTTTAGGCGCGTATTAGCGTCTAAAGCATACAGCTATAGCAGTTTTCTGCAAATCTGTAATACAGGTTCTGATGAGGCTTAGTGCAAATTGTTTTGTTTAGAATGCAAACGGTTTTTTTTATAATAACAGTTTAAAACAATCCCAATAAGTTATAATACACATCGGGTTGCAAAATAAACCTCACTTGCGGCGGAGGGAGGGGATGCGCGTCCTGCAGCGGATGCTGTCCACTTCTACTTTAATACATGTGCCCATATTGAGGACAGCAAATTTAAATGTTTGTGTGGTGGTGGTGGTATCTGTTTAATGTCCGATAAGGGCTGAAAAGTTGACATTTTCAGAGGGAAAAATGGCCGCAAATCAATAAATGTCGTTCTCACGACATTTGTAGGTGGAAAGAACGAACTTTCTAGGTCGCTAATTTGCCGATTTTAATTTCGTTTTTTTTCACTCTACTTTTGTCGTTTTTTCGTGTCGAAATAAAGAAATGGCTCAAATCATAGAGGCATAAAAAGAAAGACCAATCAAATTGAAGCATTTTGTAGGAAAAGAGACAAACATAAACACCAGTGTGAACATATATATTATGGCTTCTCTCGTAAATTTCCTAACTCATTCATATTAAAATACAAAATGTCAGATAACAACACATTTTTAACTCAACATACACAATTTAGGTACCATTGTCATCGTTAGATTATAAAAACAACACATATAGAAATCCAGTTCATTTACATTAATTAAATTCGTAACAAAAATCAAAGTAAAGGTAAGAAAAAATGTACTCCAAATGTTTCTCCTACGATACATGCAGATATTGCTATACTCAGTTTTTTTTTATCTGACCCGTTAGATCCGAATGATATATACTTACCGGGATTCGTCAGTTAGGGGGTATGGGTTAGGGTACAAATTAACGTTAGGAAAATCCTAAGTAACGAGGAAATCGAATAAGTAATGAGAAAGTCGAATAAGTAATGAAGGTTTCGAATAAGTAATCAGCATTCTACATGTGTTGTATAGGTCGAATAAAGGAATTCAAACGTTTATTCATTCGTTTAAAACTACTTTTATCGTGTGTATGTAATGTAAAAATTGAATAATTAATGAAGAAATCGAATAAGTAATGAGGAAATCGAATAAGTAATAAAGGTTTCGAATAAGTAATCAGCATTCTACGTGTGTTGTATAGGTCGAAGAAAGGAATTAAAACATTTATGCATTCATTTATAATTATCTTTATTGTCTATAAGTAATGAGGGGAGGAATAACGAAAAGGAACTGAATACATAATAGAAAGGAGGAACAATAGAATGGGGACGTTTGATAATTATTCAGAAGCATTTATAGTGTTATTACATAATGATTACATGAATAAATAATAGGTATTGAATTAGGAATGAAAGTGTCGAATTGGTAATTGAATAAGGAATAAGGAATAAGTAATAAACTGCTACGTCGAATAAGTAATGGAATAAGGAATAAGGAATCAACTTCACGGAGGTTAATTTAGGGTGTGTGATATTACAAATACACCAACTACCAAAATGCAATATAGGCAATAGTGAATCATCAGTATTGATATAGATACATGACTACACCACTGGCCTGTACCTGGTTCAATACCAATAAATGTTGTGTAACTAAAGTATTTATCGAGTATTATCAAGTATTTATCAAGTATTTATCAAGTTTTTATCTCTACAACCTAAAATGAAACAAAATCCGCTTAAACTAGAAGAATACTACATAAACGGTTATTTTCGCGGATATACTCTTCGCTCTTTCGTGATGCATCAAAATAGAAAATGGAAAATGAGAATTTTCCTTATGAAATAAGCCCCAGTTGTTGGACTGGAGGCTACACATCACCATGGTGTACAACCACAGTATGTACCAGAAGAAAGAAGAGAAAACCGGAGACAAGAATTCTCCGAATACGGAAGTGGTTCTTATAGAGATACCTCTTGGAAACTCTCGTTGCGTTCGTGTGGTACCCTGGAATGATTTTTTACGAAATTTCCATCCAGCTGGTTACCACTATCTCGTTTACTCTCATTGTTACTTGGGATTGCTGACCATGACTTGTCGTAGGCAAACTGGCCTATGTATAAAGAATGAACACATTTAGTATATAGATTAAATTCAGGTTGATGGTATTTTATGATTTGCCATTTCAATTGCTTGACTAGGTTTCTCGAAAAAAATTACCCCGCTTCTCTTCCCATTAAGGACAATCTCCATTTCCATCATATGCAAGAAAACCGTACATTTCATGACTATCTCATTAATCTGTTGTCGGTCCTGTCTGATCCTCGTTAAGTCTTCCTCCCATTTTAGTGTGTTCCAGGTGCAGTATTCGTCCTTCTAATTTCATCATTCTAGTTTCGTATGTATCACATCTTACTGTTTGTCCTTTCTTTCTGCAGTTGCTTTCCATAATTCCGTAGTGAACATTAACACCAACAACACTGCTGCTGACATCTTCATTGCCACTAGTAATTATTTTTCTTATCGAAACAATTAGTGATTCTAACGATTGGGCACCCATTGTGTGGGTTCATTAATTTTGATATTCACCACAATTGCATAAATATGTACTTAATAAATTAAACTCCATTTTCTCGTTTAATGTTATCAGAGAAAATATTCCTGGAAAAGGGGTAAAATAAATAAACAAATAGATAAATACTTATTATTGGTTTAATGTCATAAATGAATGTTCCACATTTATTTTATTTCTTTGTTATTTTGATTAAGTTTACTGATGGAACTATATAACGGTTGTGGTTATGTTATGTATGCGCGGATGCTGACTGTTTGGAAGGAGGTGATAGGTCTAGGGATGCAGTAATTTGATGCTATTGTTATCACGCTGTATAAATATAAAGGGCACTGACCAACTTCAGAGACCTTTCGGACATCATGGAGGAACAAGGTCAGTAGCATCTTTTATTTATACGATTTGCTGTCAAGGTTTATTGACATTTAAATTCTTTTTCCCACCTCCTCCCCTGCAGTCCTCCCATCATCTTATTTAATTGTTGTACTTATTTTGTCTGTTGGTTACATAATAACTACCTAGTAGTTGTTGCATACTTTTTGACTTTGTTATGGCCTACTTTTTATGCTAAGAGCATTTCAATGCTCTTCAGCATGTTGCTGTCGCCCCTGGCCCCGAGTATCAGTACTTCGTTTTCATTGGTTCATAAATCGAAAGTTTACTCCTACTCCATCTGCCGGACATTACCGTAATCATTGGATTATCGCCCCTACAAGTTGCTGATGCTAGTCATTAAATGAAACAACCTTATCGACATTTTCTTCATTACTTGTACATCAAGAAAACGTTTTGTGTTGTGTATTAATGATAATCAGACATCGAAATTTGTAAATACAATGACAAAGACTCACGTTTTATGGTGGTAAATTTTGCGAGGCGATGCCAATATGGCGGCTTAACTTTCTCTTCCGCGCGATGCATTGTGGGTGTCATATATCCTTCTTTTTTTTCTTGTTCGAAAATTTTCATCCCGTTTAATACTGTTGAAAACTTTTGAAAATACTGAAATATGTAGTTGAAAATAAGAATGAAACTAAAATAAGAATGATTTAGAGTAGCATAAAATTTTGACGGAAACAGCCGGGGTGCTCTTTGCTGCTGGACCCTGAAAGAAGACGGCGGCAGAAAGAAGATGGCGGGTATTTTATGTAGGTAAGTATCACTATATATATATATATATATAAGCTGAATCTAAAGTCAATACTTATACTGAACTAGCAATTGCATTTTTTGCAAAAATTCATTTGAAATGAGCTATCGCATGTATTGAATTTAGGCTCGACGGCGACGCGCAAGCTGGGCACTGCCGCCATGGCACTTTTTTCAAAATATTTTCAAGACTTTTCCTTTGAAGCAGTATGCATTTGAAAAATGTTATGTAAGCATCTAGCACATTTTTGTTGCTTCCGTAAAGTATTTCAGTGTTTTGAAATGAATTTATTTTTGAATGATCGTTTCATAATGGTCTCATCGCAGTCACTTCTGTCAGTGGCCCAACAGATCGGAAATTAAACAGAAAAAATCTTATCCGTAATATTGTACCAGGGACGTATATATGTTAATATATAGGTCCCTGATATTGTACTGTACTACTTACGCTACCGTGAATAGATCTAGGAATCTATCTGTGTAATATATCGATTTTACTTTAAAATATCGGTCACTGTCCGTGCTATTGTAGATCTAGCTCTTTCAAATTTCTGATCGGAGATAATTTAGAAGTACCTCAAGGCCAGGGTATGAAATCGTACGGGAACTCTACAGCTATGCTAATTGTAAGGTTTACAAGTGAAGTTATAGTTTTAGTTTAAATTTAGTTTTTGTCTTTCTGACATGATGTCTCGTTGATTCTGTTGAAGAGTGATGCATGTGAACGATTGCAATATAAAGATTGGGAATAATGAAGATGTCAATTGACATCTGAATCCCGGAAAGTGTTTTAATAAAGATTAGGATAAACCTAGCAAAGTGTTAGGTCCCAGTGTGAATATGTAAAGTGTTAGGTCCCAGTGTGAATGTGTAAAGTGTAATTGGTACAATTCTTATTATGCCTGAACTTTTGATATATGTACTGTATTTGTTCATCTCAGAAATTTCAGTATTATGTCAACTGCTTCCACTTTCAGTTCAACACTTGATTCATCAATTTTACACAGCCCTAGGCTCAATATTTGTCATAAATTGTCGACTGTTTTTAAGCGTTTTAGAGTTTTGTTTCCATGGTGAATGGAATGAAATGGGATAAATAGTCTAACCAATACCCCTCGAGAGCTTATTAAGACATTGCAGTATTATCACTTTGGGCCTTATTAAAAGTCAAATTGAAACTTTAAGAAACTCAAGTGACCGTAAGTACAACAATAAGATGTCGATAATCAATGAAATTGATTAATTGAGAGGACATTTTCTTAGTACAGTTAACCAGGCTTTGTAGTGGTTTGTTCAGAACTGTAGTTCTGGTTAAGTAACCATTAATTATGTCCTTTCAGCTACAATGACGTACATTTTTGAAATACCTCTACTGTAGCTAAATGTGGCATTTGTAATAGACATAGCCAAAGTTAATTTTGTGATAGACGTAGCCAAAGTTAATTTTAGGATCAGTTAGGACAGCTACTGTTTGTAACAGGCATGGGTTCAATTACATGATGATGTAATTAATTAAATTACAATTACATTATGAAAATGGCATTGCCATTACAGGTATTTTCAAAATAATTAAATAACCATTACATGACGGTCCAATGTAATTAATTAAATTACACATTACTTTTCAAGTCAAAATGATTTTTGAAATACAAACGTCAAAATAAATTATCATACTGCACAGATTTATCACACAAATTTAATTTTATGATTCAATCTCTGTATGACCATGGTCAAGATATTATCATTTTGCTAGCTGTCCATCGCTTAATAATTTGACAGTATATTTAATATAGACTCCTATTGGGAAGACTATAAGCTTATACAGAAGTGTATATTTCTTGCACATAATCATAGCAATAATGAAATATAGTTATTTATTTCCCTTACTCTCTTTCAGCAAGTGGATGTCCCTGAAGAAATGAAATCTGGAATGGTAGAAGGTATCTCTATTGATTCTTCTAAGTTGGAATTGGCTATGGTGACCAACAATGGATTTGAGGACCTTATGGTGGAGAAAAACGTCCTTCTTTCCGGCCTCCAATTAGATGTTGAAGATGATTAATCACTTGAGGAGATGCTAACAACCATGTTGCCTTTTAATGTCACAGTACTTTCTAAAGGCGGCAGTATATTTACCATCACAAAAGAAGAATCAACAAATCGTGGAAACTAAAAAAATGTGGAAAAGATCATTGTATACTGCATTTGTAGTAAATTTGTATACAATCTTCAATTTACTTGAGTAGAAAGATTCACTAGTTATACCAAGTTTGTGTAGAAAGGATCACTGTATACTGAGTTTGTAGTGTACATAGAAAGGTTTACTTATTTATTTTTTTTCTGAGTTTAGTGTATACAATATATAAAAAAAACTTTTTGTAGAAAAGATCACCGCATACTGAGTTTGTTGTTTACAAATGTGTAGAAAAGATCGCTGTATACCGAGTTTATAGTTTACAATTGTCTAGAAAAATCACTGTATACTGAACATAATATGACTTCTGTTTAAAACCTTCATTTAAACTTAGGCATGTATTTTTTTATGTATCTTAAAAGTCTACCTACAACAATTTTGTGTATGCAATCTTGTACTAGGATATTGACATGACAAGATTACATTGCTGATCAAAGCATGGAAAGAATACTGTATCTAAAAACTGAATAAAACAAGATATAAGCATCTGTATCATGTTTTTTATTATTATTATTATTATTATTTTTCCATAATGTCTGTCCACATGGAATTTGTAAGCACTCTTGTGCATTCTTATACCACCAAAAGGGTGGGTAAACTGGAATCAGGTTGTCTATCAGTCCATCCATCTGTTTGTCTGTCTGTAGACACATCTTGTCTGGACAACTCCAATGAAACTTTTCAGTAATATTCAGGACAATGTGTAGATGTGCATGCACCATTTTCCCTCGAAATATTGATTGCCATGGCAACTGGTCAATATAGACGGGTTTTGCTTGTCAGTCAACTTCTAAACCTGTGGACCAATTTCAACAAAACTTTGCATGAATGTTAGGGAACGTGCACATGCCGCTGTGTTTCAGAGGATGTTTCTGTGCAAAAGGTCACCATGGGGAGATAGCTAAGGCTGTGGGTGTTGGGGGTATTAGTTATCATTTGGATTACAGTTTCAGTTATCCCTGGGCAATGTGGAGAGGATATAGTAATGATTTTGAGGATTGAATGTAGAGGTCACAGTACTTGCATAAGTACTATATGATTACCTTGTAAACGCATTGAGACTAAGACAGTATACCTTAATCAAATTTGGAACATGTATCCCTTATGAGGAGAAGTCGGTTTCTTTAGAAATTCAGGGTCAGATGTCAAAGATCAAGGTCACAGTCAAAAAACGGATAGATGCATGGGGGTGTTCTTTGCATTACCCTCATTTTTCTATCAAATTTTACAACCTAAAAGATATTCACATCTTGCAAATTTCAAGGTCACTGTAAGGATGTTAAAAAATGATAATACAAGAGGAATAAAATATCTTGCGACAATTTTTAGAGAACAAAGAATATATAAACATGTCAACAGAATTGTAGAACCAGCAAAACAAGTGTAAAATTGAAACAAAGACAATATCTACTCAAGATTCCCTGAAAAAGTACAAGGAGAATAAGACCAGGTGTTCCGGAAGAATAGGCATCTTTTATTTTAAGTTATGGTGACATATCATATTTGTTTTAGAAAATTGGCACTCTTATGCAGTCGTTTACAAACAATCTGGAAAATGAAGCTGCCCAATATTTGTATGTAGCATGTTACTTGCATGATGATCTAACTAATGGTCTTAAACCAATAAGATACGCAGTCTCTAAAGTGATAATATGGTGTCCAAGATCAACATTTCCTACAATGTATCCAAAGAAATGGACAACTTCCCTATCATTGCATCTTTGAGCCTACTTGGGACATGTATTGCATAAGTAATACTACTATGCTTGTTATTTCTGATATCTGCTGGTCATTTTTATGGGCTGCAATGATTTACTGCTTGCATATAGTTGGTTTCAGTATATAGCAAGCTAATAACAAAGAACTTATTTTTTCAATGGTCTTAACATACCAGTACTTTCAGTACTTTGATTAATTTTCCTATAGTGGTTAAAGGAATAATTCTTATTTGCTTATCTTATGACTTCGTCATGAACTGAAGTTTCTTTTCTTAAATGCGGTTAAGTCAGTAATTATTACATGTTGTATATCTCTTTAGATATGTCTTCAATAGAGGGGTTATTTTCCCCCATTCAAGGCTAGTTCCTTTTTTTCCATATCATTGTTTCACTTAAAAAAATGCGTTTTGATGTACATTTAACGAGGGGCGTTTTCTGATCCCCATCTTAGACTTGTTTAATGTTTTTTCATAACATTGTTAACAGGAACATTTGGTATATGATGTACATTCATGAGAGTTTACATATGTACATTTATATACATACGTCGTTAATAAAAACGGCCAATTTCAATTCATATTGAGTCTTTGTGGTTTATTTACAAGTCTAACTAGCTGGCCATGGTAGCTGTTCATAGTGGAATCATTTATAAATAACAACAGCCCGCCGTGGGCCTCACAAGTGGTCAGCATCACTGTTCCCAGTCCGAGCAAGACCGTCACTCGGTATCGATGAGGGACATTAAAGGGGTGGATAGGCTATGCACGTTTTTTAATTCATTTCCGGTTTAAAAGATGTCTTGTATAAATACATTTTGTAGTAATTTGTATTGATTGAACTTAACAGAGAAAATTACATTTTACTACATTACTCTTCGCGGGCCCCTAGATACATGTACCCTTTGGACAGTGGGACCCCCTGTGACTAGCAGATGGACAGCAAGCTTCTGGCAATAATTAACGGGTGGTCACGCAAGCAAACATTCACACCTTATGTCTAAAATTATCATTACAAGCAACCGTGTTGGGATTACTGTCATTTTGGAGTTTGGCAACAAGAACCTCCTTTACAACATTGTGCTGAAAAGCTTGATTTTATTCTTCTTTTTCTTTTCGGTTATATGATTAAGGTGATTTTCATAATACATCTAGAAGGTAATTTATTATCGCAAATGGGATGCTGCGAGCACCTCCAGCTAGGCTAACGCATCACAACCTTCAGGTGTGTTTGTCCGTCCAAAACAAACATTCACACCTTATGTCAGAACTTATCATTTCTAACATTTTTCCGCCATTTTGTTTTATGCACTTCATGATTGACGCAGCACCTCATCCGCGTGACACATGTGGATATTTTATTTCTGCTCCTCATCCAGGCGGTTATACTGTGCCGCTATTTTGTTTCTGCACCTCATTCTCATGACACCTCCGGCCGCCATCATGGTTTTACACCGCATTTCAGTTGACACGTGTCACACCAAGGAGGTGCTGCACCACATTTTAGGCGGGCCTAAAATCTACATAATATGCTACTCAGAAGTCAATGAACATAAAAGTTTTCGTTGGATATTAGAAACTTGTGTATTATGGTTTTCTTGGTGTTTTTTCATCGGTTATGAAAAAAAACAGATAATAGAAATATGATGATGAAATTGAAAATGCTTGCTTTGCTTATTCAGAAACATTTTTTTCAGTTCTTCAGCAAATGTTACTTAAAATTACGTTCACAATCAATTCAAGAACATGTAACTTTTGGTAGATACAACTGACGAGTTTCATGCATTTTCAATGAGCCTAAGATTATTTATTTTATAAGTGTGCTAGATTAGCCACGTAATGGTCCCCGTTACAAGAAATGGTCACATTTGTCTTATTGGTTTGTCCATGTATGCTGTATGCAGGAATGTGTACGAAACGGATTTAAAACAAATCTGGCGAAAACTGAAGTTCAGATTTAATAAATAGACTAATTCTAGTTTGTTCCGTTTGTTAATTTATATTCTAAGAAAGGTATCACCCACGGTTACCGTCTTCATATGACCCTAGCTTTTGTGAGACAAAAGACCAGCCATGCACAGACAATACGGATTATTGTAAGGGTAGTGTGTATCTCTAATGAACCATAAAGTTATAAACCCGTGCAGGTTGATAATATATACTATTATCTATGATAGATATCTTACAACGATTTACAGAAGGAGACTTAAGGGACTGATCAGGGAACGAGATAACATCCGGGTACTCAGTATACAAGCTGTAGTGTTTTATCAATATCCTCGTTACTTGTCAGTTAATCACTGAAGCGTCGTCCTCCGTAGCCTACAGAAGGAACTACGGCGATTGTATGGTTTCCTGTCATCCAGTAATGAAATCGAACGTTCATATCAGTGTTCTTTAAAAACTGGATGTATCAAAAATACCACACGGAAAATTGCGGTTAGTATGTTTTCATTATAATTGTAAATTTCCAGTTGCCTAAACATTTGATAGTCTGTTACACCTTGGAGTAGCATGATTTTAAGTATTATTCTTGCCTTTCGTTTTCTTTCGGAAGCTCTTAACAGGGTCTTTTATTGATACCACAAAGCTTCTTACTGACTAACATTGGTAAAAAAAAAATAAAAACAAAAATAAGCTAGTTCAGTGGATATTCGGGGTTCCGGGCCGATCCTAACGGAAATAGTGCGGAGTTACAAGCACTGTTGTACATATGCTTTCTTGAACACCTTAGTATTGATAGTATTGTCAGGCTCTTTCCACTGGAGTACTGCGTTCATGTACTCTCGTCAGGCTCAACTCAAACCTATTTGCGTTCAAGCCAAATATAGATTACAAGAGGTAGGGTTATAACTTGACAACTGATAACGACTTACAATGTGGCTATGTCGGAACGTTTATTAATAACTACGTTGTCATCTTAACTTTCAATAAAGAACACGTTTCATTCTGTGCACTCTCAGACTTTCAACTTCTTTACTTATCTTAAATGTTAAAGTCAAGAATAAGATTGTTAATTACGACATTTAGATATGTAGATATGCACCATGCACTATTCAAACACTGATGACGTTATAGATTCCGGACTACCTAATCTGGGCACGGGTTGTGGGTCCTGTAATGTCACAGTAAACATTTGCGATAACACAGGGCTAGGCCGCTAGCACATGATCAACACACAATACTATCACTAAACGAACCGTTGTCAAACACCGCAGTCATACGTAAGCTATGTCGCTTGTCAAGTGTTTGTAAGATCTATCAGTATTTACTACGGAATATTTCTCGACTTTTTGGGGGTATTTTTCACCCAAAATGATGTGGCTTAATACATAAGACAATTGATACAATTGTAAACATGTTTTCCTGATTACATACGCATAAAACAGATGGATTTCCGGATTACGGCGTTGGACGTACTGAAACAGCTGTATTTATTCTAAGCAAAGGATTATGTTCTGTAAATTTACTAGATTCAGTAAGGTAGGTAGAAGTACATTTATTTATCATCAGACGCCAATCAGACTTATCGATACAAAAATGAAGTTTGCTTTTCAGAATATCCATACAATACATTGATTCCAAGCCATAAATATATACATATATGTTTGATTTTCAAATTTCCGATCTATTCACATAGATATGACTTTTCAACATCCGATCCATCCACAAAAAACGTCATTTCAACGTTCGATCCATCCACATAAATATGTTATTTCAACGTCCAATCTACTCACATAAATATGTTATTTCAACGTCCAATCTACTCACATAAATATATTATGCACATGAATATATTTGTTCAGAGTCCGATCTGTCCACTTGTCCACGATACAAATGTATTGTGACATGCTAGGATATATACATAAAGCCTGTTGTTTCACATCATAATTTTCCTTCACATGCATTAAAGTAAGACTCAGAACGTATAATGTAGAGCATTTATTGTTCTAAAGAGGAAGACACTGCCTTCTTGGGCATGACCTACATAGAAATATCAACAGTTTTAAGCAATACTATCTCCTGAAGCAAACGATGATGAATCGATCTTGGTAACCATACTAACATGAATATAAATTTCTAAATCCATATATATATATAAAATTTTTAAAACTGTTTATTTTTGTGTGAATTTCAAACACGATTTTAAAAGATTGCATTTCATTTGTTTTCTTCCCTCTCGTAACAAAACGAAGAAAATATAATTAAATATCAAGTGCCATTAGACATAAGTCCTTATCTCTATAATATACAAGATTCAAATAGTATGTCCAGACATAACTTAAAAACAAGTTATTTTCCTGGTATGATAAAGGGAAACCACATTAAGTCTATTTTAGAATATCGTTCAGTTATTATTGAATTCAATATCAGGAAAATCATATATAAAAAAAATAACTTAAATCAGTGATCTTCAAACACGAACTGAAACTCAACAGTTTCCAGAAATTGTGACGGTACTCTAATATTTGTTTTTACATAAAGATATTGAAAATATTTCATAGTTTTACCTGAGACAAGTAAACAGAAAACGCATTCGTGATACGCCCTATAGTGTGACTGTTTACTTTAATGCGTTTTGAATAAAGCATTATGAATACAGGACATAGCCAAGAACTCTGTTTCAGATGGTATAGTAAAGACGTATGTACTTTGACTGTATATATACCATGTATGATAATATTGGTATTACTATTCTAAAGAATTCTAAACCAGTGTGATCAAAATAATATGTTATTACACATTCCTAAAACACAAAACAGTTGTTAGTTATACATGAGACCATGTAGGCTCATAATCAGCCCAGTTACATTCTTTAGGCGTGTAGCAGATAAGCGGAAGTTTTATTCCCGAAGCTAAAAATAGATTCAAATAGCTCTCCTTGCTGTCACTCAACACGTTTTTTAAGAGAGATCACTGTTGAAAAAATATCATCTTTAGTTTTTTTAATTTGATAAGTTGCCTACACTCATAATATGGAAGATTTATCGTAATGATCAAAACAAACAAAAAATATAATTGAAATGACTAGACAAAATTTAAAACAATAACAACATACATATTAGATGTACACGTACGTGTATCTAATTATGAGAACATCTAATCGTTATCAATAGAATGATATAAACAATATCTTAGGAGAGAGATTTTCAAAAGAAAATTCATGAAATAAATGTTTGAAAAAGGTCAAATAGAGAAAGCCAAAATATGATAACTAAAAGGAAAATAGAAAAGAAATATTCTGCAATTTTCAATCCAGATGACGATAACGTAAGCATAGTTAGTATACGTTGAAACATGTCAGGTATTTGCAAATGTGTTCTAGTGAATAGTCAATGAATGTGTAAGCATGTCCGGCTTGTTATTAATGTGCGTGGTCATATCCTTGTAGTTTCCTGTAAGGAGGGTTCAATTTATAATTTTTTATTTGTGTAAATAACAACTTTAAACAAATAACTTGACGTACCACCAATGTTTTATAAGCAGCATACATTAAATAATGTTGATTCATCATAAAAAACACGCAAATATTTGGACATGGCGGGCCTCTTTTATTAGCCCACCATCATTAGATGGTGGGTTGTTCAAATCGCCCTGCGTCCGTGGTCCGTCGTCCGTCGAGCCGTCCGTCCGTAAACAATTCTTGTTACCGCTATTTCTTGAAAAGTACTGGATGGATCTTTCTCAAATTTCATATGCAGGTTCCCCTTGGTCCTTAGTTGTGCATTGTACCTTTTTTGAACTGATTTGCATTCAAGATGGCCGACAGGTGGCCATCTTGGATTTTGGAAGTGAAAGTTTGTTACCGCTATTTCTGGAAAAGTACTGGATGGATCTTTCTCAAATTTCATATGCAGTTTCCCCTTGGTCCCTAGTTGTGCATTGTACCTTTGTTGGACTGATTTTAATTCAAGATGGCCGACAGGTGGCCATCTTGGATTTTGGAAGTTAAAGATTGTTACTGCTATTTCTTGGAAAGTACTGGATGGATCTTCCTCAAATTTCATATGCAGTTTCCCCTTGGTCCCTAGTTGTGCATTGTACCTTTGTTGGACTGATTTTAAATCAAGATGGCCGACAGGTGGCCATCTTGGATTTTGGAAGTAAAAGATTGTTACTGCTATTTCTTGGAAAGTACTGGATGGATCTTCCTCAAATTTCATATGCAGTTTCCCCTTGGTCCCTAGTTGTGCATTGTACCTTTTTTGGACTGATTTTAATTCAAGATGGCCGACAGGTGGCCATTTTGGATTTTGGAAGTAAAAGATTGTTATTGCTATTTCTTGGAAAGTACTGGATGGATCTTCCTCAAATTTCATATGCAGTTTCCCCTTGGTCCCTAGTTGTGCATTGTACCTTTTTTGGACTGATTTTAATTCAAGATGGCCGACAGGTGGCCATCTTGGATTTTGGAAGTAAAAGATTGTTACCGCTATTTCTTGGAAAGTACTGGATGGATCTTCCTCAAATTTCATATGCAGTTTCCAATTTGTCCCTAGTTGTGCATTGTACCTTTTTTTGACTGATTCGAATTCAAGATGGCCGACAGGCAGCCATCTTGGATTTTGGAAGTAAAAGTTTGTTACTGCTATTTCTTGGAAAGTACTGGATGGATCTTTCTCAAATTTCATATGCAGTTTCCCCTTAGTCCCTAGTTGTGCATTGTACCTTTTTTGGACTGATTCGAATTCAAGATGGCGGACCGGTGGCCATCATGGATTTTGAATGTAAAAGTTTGTTACTGCTATTTCTTGGAAAGTACTGGATGGATCTTTCTCAAATTTCATATGCAGGTTCCCTTTGGTTCCAAGTTGTGCATTATACCTTTTTGGACTGATCCGAAATCAAGATGGCTGACAGGCAGCCATCTTGGATTTTGAGAGTAAAATCTTGTTACTGCTATATCTGAGGAAGTACTGGATGGATCCTTCTGATATTTCATAGATATTGGTTTCTCTTGGTCCCTAGTTGTGCATTGTACCTTTTTTGGACTGATTTGAAATCAAGGTGGCCCACAGGCAGCCATTTTGGGTGTCGACAGTAATACAGCACAAACATATTGTCCATTATCCACCTGTAACTGACTGCTATCTAATAATACTTTTGGATCTTTTTCAAATGATATTTGCTAATAGGTGCTTCATAAAAAGATCTTGTGCCATCATTGAGTACATTCAATGAAGACCAGTTCATGAACATTTACAACACCTGTAACAAACAAAAAAAATAAACAAATCTTCAAGAACTGAAAACAGATCCTCAAATGGTGGGCGCCAAGATCCCTCTGGGATCTCTTGTATACCATGACATCAGATTTTTTCTTATCACGACCAGCGAACGTGCTGACGTCTGATACAAGTATATTTTAAGAAATCGAAATTAGCCATGATAACAGTATGATAAAGAGACTAAAATAGACATATTACTTTAATGTAGGCCTAACGATCTCACATTTTATTCAATTATTCAATTTTTGTAAAAGATTTTTTTTTTTTATTTTTTTATGTTTGAATGACGATTGTGTTAAATCATTACACAGGTACATTTTCTGATACACTGAAGCGTTGTTGAGTATGCGCAGTAATATGATAACAATATAAGGTAGCAGTAAACAGTTAAATGGCCATTTTCTGAAAAATAAGGGACACATTCCCTATAATTACACACAGTAGATTAAGCGTGCAAATCAGACATATTAAAGTATATATTTTCATAAAATACACACCATATGCAGTTCTAATACACAATAGAGCATTTTCTAAATACATGTTTACTCTGTATTAAACACTGTTGAAATCCATGGTTACCACATTAAAAAACACTGAAAATAGCAAAATATTGTGATTTTTGACTGAAAATCTCACAAAGTCAGACAGAAATTTGAAGTATGACACATATCAACAATTTATCACTACATACCTGAGAGCAGAATGATTTATGTTTCAGGAAAATGTAACTCGGAAATTTTTCACAACATTACCTCGTGTCCAGACATCAGAATTTGGCTGCCAGTAAAGCTAGTTTTTCTGTATAGGTACACTTTCGTCTAATGGCCAAAATTGTAATCTCAAACTAGGTACATTTTTTTTCATGTAAAGCCCCAATATCCAACATCATCATGAATATACCAAATTTTGCCCCCTTTTTTCATTTTTATCTACATGCATTTACACAGATGTTCTCTATTGTACAAAAAAAATCACCCTGGCCACACCAAGAAACTGTGTACTGCTACCTAAGCAGTCCAAGATGAAAGCAAATGTACAAAGTCTTTATAAGGCTACTTTGTAGAGATACTGTATGGTCTGTTAGGAATATCTATGGTGATTGCATCAACATTTTTCTTATATTCATTCCGGTGGATAAAGTTTGATATTTGGATCTGAAATTGTGACTCATTATCTGCCAGTTAATGGGAAATTGACATTGGAAATTTGTAAACAAAGACTATTCTTCATATCGTCCAAACATTTCAAATGCCTTAAGATATTTCGCATAAAAATGTGTTGTGTATCGATCTTAGCTGAATGCCATAAGCTTGCTTTGATAACAGCCTCAGGAAACTCAATAAAATGTACATGTTTATATATTTACAAGATATTTCCGTTTTCATCTGTAATACATCTTACGTAAATGTTCAATCAAAGAAGTCATTAGTAAAACAACATCACATACAAACCTTCTCCCCCCTCCTTACCCCAGGCCTCCCTTCCTCCAGCCCCCGCTTCCCCCCCCCCCTCCTTCCACCCCAATAATCAATAATCGTTATTTACGTGAACCATTGATGATTACTTCATTTCTCGATTGTTTCTTCATTACTAAATTCATTTAGATGATTTTGTTGTCCTATCAATGGCGGCGTTTCCGTAATTAACGTTAAAACAAGGGTACTCTACGCTGTCTCCTGACCCAAATCAGTAGCATGTCCGCCCACCACTGGATACAGTCGCTGCTCTGACTTTCCTTAACATTGGCCCATCAAGGCGTTTATTGTCCTTTTAGGGATAATATTCCACTCTTGAATAAGGGCCTGTGTGAGGACTGAGTACAAATCTAGACTGTAAGATGGTCAATCAAGAAGTGGGACGTTAGCTTGAGCCAGAACGTCACGACAAACCTTAGCAACATGGGACTTACGTTGTCCTGCTGCAATTAGTTAGGGAGGTGCGAGAGACGTATGCTTCTATCGAATGAGACATTATGCAGCTCTGAATGTTTTAGTCAGCTTTTCGTATTATCCTTTAGTTTCGTATTTTTACTGTACTTCCGGATTCTGTTGTTGACACTGGCAATGCATTTACTACAACGCAATGCTATTTCCAAATTAATGTTTGCCATGTTTTATGCAACTGATATGGTATCTGATATTTTTCCACGCATAAAACATGTCGACATTTCTTTGAATCTTCGCTGTCCATTAATAAGTCGTAATTATATTTTTCGCCAGTTCGATTTTCAAGACTCTGCGACATAACTTCAGCCATATTTTTACTGTATGACAGCACTGAAAATACACAGTATTTGGTTTCCATGGAAGGTGCTGTATTAGTAGGTCGGTATCCATTATGTTCTATAGCAGGTCGTTATCCATTGTGTTCATACTGCCTAGAATGATCATGGACATGGATGGCCATTCGTATTCTTTGGTAATTAAAAAAAAACCCTCACAATGGAAACAAACGTATTATATTACTGCTTTAAGTGAGCTGGATGTTACCATCCGCATGGCTAAATTTATTAGAAATTCTACATGGATAGCCTGAATGTGTGTAATTCATGTTTCTATGTTATATATATATGATAATATGCAGGAAACTCTATCTCAATACAGTAGTATGTTTATTATATTCCAATTGTTTTAGACACTTTATGATGTGTACATTCTATGTTATAAGGATAGGGCGTTAATAATACTCGCATTACTTGTGTCCAACCCTATCGTCTTTTGGTACTGAAATATTTGAACTGGGAAAAAGAAATGTCCACTGGGTAAAAACTGAGATATAAGACAATATCTTAACTGCATTTTTAGAATGCATAGCAATCTTATACAGTCCATGTATTGAATTAATAATAACCCATAAACATCCTTAGTTCCATATTACTGACCAGAACTATTGACATAGTGGAGTTACACAGAGAGCCTATAATCAGTAGTTCAGTTAATATCTTGAAGTTTATACTTTAATGTACAGTCTCAAAGAATTTGCCTCTACAGACATCTGGTTTTCAACACTTGGAGACAAATGCATGAAATGTTTCACAGATAGGACTCCAAATTAACTTGGCACCATAAAAACCCAACACATTAAATTTTGAAACAGAATTTCCTTTCCTTTTTTAAACTTGTTAAAACGAAAACCAGAGGGCCATGTCCCTTAATGGTTATCTGACAATCTATGTATGGATGGACAAACCATATAATTCACTGATGGTGGACTGACAAATCTGGTGAATTCAAATTTTGAACATTCCTTGAAAATATCAAACTCATAAATGGTAGGTTCTGTGCATCAAAAACAGTTGCACAATCATGTTACAAAATGTGGTTAACATGTTGAAGTTTTGATCAGAACGAATAGAAACAAGAAACCATATCTTTCTTTAAAAATATCAAACTCCAATTATTTTTCTCTTTGGTTTAACTGAAACGTGAGAAGTTCAGACTATTTGTTCTAGATGAATCATGTTGGATTTTGGATCAAAACGTACAAATAAGAGGTGGTCAGGACAATCTTGGGATCACTCACACATGTTTGATGTCATTGACACTCCCCGATGTTTCAGGCCAAATGTTGGTTGAAATCTACCCATTTTGGAGCCTCTCCCCTTAGGCCCTAAGGGTTGAATCAACTTTCTAAATTCAATAAGTATTTGCTGACCCCTACTGATGTTACAGACAAACTTTGAATGGAATCCACTCAAGCATTAAGGAAGAGTAACGTTTTTAAGTGAAGTATCGTCTAACTACCCTTTTGGGGCATAAACCCCAGATGCCAAATCAGATTTCAGAATTTAAGAAAATATCCCCCACCCCAAATAATGTTTCAGACCTAATTTGGTTGAAATCTGCTTAGGTATTAAGCAGGAGTCGTATTCTAAAGGAAAAGTTTACGCATGGCAATTGACAATGTACGATAGCAATAGGTCATCTGTACCCTTTGGGTAAATATGAATTATTAAATATTGTCTTAATATAAATATAGTCACTATAGTAGTAAGATGCTCTTCTGATTAATTTTCCATGAAACAATCATGAATAATAATTACATTTTGGAACCATTTACTTCACAAATTCCTTACAAAATTCTGCTTCAAATTAAATAGAATACTATAAATTTCCACATATAGTGCACACTTTTTTAGGTTAAAAGTGTCTTGTCGAAGAGGGGGTGCATACTATACACAGGAATATGCAATTCTTGGGGTTATTCTCGAGATCTCTGGTCCGCCATATTGGACTTCTGTCTTCACCTAGTTAGATGCATCGGTCATATATGATAGACTGAAGATAAAAACAACGAAGAATAAAACAAATTTCTAATGTTTTAATGCAGATAAGTTTCATTATTATTTATATAAAGCCAAGTAACAAAAAGTATTTGATAATACTACAAATTTTAACAGAACAGGTTCCATAGTTCTTACGACTTGCACGAATGGAACAGTAGACCGATAAATCCATAGAGTACTTAGTAATTATAAGCAGTTCATAGTACTGAAGTCATTTTACACCAATCACAAACATAACCACTGATCACTAAACAAAAAATTCCTCATCATCGTCACTGTTAAAGAAGGATGCGGCGTTAAAGTCTGCCTCTATAGTATTCTCCGATTTGTCATGTTTAAAGAGGTCGTCATCCATCATCCTCCATGTCAACATCAATGGTGGGTCCACTATCATGGGTCATCTGTTCACAGAATGTCCCATCCCATTGATGCTTTGAAAGTAGTGACCTTATGACCTCTCTGAATCTGCATCTGTAAAACAATTTCATCTCACATTCATTTATTAGATATTTGACTAAAAGCCTAATATTTTTATCTTAAGAACATAAATCAAATGAACTTCCATCATATATGACGTTAAGATGTACATTTCTTTTTCCTTTTTTATGTTGGGAACATCATGTATGAAAAAGCATCAAGAAAATTTCTAATAAGCTAAGGTATTTCTTTATGCATGTGCAGACATATGCAAACCAGTCAAGTATTGACCACCCTGCAAGAGATACCAATTTTCCTGTAACCAAACCTTCAAATGTTCTAGAGGTAAGCTATCAATGGTACTTTATCTATTAAATACAAATAAATACAATAACCTATAATAAGAAAACTATGTACATGTGTATATCATATGTGTATATTAAGATAAAAAAGGTATTACCCTGCATCTTCACAGCAACATAGATTAAAATTCCATATAATAGCAAAAATATCAATGATGGAGATATACAATGATGTAAAATATACAGACAGTGTGAAGCATCATGAATGTCTACCAAAAGCATAATTACCTTTTAATGTTTTGTTTAGACATCAGTATAGTACAGCATTGTTTTAATTGAAAAAATCTACACAGGACACCTTAAATGTTGGAGAAAACTCTACAGTATATATTTAAATATAATAAATTAGTTTTTTAATCGTGGATTCTTTTGTTTTGATAATCTGTGGAATCCTTATGTATGCTGAATTTGTTCCAATATACAATCTGTGCATTCTAACATATCATCAGCACATCAATTATGTCGCGCTAGTGTGAACCGGATGTGGGATAAATATAATTGTACAATAAGCTATATTTGATTCATGTATGCTGAAGATGACCCTGGGGCCATGAAATTCACAACTTTGGTAAGCACCTTAAGATGCTTCCAGTTATGAAGAGTGCTTGATTCTACAATACCTAGGTATTGAGAAGACAACTTTTGAAATATGAGTCAATTTGACCCCACCCCGCAGGGCCCTGTGGGATGGGGACTGTATAATTCACAATTTTGGTTCATCTTAGGTCGGGAAAGGTTTCTGCAAAGGTGATTGCAATAGGTCACCATGAGACTTTGTCTCAGACGGCCCAATAATAACTTGTCAAATTCAAGATGATCACTTTTCAGCCATTTTGCTTTTTTGATCAGTACAAAATTCAAACGGCCTAACTACGGACCAAAGAGAAAGATATAAATAAGACAAACATTCCTGCATTACTTCAAAAATGATTGGAAGGAATGTTTATGGATGAATAGATCTGAGATGAAGGGCAATTTGAACAGCTCACCATCTAATAATGGGCTAGAAATGTCTAAATGTTCACACCTGAAGCATGAGGATCATCATTTTGACAAGATCATAAAATTTGATCTGCAAGGACAAAATAATATTTCCTACAAGAAACAGACTTTAATACTTCAACTGTGTGCTACGCAAATCATACTGAAGTCTGAAGCTTGTTTTAGCTGGATCCAAACAGCTGTCCATCTGTGTAAATGGTTTACTGAAGGCCATGATGATGGGATCAAAATAGAGTAATTTGATGACATCATCATGTATTGTCCATTGTCTACCTGAGAAAGATTGCGGAATCAATGTATCCAACAACAGCATACTACATGTAGATTATGTGTATGACAATGAGCAACCAGAAAAACTTACTTTAATTAATTATCTTCTAACTTTTAGCCTCGAAATAAAGTAGTTTTCGAAGGCTTTTCAAAGGTACTTGAACATGTGTTTTCCTGACATACACTATAGCCACAGGTAACAAGGACCACAAGTTCATATGGTTTGGAACACTATTTTAAAACATGTCAAAATGTTACTTTTCTGGGTTATGTGTTTTAGTTTTCTATAATTTTTTATGGCACTCCTCATGAAGTTTTAATTTTTGCATAAAATAAAAAAAAATCATTTTATTCACATTTCATAAAATCTCATATGAAATAACCAAAATACAAGTAGGTTTTAACTATTTCGTTTTTAAGATGTGTGATATATTATTATCTATTCACTATCTTTAAAATTACTGAAGTTACAAAGTTTTAATGAAATATAAACCATACTTAATATATTTATGTGTTCCGTCTTTATAATCAGGTTAAAGTCAATATTGACTGATTGCCGAATAACTCAACAGCTAAATGTAATGTGCTTCATAAGTAGCATCATTGAGATCACTGTTAGTTTGATGATTTTAATGAAAATATATTTTGTGATATTAACCTTTTGTAGTCTGACTGTCTGCAAGAATTAAGATTATAGTAATTAACAAAATATATAACAGTATCTATTTTTAGACAAAATTTTAACAAGGTGCGGAGTGTTACACAAAAATTGAATATTTTTCTAATTTTATTGACATTTCAATTATCTTAAACATCAGACACATCTTAATTAGTATAATTTAGATGTATGAAAACTGCTTCTAGTTTTTAACTAAAAGGTATATAAATCATTTTATGTATCCAAATATGCATTAAAATATTTCATTTAAACAAAATTGAGAAACATATTGGTCATGGCAACAATAATTCAACAGTTGTTTTCCCATACTCCTATAATATCTACAGGAATTTCATCTTTAAATACAATGCAGCCATGAACTCGTATATGCTGTCAACTACACAACCACTTCTCCAAAGGAATTTGGATACTGCGGTGCCACAAATCAACTCACCATCATGATTTAAACGCCTTATATGCGAAGATCATACAACTGCAATCCTAACCATATTTTCAGAACGAAATCTGCTTTAGAATTGGCTTTACAAACGAGAAATAGAATTTTTACGTACCCACATGCTTGTAGACCGGCGCGAAAGGAAACTTTCGGAATACTTTAATTTCGTTCGGGGAGAAGGATGTCTCGGGATTATACCAATTACTTTCAAGATATGTTTATGCAAGCTTTCTGTAGTTTTCTGATGGGCAGACTTGAAAGGGCCAGTTTCCAAAACGGCCCCTTCTCTGATTCAAATTTCCTGCAAAACAAAAAAACGAGAGTATTTTCTCGATATGTACACAGATATGAAAAAAGTGAGAGAAACACTTTTTCATAAAAAAAAATCCAAGATGGCTACTTCGGAAGTCCCCGTGGTTGAAGACAATGGCTGACAAATAGACAGAACAACAAACAAAACGTGTTCCTTATGATTTTGGTTGGTTTTCCCATTTACGGGAGTGTTCATAGCTACGGGCGATTGTATAATACCTATATTTATAAGTTTGGCTAGTCACATGGTAACGGGAATCTTTCATATCGAGCCCCAAACATACTTTCGACATATGCACTCTGTTGCCGCATGGAAAACTATTTCAAGTTTTGTCGGAATTTCTTTACCTGTGGTTGTAATGGTCGAGGGTTTTCCAGCGTCCTGTAATACCCAAGGTAGTACAAGATACTGGAGATGTGCGCACACATTCCCATCGTTCTCTCTCCAACTGGGCACTGGCAGTAGTAGTCCTTTATTGGGGCCTCAACATCGGGTGAAATGGTGAAGTGTATCCAAATGTTATATTTCGTTTGGCTTTTGTGTCAAGAATGTATTTGACATCGGAGAAGGTCTGGGGAGTGCTGGTAAAGCCACACCTCATAGTCGCCGTCATCACTTAAATGTTCGGCGATGTAACCAGGAGCCAGAGGTTCTCAAGTAATCAAGATCGAGACGGGGAAACAGTACTTTATTTATTTATTTTTTTTACATCATAAAACTGTCATGAAAATATCCGCTCTGATATTCAATATAAAAGTTTGTATATAATAAGCTATATAATAGGGTTTCAGACAAGGTTGTTACTCATTTCCCCTTTTCTTTCAATTTACAACCACATTCAGGCGGCGATATGAGAACGTTCCACCACATGGAATTAGCTGATTTTTGGTACACATATGAAACAAGTAAAGCTCTATCCGATTTTCTGATGGAAATTTGCATCCAAAACTATATAACGGGAGAAAAATGCAAATTTATGGCATTTTTCTTCATAATTTAGTCTCTGCAAGTGCATTTTCTTCCGAGAATATTTTTTTTTTTTTATGTTTTATGAATAAACACGATGTTTTGGAAATATTTATCAAAAGAAATTTATACTATGTTGCGAATTACAATTTCGAGATAACCTTCTTTTATTTACGAACTTATGTCTTTGATGCGGAAATTGACAACTTTATAAAAATACATTTTCACTGAAATTATGAAATCTGGGTGTCGGAAAGGTGTAAAATTATTTTTCGGAAAAGAAAAAGATAGTAGTTGAGCTAGATAAGAAATTATACGGGGGCAGGCTCCTATGGAGAATTAACATTACTGGAAACAGGCCCTTTACGTTATTTGTATGATTAAAATGGTAACCGCATGTGAAATTAAGTGAAATATAATTTTGACGCGAAAAAATACAAAACTAAAGAATAATACTAAAAGCTGACTAAAACTTTCAAAAGAGTTAAAGAATGTCACACTCGCATCTATCTTGACGTCGGGACGTAACGCGCGTGCCTCTGCTCATTGAGCGGTCATCTAATTTCCCTGTGGCTCTGAGACGCTCACCTAAACGGGATATTGTTGTTTTATATACACCATATTGCTGAGTTACGTCACGTTGCGAATGCCGATGTATTATCAAAGCAATGGCTCTACCCATATCGACTTCACACAATCGCGGCATTTCGCACTACAATCGTTCCGAAAAGAAATGTTATGGTGCAGGAGTTCCCTTGATGCACACTTTCTTACAAAATCTGCTCAAAGCATACACGTCAAGCGAGCTCACGGTCGGCTGAATTTTGATAAAGAACATTTTCACAGTGAACGTTCTTCTCCGCTAATGTATGTTACATTCACGTTTTTTGTTCTGTGAAATTACATCGCCAGCCTTTAGTATAACACAATTATAAAAATGATGATTGCTAAAAGATTAAGTTTCGTTACCTGGGTTTGTGGAAGTTATTTATTTTCCAACACATCCTTGTTTTGACCAAGATTTACATGGCGGGTAACATAATGTTAAGCCGTTAAAAGAAATCTTATTTCTCATTCGCAATTCATTTTCATATACGCTTTATCTAGGGAGTTAACTGCAGTAACTATATCATTTGTTAGATCGATTGCTGGGTGCATCGACTTGAGACCAGCCAGGGTTATTTTGGAACTCCGTGTAGCTAGCTGGCGGCTACCTGATTTCTCTCTGCCTCCATGACTCATGAAAGTTACGTAATTGCATACCCGTAAACGTTTGATTAGCCTTATTGTTAGAGACGGTAATATTTGTTCTGTTGGAGGGGGTAATAAATCATGTTTACTCCACAAGCTGTAAATACAGCTGTCATATTTGGGTGAGGTTCTGTGAAGTGTTGCATCAATAACGAAGTCAGTTAAACATACATTGTGTCACTTTAGTAATTTCACTAGGGACTATCCCAACACGACCGCACCTGTTTTCCTTATCTTCCTTACAGACATGTGATGAGTGATCTTCTTTCGCTAGGAAAATATAAATATATATCATACCCAATTTCTTTTCATCGAATAAAAAAAATCATTGTTTGCTTTGTCCGTTTTTTTTTTTCAATGTTTCTTTTATTGAATTTCCTAAAATGGATATCTACACTACCTCGACAGTAATTCTTACTATAAATGGCTATGGTCTGACAATGTTTACAAAAAAACAAGTCGGGTATGTTTGAGGTAACCGGTTGGTAAATACCGTTATATGTGTTATACCTTTTGATTGTATTGTGTTATGATAGCTGACATTAAAAAAATGCAAATACTGGTTGAAAACAGTTTCACTTCCAAGCAATTGAGAGCAGTCCATATCTTAATAATATTCATAAGAGTGTGTTGCATATCGAAAAATTTCAATGGTGTCAGATTTTCGATGGAAAATCTGCCATACATTTCCATGTTGACAGCACTTTTATCTTTCATAGATATATTGCGCTATAAATAAGTTGGATGTCTAGTCCTTCAGATCCTTGACTGTTTCGAGATATATATTTTCATAAAATGGCAGGCGTAGCCCGAACATTTATGGTATGACGCCGGTATACCGTTAATCCTAGAAGGACGAAACAATTGCATGATGCAGTCCCATTCATTGTCAGGCTTTTCTGTATCTTCATCATTTGTATTAAATTGTGCTATTCCCTTTTGTATCTTTTTCATTTTTCATTAATCAGTAATACACGCCACAATTATGTATTTGAAAAGAAGGTTCTAGAAAACTTCATTACATGCATTTTGGACTTCAATTCCTTTTAAGTTCTTTAAGTAGAATCCATCTTACTTACCAATTTGTCTATAATTTTCTGTGTACAGTGTCAGAAACATTATAAATGGATGTCAGATACTTCTTCAAACTGTAGACAAGAAAATAAAAGTTCTTTGCTTAAGCCAGCGAAATACAGAGCCGCTAAAGCATACAGGAAAGCACCCACCTATCCATTTGGTAAAAAAAATATCCATTGGTCATGGGTAAGGTATATCTGTCTACGCTTAGAAGGATAATCAGCACGCTGAAAACATCAAATTTGTGTACCAAGCGTAGATAATAAAGTTCCATATAGTTGCATATAAGTGAAAGTCGGTTGATCCTCAATCTAATTCATAATGACTCCTCATTAAGCTGTCAGTATTACTTAAAGACATGTTATTCTTGATTCCATTAATTATGTCAATTTGCTTACTTTTTTTATTTTGTGGAATAAATATACCCATAACCTATTCCGGTAAAAAACAAACTCTATAATTGCGTTTTTCTGTCTTTTTTCCCAATCGACTCCATTTGTAAGTCTGGTGTTCTTTATCATGCATAGATATTCAATGTGTAGTTAATTTCCTAATAGTCATTGAAGTGTTTGTTTTAATTGTGTTAAATATGGACAGTTGTAATCTAATTTTCTATAGTTAACAATTTTAATAAACTATTTTCTTACTTCCAGATCAGTGTAGATTAATCGCTACAATCAAACATGAAAACACCACATTGGGTCCTCTACGTCATCTTTCTTTTCATTTTTGCCACCCTTTATATCTACGTCAAGGGTCATTTTGGAATTGTCCACTTCAAGGATATGGTAAGATTTTAAATATCTAATAGCAATATTGTTCAGGTGATATAATATGAATGCCTGCAGGATAAATCACCATTATTTTCATGATTTCTATGATAAAGTAAACCCTTTTGGCTTTCAAATTGGTATGAAAATTGAAAATTAAACATCAGAGAAAAAGGAGAGCATGTCATCGTTTGATATCTGGCATAGCCTTGACAGAGGTATTCTCACTTTTACGGCTGTGAAATGTTTTGCCTTGAGGACGAGACTTGATCTTGATCGGGGAATCCGAGCCTTGACTGATGTGAAAATGTCTCAACATAATAAAGAGACTTTTTTTCTGGACGAGGACGTCCTTTCTTTTACCGGTATGAGATTCTCTTATCTCATCCTGAGGACAAAACTTGGAATGAAGTAGGGTTGGTGAAGGAAGTTTAATGAGCTGTTTTGTCCGGTATTTTTGTCAACGTTCTAATATTTAACAATGAATGTATTTGATAATTATTCGATGGTTAAACATTTCATCCCACAACGACAACATATCAGAATAAATTTCTACATCACATCCGTTCTTTTTATATATTTCTATATATAGACCTTAATGTGTATTACTAGTAGTTATGTTAAGCCATGCTTCAATTGAGAATTCTTCGAGGCTTAAATCCAGGTCCAAGCGCATTAAAATTATGATATTTTGGCGTTGTGCTTCTGAGGATATTTTGTTAAACAAGAGATTATTGACTCAAGCGCCGGCAGCTTGTTTTTTAAGTGGCGTGTTGACACCCATCAATAACCATGATGGATTCAAAATCACATAGCGTTTTATGAGCAGGTAATCATTACATGGAAAGCAAGGATTTAGTTATATAATATTGACGTGCCTGTGCACAGGTTTGAGGAAGTGAAACGTGATATCCAATTGTTATTAACAAGACCTATGCAGTCGCTTTAATTGGTTGTTGGAGTGATCTATCGAGTATTGTAATTATATGTATTGAAATATTTTTGTGATCAGACAACAATACAGTGACACCTGTGACAATAATTACAGTTAAATAATGGAAATAAAGCTATGATAAATAGAATGTTGACAATAGAACAACGAGAAACTGGATACTAAGAGATTTATCAAAGTAGAAAGAAACGAGAATATAATCTTCTGGTGGAATATTTTTTTATTACCATTATAAAGGCTTGAAACTGAACGCTAAGTACAATAAACAATGCCGAGATGCAAAAGCAAAAAAAATCTTGAAATAAATCGTCTGACTTCTATGAATCATTCAGCAGTTGCATTTAAAATTTTCAAATTTAAATTTCAACATTTTCGTAATATAAAATTTGGATTTAAATTTCAAGATTTTTAAATCCACTTTTTTAAATTCTCTCTTGTATGTTATTACTATCATTAACTCATCACATATCACGATTTATATTTTCGTATTGTGCAATAAATCCAACTATCCATGAAACACGGCTAGCCTTTGTGTATCCTTTTAAAAATAAAAATCAAATGGAGATTCATACACTAAATAAAATTTCATAAGTGCAATTTTTACAACCCAGCCGCTTATATCTCTTATAACTTAACCAACAATTAATAGTCATCTTTATGTATATAATATATATATAAATATATATATATATATATATATATATATACTGAGAGGGAAAAGAAACGCAATTAGGAATTTCCAGTTCAAGTACAGGAAATAGAAAAGGGTTTTAGAATGAAAATTATGGTGTAACTGGTAGATAGTTGACCACTCTGTCATCTACGAGAATTTCATTCGTGTGCGTTAAGTAAACCTTTCAAATTTGACGTTGATTCAAGAATATCCCTCCTCATTGGTATACGATTCCATTCCTCATCCAGGTCAGGGCTGTATAGGGGCCAGTCTAGGGTGGGGACATTGTTTGCTGCGAGATAAACACGGCAAACCCTCACTACATGCGGCCGGGCGTTGTCCTGCTGAAACGTCAGTTGACGCTGCTGTACTAGAGGAACAACATGCGGCGCTAGGACTTGATCTCTATAGCGGACGGCCGTGAGAATAACGACCAGAGGAGTCTTGATACCATGCGCAATCCCTCCCATTCCATGACCGATCCTCCTCCAAAGCGGTCATTCTCTATCACGCAAGCATCTGCATAGCGCTCGTGGGTACGTCTATAGACACGACGTCGACCGTCTTTGGTCTGGCACGTCGCCGCGCATTAAAATCTGGTCCAACATATGGCCGCCGCTGTCTTAGACCGAAGGCACGCAGTCGAGAACGCACTGTCTTTGGATCAATTGGAACATGATGACGCCCAATGGTGGTCCTTGCTGTTTCCGTGGCCGTCAGAAAGCGAAAGTCGCATTTCCCTATCCTGCCGACGCATCGTCACACGAATGCGACCGCTTCGGGGACGGTCTGCAACCCTTCCGGTGGCATGTAGTCTTGGATGAGACGGCAAATGTTCGATGGATGGGCTCCAAATAGATTAGCGACCTGATTTTTGCGGGGTACCTTGCATAAGAAGTGCAATGGCACGACCCCTATCAACTTCGAACAATCGTAGCATTTTTACGGTGAACTGTTATGCTTAAAATGTGGGAAATCAAGACGGATATGTCTGAAGATTCGCACACACAAATTTTGAACCAATCCTTTATACTGGGCTCGAGATGTCGTGCTTTTGTCTCTTATTCTTTTGTACAAGCGGCGTGCGCAGTTTAGTTATGCATCAGTGATTTTAATACGGTACCATAGGGACCTAACTCAAATGTACACATTTGTCAAGTTTCAAGGGTGTATGTCAAGGATTTAATTTACAATATTAACTTTCTGCTAATTGCGTTTCTTTTTCCTCTCAGCGTTAATATTTTTATCTTTTTTTTTCATATGCTTTACTATATTGATTGAAGTGACTTCATATATATATATATGGTAACAACAAACCGACGTCATATAGATGGTAACGACGTAGTGACGTCATCTATTTGGTAACGACACAGTGACTTCATATATATGGTAACGACATAGTGACGTCATATATATGGTTACGACATAGTGACGTCATATAGATGGTAACGACGTAGTGACGTCATCTATTTGGTAACGACACAGTGACTTCATATATATGGTAACGACATAATGACGTCATATAGATGGTAACGACGTAGTGACGTCATCTATTTGGTAACGACACAGTGACTTCATATATATGGTAACGACGTAGTGATTTCATGTATATTGCAACAGCATAATGACGTCATGTTTATTGCGACGACATACGGTAATACATTCAAAAACGCTACTACAATATTAAAAATGTATTCAATTTCGCCTAAATCAATTTGATGATATTTTACTTTCATCTTTCATTTATTGAATATTGTCTAGAAAATTTAGGAAAAGCAAAAACGAAGTGAATTAAATTGTCTTCATTTCTTTCATTGTGGAGTATTTATTTATGCAAAATGCAATCGGTTTTCTGTTTTACTTTGTAACAGTTAACGCATGTAAAGACCTATATTCGCATTTCTTATAGCAAAGGCCATCTTTATTCAAAGTTTGTCTCAAAGAAGACGTATGATTTTCATTTTTATTAATAGTTTCAAGTGTCCTATCGAATTAAATATTATTTAGGATCATCCAGTTCTAAATGAAGGCGTGGACATGTTTACAAAAGCTTACAGATAACGTTTTCTAGGATATAGATTGGCTACCAGTGTAGATATTATATCTATCGTAAGTGTAACACATTTGCATTTTTCTTCATATGTATTGTCATGACAGTCATTAATTTCGGAATGTTAAATCTGACGGAATGGTTAATACTGATATACAGCTGTTTGTTTATTGATTGCTTTATATTTATATATATATATTGTCTTTTTGGGGGGTTTTTGCTTTTTTTTGGGGGGGGGGATGTGTGGTTTGTGCGGTTTTTTATTTGTCGTTATTTTTTTCTACTTCTTCTACTCTGATAGATATATTTTGTATAATAGTCTGAATCAGTGTTATTGATTGTCATGATCGGTTTTCATCCATTTACAGAAATTCTTCCCTAAACCGAGGAATGTAAACGAAATGGATCAGGCTGTAAGTACTTGAAATAAGATATCAAGATATTAAATAATGCATTGGTCAAAGTAGTTCTACTACTCAACATATGCCAATCAGTTTTGTAGTGGAATATTTCTTAACTTCAGATTATCGAAAGGTTTTGATTGCATTGTTATCAGTATGTACAGCTGTATAAACCTTTTAATTAGCAAAAATATCTTTTATTTTGTAGCACAACATAGAGGGCTTCATCCGACGCATAGCTGGTACAAATAAAAGTTTGACGGTTGTTACGGGATACTTCAACATTGGAAGTTTTCCTAAGGGGTCCATTGCTAGTATTAGAAAACCGAAAAGTTATGAAAACTGGCTCAGGGTTTTAGGAAAAATCAAAAACCCTGTCATACTTTACACCGACAGTCCAGCTTTTGCAGAGGCGTTTGATAATATTCGCAACCACACAAAAGACCTTACAAAGTCTGTCGTCATCAATCGAACATCATTATGGAGTTTCCAAATTATTCCGAAAATTGCAAAATTGTATTCCACTCCGGGATATCCCAAACATTATCCAAACACATATGTGCCAGCCTACACGGCGCTCACTCATTCCAAATTACCAGTTGTGTTAGATGCAATAAATCAAAGCTATTTCTTGACAGATTATTATTGTTGGTTAGATATTGGGTATTTTCGGGATATTTTGGCTAGAAAACAATCGTTCTGGTTGGAAGTTCCAAGCGATTTTGATGCCACCAAAGTTGGTGTTACACGTGTATATAATTCTAAACTCTCAGATATACGACCAAAGACTATAATTTATGGAAATTTAAACTGGATTGGAGGAGGTCTATTTCTAGGAAAGCCAGATGTTCTTGTGAGATTCGGTAAGCAATACAAAGACACAGTGATGCGATACCTTAACGAAAGTCTTATGAATGTAGAACAACAAATTTTATACTCCATGTTTACAACAGAGGAACGCAAAGCACACCCTTTAGACGTTGACGTACAATTATACATTCCCGGAAGGAAGAAAGTGTTGTCCAACAATCCCTGGTTTTATCTTGGGTATCTTATGTACAATGAAACATAAGCTATGATAGATTGATATTTTTTCTAATTTTCAATTCTTTAGTATAACGGTGCTGGTGTTTAATTGAAAAATATATTTGATCGATTGCACAGATTTTCTAAGATCGTACAAATGTTTATTAACTTGTTGGAATTCGGGAATTGATATTTCCTTGGATCGAAACTGGAAGAAGAATGCAATTATTAGCAAAGTTGAATAGTTGTTATACCGTTTAATTGCAATAACAGATTGTTTTCTAAAATGTGACTTGCTTTACTTTAAAATGTTAAAGAGATATTTTTGTATGATATCTATTTTTAACTGTTATATATGAAACGATGCAAATGTGCATACATATCATAGCTGGCTTTTCCAAGCTTGGTCAGAATATCTGAGAATTAAAATCTGAAATGAGATACTCTACGTCTTTATGTCCGTTCGTCTTTCCAAGTCGTCTTTCTTCCTGTCTTAACCCAAAGATCAGGGCAGTTATACGTCGAATTCTTATAATATAATAAAATATATCTACTAATCATATTCGAAAATTTTGAAAACTTAAGGACACGTATGTAGACTCGTACGATTCACAAACATTAAACGTTACCTTCAAAAGAAATGGATTTTAATATACATGAAATAACATACTTGACTTTCATAGCCAAATGTTTTTGTGATAATAATGACTTTATTTTTAACATCTACACTGACTGTATTAAGGTACATTCTGTCATTAGTTTTGCTTTTGTTCGGTTTATAACCTTTTATGTATAATTGTAATTTTGTTTTCTTTGTTTTTACTTTTTCAATTTAAGTTTTATTATACATAAGCAAAACACAAGATGTAAGTTCCAGCACGTCGTTGTCGCAAGAGCCGTGATATTATTAAAATCAGAGTCCCTCCCCTCTTTGTTTTGGGGGAGGGGGTGTTGGTTTGTTTCTTTTTTAAGGGGGAGTGTTTGATCTTTATTAATAATGTTATCCGAGACAACAAATCAATATTGATTTATATTTCTAAAAATTACTTTCTGCTGAATTTGTTACTATTTCTTTTTAAAAAAAAAACAGTCCTTTTCCTATGGTGAAGCATACGTCCACACCAATTATTACACAAACAACTATACCACACAAAAATAACCAAGGTTTTATAATTCTTACACGGACGCAGAAAAAAAAGAAACATTCTGCTAAATTGAAACTTATTAATATACGCACGCGTACAATCCCTTAACCCTATCTTCAAATATGAACATACCAACATGTAAACAGAATCATTATCCAAACTCAAATACAATGAAACTATGGCAGGATATGAATAATAGAAAATTTACATAGATACTCCTAAAAACACAATTAGACTGTCTATAAGAGCAAAAGTACGTGTTTTCTGCTTCATTAGCGATTTCATTAACCTGCATCTCTCGAAATCACGTGGTCTTTTTTCCTTGCCATTATTCAGTTTACCCTAGTGTCATCAAATTTGAAATTGATTTATGATTCCGTCGACAAACAGCATTGGTTTAGTTGCTTTTGTCATTTTTCTATGGCATGACAAAGGGGCAGACCAGTTTGAAAGTTAATCAGCAAATTTATCCGTGGTGTTTGTATAACACTTGATAATTAAAATAGGTATAATACTTATATATTCCAATATCATTAATGAAATATAAGATAACGTATTGGTCTGTGACAGATTTTTTTTTTCGAGAATTCTTTATATATTTTTTACCTAAAAATATTCGTAAAATTATACTTTTTATGACAGTTTAGAACTTCTCCGTTAAATGGGAATCAGTTTCAAACAACTTTCCGATATACTTTTCAAAACGTTCTTGTTCTCTGCAAGGATTCAATAGTTATTTATTTAGATATTTCCTATAGTTTAGAATCTATATTTTCATAACAATATATATTATACACCCGGAGACAATATTTTAGGGTTGATATTTCCATAACAATATACATTTTTCATCTGGAGACAATATTTAAGGGTTTCTATTTTCATAACAATATACATTATACATCCGGAGACAATATTTTAGGGTTGATATTTTCATAACAATATACATAATACATCCGAAGACAATATCAATACTCCCACATTGACGATATTCGATCGATATAAATATTTTCCATATTTGCGTTTGAGAGAGAACTATATTTCTTAATACTGACCGTTTTAACTAGATAGATGAAATGCGATGTTATCATATCCAGGATAGAAATATTATTTCTACTTATTTGTTTGTTAATGTATGTTTCAACTGACATATGGTGTGGGTGATAATGGCGGATTTCTTACTCTGTCAAACCGGTGTCATTTTCAATTTTACGATTGATTTATTCTCGAGTTTCCGTTCTGAAGTGATGTCAACATCTAATACTCGATTATCTCCTTGGTTATGAAATAATCGAAATGGAAACAACTGGCGCATGTGTGTTTACCTTCCGTTTGGATGATTTATTACTAGAAAATTATATAAACGTGGGCGGACTTAGACATAAGAGATATCTTGATTGTGTTGTGGTTTTTTTTTATGTTTGCTTTATCGATAATCTTTCTTTCAGATGTGTTAACTATTAATCTATGCTCCCTAATATGGCTCGGGTTTTGCAACTAATAATCTTATAAATTGCTTCATTCTCATACAGGAAATCAAGGCAGGAAAGAATCAGAAATTCTCATACACACACATCTATTTTGGTAGTTCTAAGACGTCGGGAAAAACACATGCAGAATGTTTTTCTGATAATATTTCCTTATCCTTCTCCCTGGCAATCAGGTTTCAATATTCAGTCTTGTATTGGCAAACTATTTCTTCATTATGAATACAAAGGGATGAAGTTTACAAGAATTTGAAATAAGAGAGGAACGTGTTGTATAATAATTTGAAAAAGTGTATATATGGATATTTTCAGTGGGAATATGTATTTTTTTATTTCGATTTATCCTTTTTGAGCCGCAAGGCTCACTAATAATACATTTCAAATAGCTTAGATATTAACATGCAGCAGTGGATAAACTGGTGAAAATATAAACTCGTTCCCTTAGCACAGTATACCGTTTCAAAGGAAACTATTCTAAGTGAACCTTGTTTGTGATAATATATATTTGTCTATGCAATTTGTTTCGTTTAAAACGTATTTCTGTAATTATCAAATCTTGCAATATAAAACAACGATATATTTATATACTTACATTGTAGACAAAATATATCCAAATTTTTATTTACGGTTAATAAACTACTGAAAGGAGAAGACCTATTGGTATTTGTTAAAATACATTTTACACGGAAACATGAGGCCTAAACTACACTTCATTTCCTCGCGGCCATTTAAAATGTCATTATTCATTGCATGTCATTAGAAAAGTGTCATTAGTCCTTGTGTACAAATGTGTTTTAATGTGCCCTTATGTACCTTTTGAAATGTCATTAAATTTTGGGTAACATCATCTCATCAATACCTCTTATGGCTGTCATTTATAACGAAGAAGAATTCCATTAACATAGCCATATTACATCGTATACTTAATATGGTCCTCTTATTGCAAGGAGCCGTACATCATAATGGGTTAACATGTCTCTTTCAATAAATGATGTAATCTGTTATTCTAATTTTAGACCGAAATTTCGTGCCTTATCTCACTGTATGTTTCTTTAAGTAGCATGTTCAAGCCTCATTATTGGTCAGCTGTGTAGTTACGGTTATCATTGATGCCACAGACGACGTGTTATCTGCGTTGCGATAAATAAATCAGATCTGAATAACAGGGTTATTGATGTCTATTCCGAAAATGTTGATAATGTTAATAAAATGTACTCCTAATGATTTTTCATTTTTATCCTGACAGACGCATGGACATATGAAATTAAAGATAATAGTCTGATTTCGAATGAGTTTAACGAATTACAATTTACAGAATTTCGAATAAGTATTTTTTTATCTAGATGTCTTGAAGATCCTTGGATTAAAAGAACACATATACAATAACTTTGGTATTACTGTCGTTTGTTTGTAATTGATTTATTATGTACATGTTCCTTCTTAGCAGCACAATTCCAGAAAGAAATCGTCTTTTCATAAGCAGAATTTTCTACTCTTGTTAGTAGGTATTAATTTTACATTATTAGTTTGCGTGAGAAAATTATGTCATTCTGTCCCACAGATATGGGTCATACATGATACTATATATAGTAAAGAAATGCAAGATATTGTATCTTATTTAAAGCAGGGCATGACAGGCATTGAAAGTTTCCCCAGTCGTTATTTGGTGTAGATTGTACTATCACCAAGTTTTTTCCAGGTGAATCGTGTGATATACTTGGGCGTATGCTGTCCGCGATAAAACAGAAAAAACGATATTGTAGGCTTAAATAAAAACAATGCACCGCCCAATTTTGACAATATTCGACATATTTTGACAACACCCATGCAACAGTAAATCTGTCATCGACACTATTTAACTTACTGTCTTGCCTAAGACTGCACTAATGTTGTCGCTGATGGCATTGTCTATGTCTCACAATCACAGGGATTACATGAACAAAGAACAGGTTTTTTACTGCTAAACCGCTGCGTGTGCAATTCATCATCCTATAATCAGTTGATGATGTACACATGTAAGACAAAGTAAATAAATTTTAGTTGTCATGGTATGGAAGAATTAAGTTTTTAAAAAAATAGGGAAACTGTTATTTCCCCGTACCAAATGTTTATCTACATTATGATATAAAGTCAGATGTCTTACACAATAACTCTTACATTGGTTTCCAAATATCAAATGTCCACTTTTGTACACATGTCCCTTTAGGCACGCGCCTGTTGTTAAAACAGAAGTAAATCGATACGACAAGTGCTTAATATATCTTTTGATAAAATCTGATTGGATTATTTATTAGGAGATCAGGGACAGACTGTTGTGAATATTAAGGTAAAACCAGAAACAGATTATAGTGTCTATAACGAAGCCCTCCATGTGCCCTTTGCACATTCGCTACCCTTCAACAGTCCGTGAAGCAACAAAATAAGAAATTAATCCTGTGGAAGACATACCGGAAAAATACATATTTTGTGGGGCACTAATTTCGAGTTTTGATATACAGAACATCTATGTCTCCTGGCAATTTGATTTGAGAAGTAGTCCTCATATAAAATGAAATTGTAACATTCCTTACAGAGAATTAATTCGTCGTTATAGAAATAATTACAAAGAACTGTAAATGAAAATTCAACGATGCATGTATGACACATTTAATTATTGACATTGTGTGTAATGCCAGTTTACTGAATAGTCCTTGTAGTGCTAACAGCGAAGTCTTTCTATATGTTGTGAAACCTTGTATTTTTGATCGTCAAAGTCATAAAACTGACCTTAAAAATTCGCAGGTAGGATTTACGATTGAACCTCATAAAATATATATGAGGGGCTCGGTTTCAGAAGTTTAAGTAATGTATGAGATCATTTGATTTCCATAACACTAAAAGTCCAGAATTTATAACACTCTAAATTCTTATAAAATTGTGGGTATTGAATTGAACTTACTTGATTACAAGGAATCGTACATTGCATAACATACAGTCAAATTTACCTGTAATGACCCTACCTGTGGTATAATCAAGAAACGTTTGCTTTGATGTATGAAATATTCATTTTTGACCACGTTTTATTTATTAAAATATTGGTAACAGGTCGATTTTGTCTTGTTGTTTCTAATAGGACACAACTTATATATACTTGATATGACAGAAAGTAATATCATGGTTTTAGTGAAGAGACAACGACCATCACCATAACGGAGTTAGCTTATAATGAGCACCTATATATAGTCATATTGTAACAGTCACATGATTGGTGGGTATTTTAGTAACCGTTCTCTGAATCTGATGCCATAGCATGGCATAACTTTTTAATTTCAGGTCATGTAGACTAGTAATTAGTGATAATATTATGATATTTAACCTTAAGGAATCGAAAGCGCTGCATACATTTGTTTCAAATTCATTTGGACATAATACATAGAACAGTTACTTGAAGTGAATATGCTACTATATAAGCTATTTAGGACCAAAATAAAGCTCCTACCTAACAACTGGTTCAATTAAAACGGTGCCAAGGCTAACCCAAGAACATCACAATTGACAAGCTTCGGAAAATATGTTAATGTATGTTTTAATCATTTAACTTTGGCAAACGCTGATTTTACTTGACATAAGTGCGTGAAATATCTTCGAGTTGAAATTGACAATCTTATGAAATTCGATAGACGCATTTCAAATTTATGCATGAAAGCATCGAGGCAATTGCCAGTTTTTAAAGAATGGACATTTATGTATATAGGAGAGTTAAGACGCCAATTTACACATCTTTTATTTCATCAAAGTATCACTTCTGTCCTCTTGTTGACATTTCTGTAGCCAGACTGTAACGAACAAATCCAAAAGAATTCAAGAGAGACTAATGACTTGTTTCAAATGATTACAATACAGGTTCTAAAATAGATCTTTGATCTACAGGAACCGTAGACTACGTCAGATGTGGGATGGTCTCAACTGTCTGTTATGTGTTCGAGGTATTTTCCCGACTCTTGGTGATGTCCATATTCCTATTTATTAGACTTTTGTGTAATTTTTGCTAAACCCATTTATCTTCGGTGAATGTATGTCTTATTCAATATACATGATATACATGAGCTCTGTTTCATTAACTTTTATTCTGTGTCATATCTTTCATGTAGTGAAGTTCTTACTTCAGGTTTTTGCTGTTATTTTAGTTTCTTTTTACGTCATGCTCTTAACTCGTGTTTTTACTTACAAATGTTTGTAGAAATACAAACTCCTTATAACTTTTTTCATGGTAATTAAATTTGACACTGAAAACAGTTTCTTGTGTCTTGTATCTTGTAAATATACATCATAGGTGTTTTTGTGATCATTTGGCAACCAAAACGTTAAACGTATCAGAAGTAAGCGAATCCATTTGGGTAAGGTATCTACAAAATCAAAACTGAAAGTCTATCAGGTTAGATATCTCTATACCTAGTATACATACGTGGAAACTGTGCTGTAATTAAAAATTGATAAAACTAGAGTTATAAAGGATATGAGCAAATTTCAAACACGGAGAACAGCGTAGCGCTCTGGTCGTCGCCCCCTTATATGTGTCTGTATATCTAAATGTTTGAACTTTGTATCAGAGAACAGTCTCGAGTCGTAAATCTTCAAAACTACTATTTACCAACTTTCTCGTCAAAACAAAATTTAATATGTATACCTCTGGATTAGATATTGAATTCAACAAGTGTTTAAACTGACGAATCTCACAAGTTCTTTGTATAAGATTAGTCAGTACTGCTGACAGGTTGTAACTTTTCATCCAGTTTACATAGATTACACATTTCTTGCCGTTAATTCTAACTTCTTTCGATCACTAATTAGGATTCAAAATGTATGCCCATGGCATCACTGATGAGTTAAAGAAATGCGGTTTATATAATTCAAGAAAATAGTTTGGTTCAACTGTATTTATTTCAATTTTATTGAAAGGTGCTGTTCACTTGTGTGTCTTGTGCATGATCTTAGCCTCAGTCAACATAAAAGCATGGGAAATATTCATCTAAATATGCTGTCTTTACCGTAAACATGAAATTAGATAGTGTCCCCAGAAACACATCACCTCCTTAAATATCACTTATATCATATCTATTTAATATGTTTACGAGTTTTGGTCAAGTGTAGCTTCTCGATTATGGTTTTCACATTTTATCGCCTTTTCTAAATTCCAATAACTCGCCTTCTAGACTTTCCAACAAAAAGCCAAAAGCATCACGGGTGACTCCTTGCTGGTTGAAACAGCTGCCATAATTCAAACTAGGAACTACAGTAAAAACAATACACCACTATCAAAATACCTTGTTTTTAGAATTATACATAATCGACATTACTTCATCAAGGCAGATAAAACGAACCGTAACGATTAATCGTATTCAATAGCAATTTTTAAAGCTAGAAACACCTCTTATTCCTCTTAGATATGAAAGGAAATTGGTTGTAAATTGCAAATGCATAAACAAGTAAAATAAAGGTAAAACATCCCTCTGTGGTTCTGATTAAATAGCCACACGATTGAGAATGAAAAATGTCAATAACGAAATAACATTTTTTTGTAAATTAAAAGAGAAAAAATATATTAATACTGAAACATATAGAAAGTGACAAATAGAAAGTGGTTAATAGAAAGTGACCAATAGAAAGTGACAAATAGAAAGTGGTCAATAGAAAGTGATCAATAGAAAGTGACCAATAGAAAGTGACAAATAGAAAGTGACCAATAGAAAGTGACCAATAGAAAGTGACAAATACAAAGTGAGCAATAGAAAGTGACAAATAGAAAGTGACCAATAGAAAGTGACAAACAGAAAGTGACCAACAGAAAGTGACAAATAGAAAGTGACAAATAGAAAGTGACCAATAGAAAGTGACAAATAGAAAGTGACCAATAGAAAGTGACAAATAGAAAGTGACAAATAGAAAGTGACCAATAGAAAGTGACAAATAGAAAGTGGTCAATAGAAAGTGGTCAAAAGAAAGTGACCAATAGAAAGTGACCAATAGAAAGTGACCAATAGAAAGTGACAAATAGAAAGTGACCAATAGAAAGTGACAAATAGAAAGTGGTCAATAGAAAGTGGTTAAAAGAAAGTGACCAATAGAAAGTGACCAATAGAAAGTGACCAATAGAAAGTGACAAATAGAAAGTGACCAATAGAAAGTGACAAATAGAAAGTGGTCAATAGAAAGTGACAAATAGAAAGTGACAAATAGAAAGTTACCAACAGAAAGTGACAAATAGAAAGTGACCAATAGAAAGTGACAAATAGAAAGTGACCAATAGAAAGTGACAAATAGAAAGTGGTCAATAGAAAGTGACAAATAGAAAGTGACCAATAGAAAGTGGTCAAAAGAAAGTGACCAATAGAAAGTGACCAATAGAAAGTGACAAATAGAAAGTGGTCAATAGAAAGTGACCAATAGAAAGTATGAATCTCTTGCATCCAGCCTAGAATACAATTCGTCAAGGTGAAATAGCTGTAGTACAGCGTGTTAATCAAGTCTCATAATTATCATCAGTTCTTCGTGAAACTTGAATTTCGAATTGATGAGCTGTCTGTGTGCATGCAGTCACAATGCTGAGCGATGAAATATACAAATATATGAGAAAACCTAAACGAGACTTCGGATGGAAAGATAATGATGTCTATTAAGATATATACCTAGAGTTATCAAAGCTTTATGGTGTTATGATGAGTTACAAAATGTCACTGAAAAATAAATCTTAGCCAATCCAAATCCTGTCAACTTTTTAAAATCAGTGTCCGGTTATGGTTTCCGTCATAAAATTAGAATTACCAAGCACGCGAATCAGTAACGAAGACACCAAACCAACATTGCGAAAGGAAATAAAAACTGCCAGTTATAATGATAATCTCCAATAACCCTGTGTACAAACAATGTACACATTCCAAATGCAACATATGAGTGTCTTTATTAAAACTTGTCCAAAAGCCGAAGATTACCACTTGTAAAACATGCATAGATAGAGAAATCCGATAATTGAAACTAAAAGACTACAAATATCACGAACAAGGTTATGCATTTTTTATTAAAACAAGTAACACTATAACTATTAACCAAGATTAGTGATTGGTAAGCAAATATTGAAAAATACTAAGTTTAAATATTATTACTTGGAACAATACTGAGAAAAGCATCTCATATAGTTATCTTTAGCTTGAAATTAGCTTTCCTTCCTCAAAATTATGATATACTGTGTGTTTGAATTTTGCTTTATTTGCACGAATAACACCTGAAACAAGTGTTGAATATACAAAAAATGGTGAAAGAACTTACCAAGGTTTTTGTAAAGACACACAAGAAAACTTAAGTTCAGATTTAAAACATTCATTAAGCACTTTAATGTTCGTTCTGTTAGATGCCTTCCACAAGGCAGATTATCCCAATTCAATTCACGATTAATGCAAATACAAACTTACATATTTGTATAAAATCTGTCAAATCGTTAAAAAAATGTTAAAAAAAACAAACAAGATAAGTTGTAGTGTTAAGGTTGACACTAAAATATTGTTAAAATGATAAAAAAATAAAACGTAGTCATTTAATTGCCCAATATAATTCTAAGATTGATGCCATATCACATCTGACAATATATAACAATGTACAAAATTAATCAAGAGAACCATGATAACAATTACATATTAGTATAAATTTCAATTAGCATATAAAAAATAATCAAATGGTTAAGATAGAAACAATTATAAATTCTTACATCACTCATTGTCATAGCATCAATCCCAAATGGAGAGAGTGCATGAATTCAAAGTATAAGTTCAGTAAGTAGATTACTGAGAAAGAAATCCTTTCTGAGAAATACTGTCATTCTGATGAAATAATATAGTTTCACAATTTAATCATCAAAATTCAGAATTAATCATATATATATTAATATCAATATATGAGCATGATTCATCAAGCACATTTCAAGAGAAGGTGACCAAATCTTTAACTATCAAGATACAACATTTCGTTTTCCTACCAGTCCCACAACCAGCCATCTTTAAATTGACCTATTGGCAGACGGACGGACAGCAGGACAAAAATGTTGCTGTTTAAACTATGTCAGCAGGAAGCTGTAATAAAAATATGAAAAGGTAGAACACAAACATGGATACAGGCATTGTTGATAGTAAGTGAGCTAAAACATAATTAGCAAATATACAGAACACAAACATGGATACAGGCATTGTTGATGGTTAGTGAGCTTTAACCATAATAAGCAAATATACAGAACACAAACATGGATACAGGCATTGTTGATGGTTAGTGAGCTTTAACCATAATAAGCAAATATACAGAACACAAACATGGATACAGGCCTTGTTGATGGTTAGTGAGCTTTAACCATAATAAGCAAATATACAGAACACAAACATGGATACAGGCATTGTTGATGGTTAGTGAGCTTTAACCATAATAAGCAAATATACAGAACACAAACATGGATACAGGCATTGTTGATGGTTAGTGAGCTTTAATCATAATACTGAAACCATTTAATAAGCTTAAATAATGGATTTACAACCATCTCCCTGCGACATTGTCCAATGAGCAAAGATACAGAAAGAAGCACCAATAACGGATGAGCAAAATTAAAAAAATTACTGCTGGTTAAACGAACAAGATATACATTAATACCCATAGTGATTCCAATACATAGTACAATTTACAATATCAAATGACTCGGGAATGTAAAGTTCTGAATACGGTCTTGAAACGAAAGTACAAGTCTTGTTTAATGCTAGGCATTAATATAAAGTACTCCCATACCAACAACAAAATCTTTAAAATCTTTACATGGCATCACTTTGATATTCATTTCTAATTTTAATGACTTTAACACATCGTGTACCAGAAAGAGAACCCAAAGGCCAATACCAGTTTTATAGACTTAAACATGCTGTGTTCAGGGGAGAGAACCCAAAGGCCAATACAAGTTTTATAGACTTAAACCTGCTGTGTTCAGGGGAGGAAACCCATAACCTTTTTGCCTATTTTTGAAACTGAACAATATGACAAAGTGAGACAGTTTTTAGCAAAAATAAAATACATCTCTTTGATGTATCACACTCTATAGAAAAAAGTGACCTTTGAAACTTGATAAACCTCTCTTGATGGACGTCTACTGTATAACAGGAAATATCTTATGTACAGAAGTCTCTGGTGTTTTCATGGCTATTGTATCATGAAAATAAAATCTCAGAAATAAGATTTCAATAACACAAAATGATCACAGACACATTTCAGTTGTACCCATAAATTATGTACCCTTGAAATGATGTCTTCGGGAGAAAGAAAATTATGACGACAATTTGGTCTCTGTATAATATATACTGTTGATGCCTACTCCCAAATAAAAGCAGTGTTATTGCTGCTGCAGAGTCTCAATTAAAAATCATGACAAAGAATTTAACAATTGGTCATTCTAGTAGGTAAGTATATTCTTACAAATATGTATATATTATACGCAAAGGTAAATAGATTAATTTTAGTAAATACATTTTCAGATTTAAGGAAGTCAATTTACCATCTTTGGTTATTCATATTAGTAAGTAGTGAGATATAAAGTGGACAGCATTATTACATGAATGTTTGTATACATTCTGTTACACAACAATAAATAGTCATATGCATCATTAATCTGCATAGCTATAAATATTTATAAACTCTCTTGGTTATCTATGTACATTCTGATACAATTATGAATATTCAAATACGACAATGAATATGTATGTACATGTATATGATATTATAAAATATGGTATACAATTAATTTCGTTGGTGTGTTTAATATTCACTTATAGGCAAAGGTCACTTTCACTTAATCATGTTTATATGAACAAACCTATTTTTCAACATTTAAAAATATAGCATTTCTGACATGAATAAGGATGTACTTTCAAATATTGATACAGGCCTTTAAATGGTCCTTGAAATTTACATAAGATAAGCACCCTGATCATAAAATTTATAAAAAAAACTAGTTATTAGGATTGACTAAGCCAATATTTATATCAATCACCTGCAGGAATTTTGTATCAGAAACCAGTTAACATAAACTGAACAAGAGACATAAGGGCAAGAACAGTCATCTGACTATGTAAACCTATAAATTAAAGACACCAATTAGGCCTAAATTGCTCAACTTCTCAATGGCTTAAAAAGAAAACTTTGTTGGTCTATAAAAGCATTTCCTGCAAACTTGTTGACAAAGAAATTTTGATATCTCAGCTTATTTGACCTTCTGTGACCTTAAAACTGGGTCAAGGTCATTTATTCCAACATTCAATCCATCATGCTACAGACCAATTATCAGCACCATTGCCTTTTTAGCTACTGAGTGGAAGTTGTTTTAATATTACAACATAATTGACCTCTGTAATCTTGAAAGGCAGTCAAGGTCATTCATTTTAACAAACTTTGTAGTCCTTCATCTTTGCATGCTACAGGCCCAGTATCAGCACCATGGGCCTTTTGGTTATTGAGAAGAAGCCATTAAATTTTTTAGATGCTTAAAACATGTTACCTTGAAAGTAAGTACAGGTTATTCAAATTAACAAATATGGTAGCCGTTTATACCAGCATGCTAAAGACCATATAACGGCACTCTGTGCCTTTTGCTTATTGAGATGATTTCATCACATTTGACCTCTGTGACCTTGAAAGGCAATGTTATTAATATTAAGAAACTTGGTATCCCTTCATCTTAAGATGCTGCAAACCAAATATCAGCACCCTTGACCTTTTACTTATTGAGAGAAGAAGTCATTTTTGACACATTTGGTCAAGGTCATATATTTTAACAAGCATGATAGCTTTTTATCCTATCATGCTACAGGCTTGATATTAAAAGTTTGAGAGTTTTGGTCATTGAGAAGAAGTCATTTGAATGGGAAGTTTACGCATGACACATGCCAGATGAAACATTATGGCTCTACAGCCTTTACATCAGATGACCTTATCATGAAAGTGAGCAAATCCAAAATTAAAGACCATATGAAAACAGTCCATGTGTGGTAGGTAGGACAAATCAAGGATGGTTATATAGTGTTATCAAAATGAATTATTATACCCTGGACAAAGAAGTATGACACCCCATCTAATCACATTTTACTGACAACAGGTTAATTGGTCATTATGCTGCCAACTAATTTCATGTTGAATATAGATCAGATACACTGATGTTTGGTTTTACATCTCTGAGACAACTATCATCTAGTATTTTGTCACTCAGAAAGGTAAGCGTTCTGGGGACAGGAACAGGCAACCTGCATTTCCCTCATTTTGTGAAACCAACTTTTCTGGATAACATGGTTTTAGATGACGGTTTCTGACTCCAATGGTGCCTTAACCTACCAATGGTAGAGATGTTGCTGTGTACCATATCTGTCACCAAACTAGCTTGAGAAAGTAGGGTTAGGTTCAGTCTAAACAATATTAATTTTAGAAGTCCATCTAATTTACTATTAAAATCTCTGTTAATTTGAATAAATATCTCTGGAATAACATTATCAATCCAACTCTTCAGCATAAAACCACTTGGGGATCTTTAACATGCTACAAAGGACACTCTTAACACGGAACACCTTTTAAATTCTCCATCCACAGGACTGTGTATATGTGGAATGTCACCGGCCTCTATTCATATATTACTTATCCATTACAGCCTTCAAAATCAAAGGTGATAAGGTGTTTTCAAGCATATTATGTTTAAACATTATTTTAATTCAGTGTTATATCCCAAATCGGATTTTGATATTTTTAAAACATACACTCATATCAAAATCTTTCATCTGATTTGAAATAAGTTATCATAAAAAAATGTCGTTTTTTTCGTAAATCAATTCAGTCTCCATATACAGGTATCTGTTCATCACTCTGACTTTTCATTATCATATTTAGGATCGTATTAATATGCTTACAAGTGGTAGAGATAATGTTATATAATGAGTAAGGTATATATTATATCCAAGCAGAGTGCAAGACGAACCTATTTATAGACTTTGTTTGGTCTCGGCCAGGGGACAGAACTCAACACTTTCAACAATTGTGTTAGACTAGACATTTGACAATGAGGTTAAAAGTCTGATTATAGCAACGACAGAAACCATGAAATATTAAATAAAAAAACACAAAGCAGCCATTTTTGTATCCAACAAGAGATGATATGTGCAAAAGGGGGGAGGAGGGATGTTAGGTATTAGTATCATACTGTGAGTAGGTTGTTAGCAGATACTTCAAATAATCTCTACTGTTGACCAAATCAATTCTGCTCTGCACACAGTTTGCAAATATCAAAGTTATACAATCTCTTCCATACCAAGCAAGGCGCCTGTTCGAGCTGTTCTTTGCTGTAATTTTCTTGCATTATCAATCCGCAGCTTAATTGCACAAAGGAAGTTCCTACGCTTCCTTCTGTTTGAACCTTGGGGTTCATATGTCAATTGTTCGTAACGTTTCAGATCAGAATTCTCATTTCTTTCATCTTCGTGACAAATTACAGTCACAGTATCGTTAGAATTTATCTGTCCAAGAACATTTTGGAGCTTGGTCGTGAATTCTTCATCTGAGTTATCCGAGGGTGCAACAACAACTAGAGCTGCAGATGTCAGAATAAGGTCTTGAAGGATACCAGACTCTGAAATGTTAAAATAGTGTCACTATAATTGTCATACAAACAAAAGATCTACAGAACATAATTACCATTAGACAATTGACTTTTTATACTGAATCAATATGGCATGAAATTTTGCATTCTGACATTATCTTATACTATATTATCTTCACAATTTAACCTTATCTTTAAACTGTGACATTATGTTTGCATTCTGACATTATTTCATACTGGGATATTATTTTTACAATATAACTTTATGACAATCTTTATATAATGAAATTATTTTAACTTGGTGATATTACAGGACATCTTACAATGTAACACATTACATCTTTATACACTTTTTTATCCTCCTACCTGTAATGTGATTGCCTTCAGGTGCCCCTGCCTCTAATCGTTTTAAGCTATATTTTTCATTCATTAAATCCATTTCCAAACTTGATGCCAAGCGTATATCCTTACCGTCATTGCTGTGGTGTATAAACACATCAGTCAGATTTTCTACAAAAGACAAGGAAACAAGAAATAATCTACTTTTTCTTTTGTCAAAAGTTTGCTTTAGACTTTTAATTCTCAAATAGAATTTATTCAAATAAAAAAGGTCGGAATAACAATTCTGAAATGAAACATGAAAATGTTATGAAATATTTTAACTAAAACATGAATAACAGTAGAAGTTTATAGGAAAATTTTATATGAATAATTACCAAAAAATCCCAAAAATTCATGTTTTTTAGATACTCTACTCTTCAAGGATGGGAGAATCTTTGGGTCTCACATTCTCCCCTAGGGATAGGGTAAATTATCCTAAGCTTTACATCCATGAAGCACCTATATCGCTAACTTGGTTAGTTTGTTAAATTTGCTTCATCTAAACTAAATGAAAAGAAGTTCAAAGATTACCTATTTCCCCTCCTCTCTCACCCTGATTGGTCCAGAGTCTAGACCAACTGTTTATTCAAAATTGATTACCCTTCACCCAGGGATGATTCATGAATCAGGACAATCTAGACATTCCCAAAGAAGAAGAGGGTTGAGATCCACTACTAATACATTTTATTACAAATTTGGACACAGTTCAGGCATTCCTAGAGTAGAAGATGGATTTAAAAGAATTTGTTCTATTTCCAATTTTGGTCCTGCCCTCCCAGGGGGCTGAGACCCAACATTTATAAAAAAAAAATTATTTCTCTTCCCCTAAGGATGCTGCATTCTAAATTTTGACAGATCATAAATAATTCTACAGGAGAAGAAGTTGTATTTCAAACAGTTTGTCCTATCTCCCCTATTGCATGCCACTATTCTTGCCTTATGGGGCCAACAAAATTGATTTCCCTTCACTCAAGGATGATCCAAACTAAATTGGGAAAGAATCCAGGCAATCTAGCAGATGAGCAGAATTTGCTCTGTTTCCTCATTTGGGTCCCACTCCTCCTGCCCAAGAGAGCTGAAACCCTCCATTTATACAAAAATTCTAATATGGCCGCCTGTTTAAGGACGGACAAGGGACAATAGCTACAGAATGGTTTAAATAGCTAGCTACCAGATGAGTGAGTGCTAAAACCAAACTACTGTCATTGTGAAGCAATACTGTTTTCTTACTTTTAGCTGAATTTTGGAAATCTTTCATAAAAGGGGAAATATGGCCACTGAATTCTAAATGTTACCTACCATTTTCAGGCACTTGCCTCTTGTTTCTATTCCTTTCATAAAACTTCATCAGTTTATAATGTATCTGGGGTTTATACAGCCACACCACAACTATAACTACTGCAATTATCAGTATAAAGACCACAACCAATCCTGCTGTGACACCAATGACCGTTTCTTTCTTTACTGGCATCCCTTGAACAACCTTGGCTAAGAGAAGAAATATTTTTATTATATTTGTATTACTTTCTGATAACCACCAAGAAATATCAAGACAATTATTCATGCTACATTATTTAATACAGTGTAATAATGGGAACAAAATCAATATCGTAATAACACATTAGTTGCCGCACCACACACTTTAAAACATAAATTCTCACTGCGTACATAAAAAGTCATTTTGATAATGGAACAAAGAATTTTTAGACAAGTGTGTTTCACACAAAATGTTGAATTTGTGACATGCAGTTGTAATCACATGAGATTATCAAAATAAGTACATATTAATATACAGTATTAAGGTCATACCTCGCTTAGTGAAGAACTTTTCGGAAAATAATGTAAACTACAAAATATTCTATAATTCTTCCCTTGACTGAAAGCCTCTCACTACATATTTACAGACATCAAATCATCTCTCTTAAACATTTCTTATAGGAAGAAATTACCTGTACAAAGATAACACCTACAGAAAGAGATCACCTCTACAAAAAGGCCGCCTCTACAAGGAGGACATGTCTAAAACAGACACTGTCCACCAGAAACTCAGGTGCATAGCCAAGTGATTTTTATGTGTATGCAGACAGAATTGAATTACAAGTGCCCCCTATTTTGAGACAATCGGCAAAACCCCATCCTCCCAAACAACAAAAAAAAAAAAAAAAACAAGAGACCCTAAAGGGATCTTGGCACCCACCACTGTTTGTTCTTAATTTGTTCTGTACAAAGTGAATCTTTTTCCTTCTTTTCTTTTCTCTCCTCTGTTTTTGAACTTATTCATACAAAATTTGAACATTTCCCTTCAATTATAATCTTTAAGAGAGCCAAATCCGGTATGAATGCTTGCTGGAGGTCAAATAGTTTCTGTTTCAATCATTTAAATACTGCAAAATCAGATTTTTCATAGGGTTCAATTTTCATTGCTCTTAAAAAAAATCCCTTTTTTGTGAACTTTTGATTTCATGGGTAAGTATAACTCTATAAATGTATTTATACGAATTATGACAGTTCATAGACATATGAATTTATAATTTTACATCCACTATTTGAAAGCCCAATTTATGTATTTATACGAATTATGGCAGTTCATAGACATTTGAATTTATAATTTTACATCCACTATTTGAAAGCCCAATTTATGTATTTATACGAATTATGACAGTTCATAGACATATGAATTTATAATTTTACACCCACTTTTAGAAAGCTCTATAAAAATATCCATACTTATTATGACAGTTCGTGGACATATGAATTATGTGGATTAAGTGTGCCCATGAAATCAATGAAAATAAAATCACCACAAAAACTGATAATTTTACAGTATTAACTAAACATGTATGTAAGGACTATCTCCTCTTGAGAGTTGAGTGCTGTACAGGTTAGAAAGTGCACAGGTATTCTATCATTTCTATCCATTAATACTTAACCAGCTAAATTTCTAGGACTTAATACTTTGTGATAATCCAAGAATAGTCACTATAGACATACTTACAGCATAGTTTAACAACAAACATGAAGTTTTTGTTGCTAGACTCTCGAATGCTGCTCACATAACATCTGAAGGTTTTAGTAATGTCAGATTCAGTGACATTGGATATGATCAGCTGATGAATGATAAATCCATTTGTTCTGCAAAATGCAACAAGGTAAATGTACAAATAAAAATATCTAACGATATACACAGCTTTATCTCGACTCTTCATTCTAAACAGGTTTTAAAAGTTTTCTTTAAGGCTTTCAGTTTGCAAATATTCATTAATAAAAACTATACTGCTGGTTTTGAAAGGTTTTCAAGACATGAAAGATATCATTTGCAGTTTCAGATCTACAATTTTCATTAAAAAGAAAAAACAATTATCAAGAGGCACTGATGAAGGCTCCCAAAAAACAAGTTTAGTCAAGGCTTTTCTGTCAGTAAATCTTATTCTAGTTTAAATGTAAGCAAGCTATGCTCCTCACATGAAATTTCAATATATCACCAAGTTTCATTATCTTAGTATTAAGTACTAACCAAATTTACCTATGCTCTGGACAATAAATTTTATTAACGGGCAACAACTTACAAATAAGGAGTTGTGGGACTTGAATCTGCTACACTGCATACTACCTTAGCCTAACTGATGTATACACATAGTTTCATAATCTTTGCTTAACTTTGGAAAAAACTTTGGACAAAAAAGACAGATAGAAAGAAGGATGGAAAGACGGACATATGAATGGGTAGATGGGCAGACAAAGTATTTAAGAGAAGCATTAAATTAACAACTCTGATGCATCTTGTCAAAACTCATTGTTCTGAATGAGAAAAATAAAACCAACTCTAACACAAGTCAGGGGAGGGAACTCTATTGCAGTATGCATTATATAATATGATAACTGTAAATGTTTTGAATTGATTAAACCCGAAATGAAAAGAAATTGATAAAGCCAACTAGTGGAATATTTTGCATACACAGTTTGAAGGGAAAAGTTGTTCCTGTGAATAACACTACTTAGTCAAATATCACTTGTTTTCAGTATCTGTGCAAATATCTTTTGAAAAATTTAATGATATTCAGAGTGATTGAAAATGGACATTTCTTTTGTTTTTTGTTTGAAATTTGTCTGAAAACTTCTAACTGTGAGTTTGGAGCTAAATCTATCTTTTCTTTTTCATCCATAAGTTACAAGTGTGATTGTTAAATCTGAATGTTGCCACTCGGAACATTTTACACATTGTTATAACATGTCAAGCTGTTTGAAATGTGCCCCCCCGTATTTGTAAGGGGAGGAAACATCTATCAAAATTCCAAGATTAAACAGTAATTTGTGGTCAGCTGTAAAACTTGTCAAAAAAATAAACTCCCAAATATGTAGGTCATGAATTTAAGAAAAAAGCTTATTAGATAGAGAAAAAATTTTTTTTTATTTATTATGTTGGAACAAATATTCCATGGTAACTCTTCTTTGAGTAAGCTAATCAGGTTTAGAAATCTTTAGCCATCATCATAGTCAGATAATTGGGAGTTCAGCAAGTTTCTAGGCAACTGAACAACAGCTGTTACTTTTTTCTACAAAACAGCAGTAAATAAGTGTTAATTAATTACTAGTCATTAGCTTATTACATCAATAAGCCTGTGTCTGCTAATAAGTCTGTTCTTTAATTTCTAGTTTGAGGTAATGTATTGCTTTAGCTAACCCCTGTGGTGATTTCTTCTGGTTGGTAATATCAATAGAATAAAAGTCTCTAACACAACTAGAAAAGATTGGAGAGAGACGTTTCAATTCCTACATGGTCACCTTCATCAGACAAATGACCAGTGTGGAGCATACTAACACTGACATACGTAGTGTTCAAGATGGTAAGGAATCTACCAACTTTTCGGCTGTACTATAATTCTACGTATATTAAGGTTGAAAATAGTGTGATCAGACGGTAATCAGATTATGAAAAAATTTAAAAGTACACAAGATCATATCAATGAACTGTAGGTGATTTGGCTGTGCTTTGTTTAACACCAATTTCCCCCAAAAAAGGGAAAACTTTTCCCAAAACAGAGTTAATTGGTATAATTTCCTTAACACACTTTTAAATTTTGCTATCATGAAAAATAAATATCAATTCAACCTCAAAACATTTTTATTTTCTGTTCAAGTATCAAATGTGTAATAAATTTTTACCCTATTCCTCTTTTGAATTCTGACCAAAAGGGCTATCTGAGATTTTGCCATTTCTCAAAATAGGAAAGAAAAATCCTTTTTTCCACAATAGGTAATATTCTCCAAATTTCATGTTGAACTCTTTGTTTAAGTTCTATTTACTTAAAAATTTGGTTGTATTCTTGGCCACATTACATAAAGTTTCACACAGCTATTAGCAAATCATAACGTTTGTTTAAAAATTTTCTACAAAAATCTAGGTAAAACAATAAATGTACCTAAGTCTGAGTGTATCAAACTTAAAACCTTTCTATGAATTTAATTATGAACTTGGTGCATGGATATATAAGGAGCATGTAGACAAATTCACACATATTATACAATTACCCGTTGTTGATGGTAATTTCATATACAGGATAATAAGCATCATTCCTCACTAACGATAGATTTCCTTCGTCGTCTTTGTACCACTGGACATTCCACTCAGACGAACCCAACTGTCCAAAATCTGCTGAACAATTAACAGCAATTGTCTTGCCTAGTTTAGCACAGGTGTTTGACGAGGGACCAAATGCTTGGGGATGCACTCTTCCACTGGAAGCTAAAGAGAAAAGTTCATATATATGAAACATTTTTTTTAAAACAACGAAGCGAAGGCTACAATAAACAAGTAAACATAAACTTGATTGATGAATATGATATCGTCAGACAAACAGAGCACTGAATGCTTGAACTTTGATCAGTAAAGTCAGGGCAAGACTGCAGATATATCTAATTAAATGAGAAAATCTATTTTGATTTCAAGTATATATACAAAACACATGACAATGGTTAAGCATTTGTTTGCTTTTTGTCTACATAATAAATATGAGTGGCATCATCGCCATGGCTTTCTTGCTGGATAAACAAGGTGTAACTACTGCCACAACATTTGTAGAGACTAACCTGCAAAAGCAAGGTCTATTTGGCGTACGATGATGTCATTCTGGGCGTTTGTAGCGATACACCTATAGTAACCTGGTAGGGGATAGCCATCGTCCTGATCAGGTGGCACAATCAGCAAAGTCTGATTTCTAGTATTCTCCTTGAGTCTGTAGATACTTGTCCCACCAATATTATCCCAAGTATCGTTTTCTGTGGCACGAAAGGACCAGGCCAAAGAAACAAAGCCAGTGATACAACAGTCAAGAGATATCTGTTCGCCAATGTAGGCAAAGGTAGCATTGTTCATGTCCTTACTGTACTTCAGGGGGCCTGTCAGCAACGAGAGAAGCAAAAATAAACTCAATAATAAATTACAAAATTCCTAAATCCATCGGTAACATCAATAGGTTCAACTACACATACATAAGTCAAGTTCAAATTTCAAATTCTTTTATTGAACCTCAGATCATACATGCATGACATATGAGGATGTCCATATGAAAACATGGTGTAGTCAGAGTTAGCACAGTATACAATAAATAGTTGTACAATAAGAATGAGATGTTAAACATTTTAATGTTTTGTAGTTTAGGTGTTTATCCAAAACTTCATTTTACCAAATAAATAAAGATATACAAATGTATGTAATTTAAGCAGCATTTTTATGTTTTGCTATTATCAAATTTACAAACTATACACAGAGTGGCATAGAAAAAATGCTACTTTTTAGACATTTGCCCAAAACTTCAATATGTGAGATTTAAATTTACCTAATTTTATACATACATCATTATCCTTTGTCGTTATCAATCTTACAAACTTATACCTATTTGGAGCATTATAGTAGACACTATCAATGAACTGGTGTCTATATCAGAAAAGTGATGACACCCTAATAAGTAGTGGTATTCATCACCAACTTCATTTACATTACATAATTCACATTCCATCTGCCAACCTCAACCTTAGTAATGTCAGGGTTACCTGTGATGTTGTTATTGTTACCTGTTATGATGTAAGACTTACCTGTAAAGTAATATTTACCTGTGATATTATACATTTTTTAAGATACAACTATGTAATATTAAATACAAAATCATGTTTACATATGAATTAAGATACATGTTATAAGAAAAATGTTTTCTTTGCAAGACGGAAATAAAGAATGTCTGTCTGTTACAGTTACCTGTGATAGTGGTATTGTTACCTGTGATGTTGTTATAGTTACCAGTGATTGTGTTATAGTTACCTGTGATGTTGTTATAGTTACCTGTGGTAGTATTATAGTTACCTGTGATAGTATTACAGTTACCTGTGATAATGTTATAGTTACCTGCGATTGTGTTATAGTTACCTGTGACAGTGTATATCAGTGAAGGTGTAAGAGTTACTTCAATGCTTACCTGTCATACTGCTCTGCGGACATTCTGTTCTAGCATATTCTGTCATATACATCAACAAGATCAACTGCAGCAATATGCTGGATGTGCCCAGATGTCTTTGAACAGAACCCTTCATCATACCTAGAAATAATAACCAAGTCTTGGTGCTAGTTACTGTATAAAGCCAGTTATAGGTATAAACTGACCATTAATTCGTAGTATCTCTCCTAATCTATTCCGTCATTCCATGAAAATGTCACACCTGGAATTTGTATAAACTAAGTGTCTTATTGTCTAGCCAAATCAAATGAAAAACCTACTCTGCCATTTCAAGAAAATTATCAAACCTGGAATTTGTTTAAACTAAGCATTTTCTTGTTTACCCAATTCAATTCTGAGAAAAAATCAAACCTGGAATTCGTATAAACCAATTGTCTGGTTGTCTGATCTATTCAATTCCAGAACTATTATGTAATTCCGAGAAAACATCACACCCGGAATTCGTATAAACCAATTGTCTGGTTGTCTGATCTATTAAATTCCAGAACTATTATGTAATTCCGAGAAAACATCACAACTGGAATTCGTATAAACCAATTGTCTGGTTGTCTGATCTATTAAATTCCAGAACTATTATGTAATTCCGAGAAAACATCACACATGGAATTCGTATAAACCAATCGTCTTGTCTGACAAATTGAATTCCAGAACTAATTCCTGATACATCTCACCAGGAATACCTCTCTCTGTTAATAATAAAAGTCATGCAATTGTAATAATAACAAACTCCTTAATATGATGCTATGTCGTGTATTGTTGGGTTATATCAAACTCTATCATATCCCCTAACTGCCATATCCGACAAAATGAAAGTAGTTTGTAATTCATGTCGTAGTACACATACATTATAGCATACGTTTACGTCTAGTGTTTTGTACTAAATAAACACTTGTATAAAATCAACATAGATAAAGTAAGTACCTTGTAAGTGAGTATTGGTGACAAGTAGCAGGATAATTCCTTATGCACTCTATTTAGCACTCTATTTACTACCTTGTTAGTTTTTGTGCCTTTCTCTGAGTTGTCGCCCCTGTCCTTTGAACACCGCTGCTGTACTAAAAGCCCGTAATTTAATATGACATATGATGCGGAAATATTTTATGGTAATGTGATATTCGATGTGTTTTTGAACAGCTAACTTGAATTCATGTTTGAATATGTCTATGTCCTGTACGTATTACGTCAAGACAACCAACAAAATTATGTAGAAAACGTCCCAATATCTAATATGATAGCATGCCGTTGTTTCTCATCATACAACGGGTGAAGGGAGACAACTGCGTCACACCTGTGAAATTCACCAACAAAATCAGGAATAGTTCGTTATCACTTCAAGAAAATAAAAGTATCGCATTTTATTCTAAACCAAAAACCGTATACATCTTCTGTAGTAGTGGCTTTGTTTATGTGAGTGTGTGTGTTTACTTTCTTTTTCCTGTAAGTTTGTTTTATCTATATATTCAGATAAGTAGTCATTTTGTCTGCATGGTTTTGAATGGTATTATTCGATTTCTGATATATTTTTTGAAAAGCCATCTACAAAGAGAAACATATTGCTTCAGTCGTCTTTAATTAAAACAGATTCATGTAAATCCGCCGTGAGTACGTTCAGTTTTATAAACACAGCTTTACATGCAGCAGAGTAACTTTACTTTGTATAGTCACTTTTTAGTTTACAAAATGAATATTAATCATTTCAAACACGACATTCCAATACATTAGTTATATTTGTCGGGATACCCAAAAATGTTCGAAAGAGTCTTTTTTCACCGTCATCAGACAACCGCTCTAGTCTTTCCGTCATTCTGAATCGCTTTGATCGAAATACGTGAATTTTTTTAATTTCCAGTATGTACGATAAAGCTATGAAAACAATTTTAAATTAAAAAAAAAAACACGATAGTGTATTAAGTAATGCCGAAATGTAAATATAACGTTGGACGTCGGTCAGATTGTATTTATTGTCTATATGAATGCAATCTGGGTCCCTGATAAATAATCATAACATTTTAACGGACTTCATTGCATTTATCTAATTTATCCTAACTGATTTCATTCCATTTATCTGTTTCCAAAATTGCGTTCTTAGTGACAATAAATATAATTTGACCGACGTTCAATGGTCAAATAATAGTACTGAGCATAGCCAAAACTAAGGAGACATTGTATATCTCAATTTAACATAACTATTCTGAACGAGAAAAAATAAGTTCAAATTATACATAATAATGAAGATAAGACTATGAAGTGCTGTCCGAGATGACCAGTGTCCAATTGACCAGTCGGGTATTTCCTGATTGTTAATAACTTTGTTATTTTAAACAAATGAGAGGTCATATAGTATGCACTTCTCGTAAAAAAGTGAGGTAGAGAATTATCATCAATAGATGATTATCACGGACTTAGATCCAAATCGGCATTGTTACTCCGTTCTGGACTCCACTGTCCTGTCCAGTCTCCCTGTCGGCTGTAAAACTCCTCCCTAAGCTAGATGCAGATGTGTTTCCAAGCATTAAAGATTATTTTTCACTCCCTTATCACAACATATTATGTATCCGTTTTCGCGTATATCCCTTTAATGGTCCCTTACTCTCTGTAGAAGCTGGAAATCCGAACACATTCTTCGTTTACACACAAAAATGTTGTAAATCTATTTTTCTTATATTAGGATGATTTAGATAAAAATTGTCCCCATAACAACTCTAGTCGCAACCACTCATCTATCCCCAGGGGTCAGTTTAGGCAACACGGAGTCCCCATCCGCCCAAAGGATTTTTTTTTTTTTTTTTTTGTAATTTTTTATTTTTCCAAGATTTTTCGGTACATGTACATAACACCGGAGACCCACACACACAAACACACACACACACTTAAGTCATGAGGATGATGACATCATCATCATCATCATCATCATTATAATGCAATCATCATCATCTTCATTATTATCATCCTCATCATCATGAACATGTCTTTTTTATAACTGCAATCATCATCATCATCATCATCATCATCATCATCATCATCATCATCATCATCATCATCATCATCATCATCATCATCATCATCATTATTTTTTTTTATTATTTTAACACTTAAACATCATTTACTTTCACAACATGACACATCCACAGGAGCTTTCGGTATATGTTGTACACATATAATAAAATTTTCCTTTTATGCTCACTCATACACCCTTACATTTCACTCATACACCTTTACACCTCATTCATAACTCCTACATCTCACTTGTACACGCTTACACCTCACTCAAATATATCTCACTGTACTGATACACTAAAAAGGAAATAAATAAGGAACAACAGACAAGACAGACAAGGCAGACAGACAGACAGACAGACAGACAGACAGATAGAAAAGGATTTAAGAGGATAGTTTAAAAATTTGAGGAAGGGAAAGGATGGTAGTTACTGTTAAGTTGTATATAGTGTGTTATATAATGTGTGATAATAAGAGACCAAAAAACTATACATGGAACTTTGTCAGAGACTGGCGATTTCTGAAATTCCTACATGCGTAAAAAAAAAATCATTCTAAAATTTTAATTAATTTTCCCCATTTTTTCCAACCATTAAAAAACTTTCTTTAGCAGTCTGTTCCTTACTATCAATGATACATTTCTGGACCTTATAGTGGTCAAATATAGAATAAAGAAGTGCACTTATATTCAGGGACTTGTGCAGATACCTAGTTCTGTGTATATATTGTTTTATCACCAAAATGACTTGATTGTCTGCTTTGTATAAAGCATTATTGTTATTATTTATCTTGCCAAAAAGTATTGTTTGCTTATTTACTGTAAAGGGTATAAATAAAGCCTCCAAAACCCTGTCTAGATTTTGAAATAAGTTTTGAACTTCATCACATTCCCAAAACAAATGCACAATAGTTTCTCTATCAGAATTACAGAAGGAACAAAAAGGATTATCTACTAATCTTGCTTTAAACAAGAAAGAGGTTGTAGTTAATATATTGTGCAAGATTCTAAATTGCAACCACTGTAGTTTTGAGCTTTTAGTGACTAGATAAGGAAGTGAATAAATACAGAACCACTCATCTTTACTTATATCAAACGGACCATCCCACTTTTCTTTGCCCTTTGCTTCAAGAGTGGTTTTACTGTTTTACAAGTCATAAAATTGTTTTGACCTTTCAATTTCTTTTATAAATAAAGAAATATTCACTGGTAAAACAGGTCTGGCTAGTTGATGGTCACGTAACTCATGGTTTGATAAACATCTTCTAATTGCTGAAACTAACCATTATACTGCAAAATGTTAACATTGGTATTATATTTATGAATTAATTCATTATAAGTAAATAGACCTTTTGTACTTGAATCTTTGACAAAGTCACCAATAACATAAATGCCCTTTTTATGCCAGTGTGGATAAAAAAAAACTGCTTTACCACCAATAGTTATATCATTATTGTGCCAAACCGGTACTAACAAAAGTAACTTCCCCTTTAATTTTTTTTTCATATTTTCACAGCTCTCTAGTCTGGACCATGCCTGAAAGATATCTTTCCAAAAGATATTTGTACAATTTTCCTGGCTTACTTTTATATAACTGCCACCAAAACACATTAGTCTTTTTACATTTAACGATTTCTTCAAAAGTGTTTTCCACTTACTACTAGACAGATATAGTCTTCTCACCCAACCTAATTTTAGAGAATCAATCAAATTGCTGATATTGAGCATTTTAATGCCACCAAAATCATAATCTTGGGTTGTAATCTCTCTTTTCACTTTATCAATCTTACTGTTCCACAAAAATTCATACAAAGTTGTATTGTCTTCAATGTTTTACTGTTTGGATTTGGTAGTGATATAAATAAGTGGTTAAACTGTGAGATCATTAATAATTTTATCAAATGAACCCAATAGGTGTTAATTTTCTTCTGCTCCATGTATTAATAAGACTTTTTAGTTTAACTATTTTTTTTTATCAAAATTAAGCTTTACCATTCCATGGAGATTTACACTAAACTCAATCCCTAATAAACAAAATTGTTCTTTTCCACATTGTAAATTTATATCTGGTAGGAATTTGTCTTGGCTATACTTTTTACTCCCAATCCATATGATTTCTGTTTTATCAATATTCATCTTTAAGCCTGAGATATTTTCAAAAGTATGGTGCTCATTTATTGATTCTCTAAAGACTGTTCAGTACTATCAAATATCAAGTAAGTGTCATCTGCATATTGGGATAGTAAAATCATTTCACCATCAACCTCTACTCCTTTTATAATTTTGTTATATCTTAATCTAATTGCAAGAACTTCTGCACATGGAATAAAAATATATGGTGCTATTGGATCCCCTTGTCGACAACCTCTTTTGATATTTAGAAACGAAGAAAGATCCCCCCTTGATTTACAGATGCACCTACATTTTTATGAAAAAGTTTCACCCAATCTAAAATAAGGGATGTTGATATAAATAAAAAATGGTTGGGAAATCCAATTCTTTGATCATAAGAAATAAGGAATCTAAATGTAACAGAGGTCATTTTTCATCTCAATGCCTCCACTAGGAATCGAACCCAGGACCCCTGGCTCAACCAATCGAGCTATAGAGAAGTTCTCTCTAGCCGAGTGGTATATTGCGGTTAGTATTTTACCAGGGTTACATAAACACGTTTGACACTCATTACTACGTCTTATATTTCTCCTCAAGATCTTCAATCCCTTGTCCTCGGAGGTTGGGGCGGAAGCATTCTAGCAAGGAGAATAATTTAAATTATAACCACATTAAACCTGTATTTCTCCCTTTTGGGGCACGTGTCTATCCTTAGGGCTCTACGTTCCCATCTGCACAATACAGCGTCTCTTTTACCCACTTTTGTCTGTAAAACATGTTTTAAAAGGTCGCCAGAGGGACCCATGTGTCGTAACAATATTTTTGAAAGGTATGTGTTTCGGATGATTTTCATTCAGCAATGTCGTAGTGATGCCGTTTGTCTGTTTTATTGTTTTATAAAAAAAGAAGCCCAAGTTGCTTTAATGACTCGAATGACGGGAGATATTACGTAGATCTAACGATACTTGACAGCGAAGTTATATCTTCAAAGACAATCATGATGAAACGCACTTATTTGTATATCAAGAAGTTAGATAACTTTTCTTCTTCTTCTTCTTCTTCTTCTTCTTTACTTCTTCTTACTTCTGATCAAAGCGGCATTTTAAGATCGAAGATTTTTGAAAGGACTGCTTAAAATTCTCAAAGAATTTCTTCAGTCTCTTATGAAATGGAAACGAATATTTTATTTCTTGCAAGCATTCATGACAGAAAACAAAAAAAAATAATAAATAAAACTTATATTATGCAGGACGGATAAAATATTTTCATTACTTGGCGATATTCCCACACTCTATTACCTTTCTTCGGTGACGTCACAGTGTATATGACGTCATAAATTTAATTTTGACGTCACCATTGAAATAATGAAAACCTTCAGTCAATCACAGTCCGTTATGTATTATTACACGTGTGATCAGAAAATTCTACATAAGACATAATTATCTTCACATTTTAAACTGATGATCGAAAACCATTTTTTTTTATTCTATAAGTATTTATTGTAGCGTGTACTTGTAATCGCATTATAGCGGTATCGCCCCGATGTCCGTGAACAACCAGTAGAAAACCAGGTGTCTAACTACATCTAATAGATTTATCCATTTAAATCTTTAAGAGATAACAATTATTTTACCGTAAACCATGTCTCCTTTGACCTCTGACCGGCTACGTTGACCATTTGTATGATTACTACCATACCACCTGTACAGAGGTGACTCAAAGTTAAAATTCTGTTAAGAGAAACCTAATACCTCAATAAGCCATGCCTGAGATCTACAATAGCAAACTTCAAAGTATCCTTCTGATCCTTAAGTCGCTTTACCGGACACCAGGCAGATCAGATTATCGGTTCTGGATCGTTAATTGGAGACTGCATGTGCTTGTGTAACGTGCTAGTTTGTAATTAATTACAATAAAGATGTGTCAGATAAGAATTTGTGTCAAGTATGCATTCTTTCCTGATTAATATACAGGTACAAGGAATTGTATCCGAAATGCGGAGTTTTATAGATCCATTTTATTCAATTGCTTTGCCACCCACCTACAGACAGAACAGCTCCTGTTTAGAAGTAAACAACACACGGGTTACACGTGACATAGGAGGAAGGACACTTTGTCAAAATAAAACATTTGATAAAAGGAGAGTTGGTTTCATTCGCAAATTGGAGTTCGAAATTCGATTGTCATTTTTACAAGTTCAAAAGAAAAGTCACATTTAAGTTTAAGAGTCTTGTCCCTGGGAACAAAATGCAGAATACAACTTGATTGGCGTGCAATGGACATGTACTCTTTGAATATGTAGATCTCTGTTATTTCCATCACAGATCAGATTGATTAATAATAGGTTTATTTTAAATGCCAAATCCCGTTTTTTAAAGATCTGAAAAAAATCACCACTCACATTAAGGTCAGTCAAAGTTTCATAGCTTCCTATTTTTCTTTACGCTGAAAAATGTGGGCGTATCGTCTGATGGTTACCATAGAAACGTAATTGAAATGAGGGATTAATCGGACTAAAGGCAGTGGAAAAACTCTTTAAATTTGACATGGTCCTTTCTGCTAGATTAGGTCAATTTGTCCGGAGACGTGGTCAGTCGAGGATCGTAGAACATTAAAAATCTTTAGAGCCGTGGACATAATTAGCATCCTCTCATTTAGATAGTATTTTTCTCGTTCTCATTTTCGATTCATAAAATACTGTTTGAGTGTTTGTGGTCACACGATAAAATTTCTCTCTATTCTGTAATTACAATGGAATGTATAAATATCTTCGCGGGGTGTCGAGTCGAGACAGCCGCTGTTCGCTATTCGGCTGTTTTCAGAATGTCAAACCGGTAATTTCTGTTAAATATCCGTGTGTAGTCCCGTGGATCTATCAGCACTAGAACTCCATAGGCGTAGGTGCTAGATGAAGCCAATTATAAATAGCCCTTTAATTTCTATCCTAGACATTTTGTCGGTGCCAGTGTTAAGGCTGTATACTACCTTAATGGCAGGCGATCATATGCTACTTGATTTTCATGGAGTTCATACATATACACAATAATGTTACCACATGGTATATAGGATATTAATTTATGCTGTAGATAATGAACAGCAAATTTTATTAATAATTTCCTAAAATTAGTTGCTTCATTCAAAAACACTCAAACCCTTTGACATTTGTAGTTTTTAAAAGTTTAACACATTTGAATACTAATGTTGTTTTTTATTTTCTTTCTTCCAAAAGTTATATTTTACTACACACTAAATATGAAATATAGTGTACTTAAATAGTGAAAAACAACATCACTGAGGTGACAGTTGGAATAATTCATCAAAAAATTACTCTTGATGTGCAATGTTATTAATTCGTTCAAAGATAAAACTAGTTGAAATATACGGGTTTAACCGGACATCGCCAAAACCAAGGTAAAGATTTTACATAATTCATCCAGTTAGCTATATCAATGTGCTTAGACAAAATTCAACAACACTTCATAAGCGGTTTTCAAAATACGATTATCAAATTGGATGATTTTAAGCCAGTTTATTATTATACGATATTTCCTGGTATGTACAAGAAGAAAACTATCTAACTCTAAATAAATCATAACGTTACATTGAGATTTTAAAAACAGGATGTGCTATAAACCATGCGTCTGTTGTAACGATTCCTTACACATTTAATTTTTGGCGGTGTTAAGGTGGTATGCTACCTTACACATCTAATTTTTGGCGGTGTTAAGGTGGTATGCTACCTTACACATCTAATTTTGGCGGTGTTAAGGTGGTACGCTACCTTACACATCTAATATTTGGCGGTGTAAAGATGTTAAACAAACTTACACATCTAATTTTGGCGGTGTTAAGGTGGTATGCTACCTTACACATCTAATTTTTGGCGGTGTTAAGGTGGTACGCTACCTTACACATCTAATATTTGGCGGTGTAAAGATGTTAAACAAACTTACACATCTAATTTTGGCGGTGTTAAGGTGGTATGCTACCTTACACATCTAATATTTAGTAGTGTAAAGATGTTAAACAAATTTACAGATCTAATTTTGGCGGTGTTAAGGTGGTATGCTACCTTACACATCTAATATTTAGTGGTGTAAAGATGTTAAACAAACTTACACATCTAATTTTGGCGGTGTTAAGGTGGTATGCTACCTTACACATCTAATATTTAGTAGTGTAAAGATGTTAAACAAATTTACACATCTAATTTTGGCGGTGTTAAGGTGGTATGCTACCTTACACATCTAATATTTGGCGGTGTAAAGATGTTAAACAAACTTACACATCTAATTTTGGCGGTGTTAAGGTGGTACGCTACCTTACACATCTTATATTTAGTGGTGTTAAGGTGGTACGCTACCTTACACATCTATTTTTGGTGGTGTTAAGGTGGTACGCTACCTTACACCTCTAATATTTGGCGGTGTAAAGATGTTAAACAAACTTACACATCTAATTTTGGCTGTGTTAAGGTGGTATGCTACCTTACACATCTAATATTTAGTGGTGTAAAGATGTTAAACAAACTTTCACATCTAATTTTTGGCGGTGTTAAGATGTTAAACAAACTTACACATCTAATTTTGGCTGTGTTAAGGTGGTATGCTACCTTACACATCTAATATTTAGTGGTGTAAAGATGTTAAACAAACTTTCACATCTAATTTTGGCGGTGTTAAGGTGGTATGCTACCTTACACATCTAATATTTAGTGGTGTAAAGATGTTAAACAAACTTACACATCTAATTTTGGCGGTGTTAAGGTGGTATGCTACCTTACACATCTAATATTTAGTAGTGTAAAGATGTTAAACAAATTTACACATCTAATTTTGGCGGTGTTAAGGTGGTATGCTACCTTACACATCTAATATTTGGCGATGTAAAGATGTTAAACAAACTTACACATCTAATTTTGGCGGTGTTAGGTGGTACGCTACCTTACACATCTTATATTTAGTGGTGTTAAGGTGGTACGCTACCTTACACATCTATTTTTGGTGGTGTTAAGGTGGTATGCTACCTTATACATTATACTTCTGAAATATGGTGGTGTTCAGGTATAACACGAAATACGAAAGCAATATGCTACAATAGGGTTCCTCTCTCCTTCAACATGCACTATGTTCTAACTAATCTGTCACGCTTCAATATGGTTTATCTGCGATGACACCTGCAAGTATAATTAATATATTTATTACACTTAAAGAGTCTAATTATAATTAATTATATAAGTAAACTTCTTGAACACCTGATATTGGCGAGTTTTCTCACGGCATATAATAATTAAGTAATTATAGTAATTTTGTACAACTTAGGTCGCTACAAGTACGTACAAAGTACTATATTGGCAATTTCCGTTACCTTTGGGGCATCAAGTGTATGCTATGTTGATGGTCAAAAACCTTCCTGTGTTCGTAAAAGAATTATCAAACTTTCTATTTAACGAAAACATGAATATTTTATTCTGATTTTTTAGAAAATAAGTTGTTACCAGAACACACCAGGTGCTCATAACTTCAATATTACAATCAACTGAATATTTTTCCAAACGTTTTAAAATAGTTCATGTCATTAACATGTCTTCTTTTTTCATCATTTAATGAAAATTTTATAATTCCTAATTATCTAAATATATATCAAGATTATTAAAGTTCATAGGAACGTCAAATCATCTTAGTTGCCTTGGTGATATACGTCATAGTATTGTGTGCTCTGATTTCGACACTTTTCAATTTTACTTCTTAGAAAACTGTAAAGGATAAACAAAGCCTATTTATGATGATTGAAGCTCCTGTGTCATTTGGTTGAAAAATACAAAATTCGTGTTTATATCGATTTTGACTCGCCATAAACATGGAAATCTTCATTGAATCTGCAGAACTGGTAACCTGTTTGCGTTTTAATTGCTTTTTAATGATATGGGGGATAATTAAAATTCTAATAATAAATGATTGTCCTCAAGATTAAAGAATTTCTGTCTTTGGTAGGAAACGACGTCTTTGTAACTCCATAATCTGAAACAGAATTTTTGAAGAACCATTACTGGGGAGGCTATTAAATCTTAATATGGCAAATTTACAAAGAAAATCGCACCAGCACTGACGTAATAGATAGAGACTATTATCTGTCGTCATAGACTATAAACTCGAAACAAAACGAGCAAGATCACATAAAGCCGTATTAGCCCGAAGTCCATCTGTATTAAATCGGCTGGCTCTGTTCTGTCCCTCCCATATTTTCAATAACCTAAACCCGGTACGTATTTATTTAGAATGTCAAACGCATGTTTCACGGATCATGGTAAAAGTACATATACACAGCGGGGTGTCAACGCGCTCAAACAAAATACCTTTTGACACGGGATATGAATGATAAAAGCAATTCTCTAATTTCTAATTTCACCATGTATTTTCCGTCGTGTTAAAAGCCGCGTTTACACCTCTATCATAAAACTTACTGACAAAGGGCACAGGATTGACCCCGAAGCTACACCGGTTCTAACATGAAAGTCCCAAATAGGGACATAAATTCGCACGTGATGCAATTAACACCGACGGTGCTATTGTCATCAGGTCCAGAGTCATCTGCCATAAATCTCTAAAAATTCCTTTAATTCTAACAGGCAGTTTTTGTGTTATTGCTGGGACCTTCAGGCTTATTTGATTAAAGGGACAAGGGGCGGCCCTGGAATGCGCGAGCCAGTCTACCCTTCACTTCGATAGCTGTCCTCACGTTCGTTACATTGAAGCCTTTTTTGTTTTGTCAAGAGATAGAGCTTGTTTTCAAATAGATTTGTTTAGAGTTTAAACTACAGCGATCCATTGTTCGTGGAAACAGATATATGTTGTGTCGTTGCAGTGTGCGTGCTGTTTGTCGCGGAGATCAACGGATGAAAAAACTTATGAGATATTAGCGAAACGGTAAGTTCAACCTAATATTGATTTTTATTTAAATCGAAGAGTCATTTTATTACTGGTTCGGTAACAGTAAAACTTGAAATTCTTTGTATGATTTTGTCTGGTTTTCTATAGTTAAACATAAAATATATTTCTGTATAAAGCATTTTTTTCACTAACACGCGCTTTTAAAGAGTTTTTTTTCTTCATATTTACCAATTCATGAATCTGTATGAATTAGGCTATAGACATATAACTGGCTAGATGAAATGAACATAAGAATGGTTTTTAAACATAAAATACACTGTTTCAATATTACTTAATAAACGGTTGTAATTCGTGGACGATCCGCGCTTTTCAATCTTAAATCGTTGAAGAAATCTAAGTTGATTACAATAAGATGTTAACTGTCAGGTGTAGTAAACCTAGCTAAGATGAGACATAAACCATTTTAATTAGTAAGTCCAGTCTACTCCGGTAGTCTGTCTGACTGACCTCTCGGATGCAGCTCGGTGTGTCAGATAGGATGAAGTGTGATTGTATATCTCCAGTACTTTGAGTTCAATTTTCTCTAAAAACTCAGTTTAGACACTGTTAATCTATCTTATATACTAGAATATTTTGAATCGATTTACCAAATAAGGGTTATATAAGTTCAAGAGTAATATTGTCCCTTTTACATAATACTACAGAGTTACTCCAGACATCATTTCTATTCATTATTATTTGCAAATGAAGGAGATGAAATATTTTCATACCATATTTAAATTCATTTCTTGATATTCATATTAACTGTGTGAGGATTTATAGGAGGTGCGAGTGAATTATTGCACACCGAAGCTTTTAACTTCATGTATTGAATCTTCAAGTCACCCGATACTAACTTGCACACTATTTTTTAGATTGCGTACATTGTACATAAATGATAAAGGGCTTAGAATTTTAAAAGGGTCAGTATTGCAGTATACCATTTGGATTCAGATATCCATTCAACGATGTTTATTTACTTATCTCCCCCACTACGTCGATATATCGACATATCTTCTTATGTAATATAAAAATAAATAATGATGTCAGTTTGTTTTTGAATGAACAACTGTCCCTGCGAAATAGGAAAAATATCGATCTTCCTTCAGGATGTATAAAAATTTTGATCAATGTTTGAATTATAAATATTTTCTCAAGTGACAAGGTCAATTGAACATCATGTATGTCGTTTATAAGATAAACATCTAACATCTTGACTTTTGTTGACAATAAACACTATGATATTTACACAAGTCCATTCTAACACTAGGAGTAAACATCTACCTGTGTTAAACGAACACTCGTTAAAACTATCACCTTTTGTCCGAAGAGTATCGTTCACACACACACACTTCATAAATAAGCGATGCTTGTCCACTGTTACGTCAGCATTTGTTTACAAGGTGGCGCGTGTCACCTTACGTGCTAACCTTTGACCCCCACTGGCTAAATATGTAAAACCACGTACCTGCGGGGACAATAGCCTTCAACCTATCACACATAAAGAGCATGTCTCTGTATCAAACACGTCATAAATCTTATTTATGGTACAAATTACTGACAAAGTTAATCTTTTGTGTTCAGATAGCGCAAACATCACAGACGGCTAGACTTTCTGAAACAAGTCGTAAACTGACAAGAATTAAGTTCATCAGCATGAATTGCTTTGAAGTAAGTCGGAAGTTGTCGTATTGTTACATCATCATTTTTAAAGTTTCCTAATATGTTGATAGATAAATAATGTTGTTTTTTAATGATTCAAAGTCATTCATGACCAAGGGCACATATGGGCATGGCGGAACTGGTTAGATGTATTTACAAAGTACAGATAACTTCATTTATTACGTCACATGATATCATAACTCGCTTCAAAACTTACAAATGACATCATCAATTTGATTTTAAGAGTAGCATATGAAATTAGTTGATAGTAATGGATCTGTATAAATGTTTTAATATCATTCAAGTTTAGCTCGACACACTTTCTAATCAGTGTATATAATAGTGTTTCATACTATGTAATTTTTAGAATACGTGTATTTTAATCTAGAGTTGTTACCGAAAATAAGTGTAATTCACGTGCTTTTGATTTTACTATTATTTAATAAATCTAGGTCATAGATCTCAGCATTCAGAAAATTTCGCGAAATTCCGAGCTCGTTTTGAATAAGATAAATTGAAAACAATATATTTTACCGAAAAGTATAAAGTGACAATATAACGAAAGACGTTCCTAAATATAGATGTAAGCGCCAGTTGAATATAAATATTCAGTTTTTCGAATGTCAGATAGAATTATCCTTCCCACGACTTCAAACAGATGTCTAACAAACATTCAACACGTGTTCAATAGAAATCAATGTAACAGCTAAATTACAACCAGAAAATAGAAGATCGTGCGACAGACGAATTTTTTTCTCGAAACTGTGCAGGTGTTGAATATGCCAACATGTCTCATTTCCGGCTTTATGTGTGTGATTTATGAAGAAAAAAATTAAATAATTGTTTTCACAACTGAAAAAAACCTAAAGTGTTCCTAGATTGGTAGTTTTATTTTTAGATCATTTAAATGACTGATTTGAAATAACTGTTAGCGTCCGTCACGTGATCATTATTATTTCTTGACATTTGGGGATCATGCTTCGACAGAGAATTGTTTCCCACCTGCATGTAAATCACACGTGCGCATGAAAATCAATAATACTTCCCATATGCCATTATATTGTTTAAACGATTTTCGTAATTGATTTCTTTCACTGTAAACGTCTGTCTGTATTTACACACGAATGTCTTAATGGACTGGAGAAAGTGAGTTCCTTCATGCTTAGCTCATAAAAAAAGCCATGTACACCTGTCTAATTGGTACAGATATTAGACAGTATATTATTAATGTTTTAATAAATGCTCCTGTTCTTGATAGCAAATTTCTTCAGTCTGATATAAATGCATTTTCTTTCTTTGATATCTCGTCCTTTTGAAATCTTTTTGAGACTTAGAATTTCGTTTACAGAACATGCTGTTGGTTTTAACGCTGGCTAGTGTAGTCTGCTCAACAGGGGCGTGGAAATTGGCCCATGGAGAAGGAATGCAATTGCCGGGAATCAAGGATATCCCTCCGAATGCTTATTTTCATGAAGAATATTTAGAAATTCCATCATCAAACACTACAGAAGGAATAAATGTTGACATCAGCTCTGTATTTCCGGTAAGTTTAGAACCCAGGAGTTAATTAATTCAATTCAAAGTTATGAGCTGATAAAAAGGCACACACAATTAATGGGGACTGACCGGGCTTGTGCAAGTCTATAACACCTTTCTCTGTTCAGTCGATTTACTGATACGGCTCCCGTAACAGATCTGCGAATCCTAATATTATGTCAACTATATACTGCCACAGGCAACTGTAGCTGAAACGTACTAAAACTTTTGCTTGAGTAGATAAGTTCCTGTGGTCTGTGAAACCTGGGCTAATTAACGAACCGTTTGAAACAAAAGAAACAAAAAATATGTTAGCAGATAATTTCAGTCGTGAAAACAACAGTATATATATACTTTCATGTTTTACATAAAACGATGTGCTTCGATAAACCAGGGATGTATAATACATGTATTATACGTCCCTGGATAAACATAGCCTACATAGTCATCGATACCTGAACGGCGTGGCAACAATACTTTTATACAAATTTCTGTTATCAAGTATGTAGGTCTCCGTGGCGCAATCGGTTAGCGCGTTCGGCTGTTAACTGAAAGGTTGGTGGTTCAAGCCCACCCGGGGACGCTTCATTTTTTTTTTCAAATTGTATATTTTTTGACAAAGATGTTCTCTTTTCCTTTGTTCATGTCCAGTATATAGCAGATTACTTTATAAACAAGTAAGATATATACAACAATAAATATCGTGCTGTCAATCTTATTTACAGGGAGATGTCGCATGGATTGAATCCTCCGATGGTAACGTTGGGATTTATGCCGTTTCTTATCAAGAAAGACATGGTTATACATCTAAAACGGAACCGGAAATACAGATTAAAGCTTCATTAACTTCCAGGAAATTGGAAATTCGGATTTATCCCATGGATCCCCTTCCACTTATGTCCTTGCCCCTAAACGGGGCTAAGTTTGTGTCGGTCAACGTATTGTGTTTAACGTTGGCCGTAATGGTCAGTCTGCTTGATCACCGAGTCGGTCTGTTGCTAGGCATTGTGGTGTCCTGCAGTCTTGTTTCCAGTGTGGATACGTTCCCAAGGTCAAGTGACGTCAGGTGCAACGTGGTCATACATTACCCAAAGTTAGTAATTTTACAAATGCACCTCTTTGTTTTGACATTACTCGTTGTGGTGTCTGTGTGACGTGTGGTCTATGGTTAAACACAAAGTCAATAAAACGCCAACATTGTACGAATTTTTAAAAATTAAAACTAAGCTCTACTTTCCCATTGATTTTGTTAGAGTTAAGGCTATATACTACCTTATATATACGTATTACATGTATTTTACCTGTAATTTGCATTCAACCAGGGATAGAACTTCCGGTAAGCAAAATTTCAATAAACTAGAGAACATTTTGTATGTAATTTGTCAGACTTGAATAACTGTATTACAGATAGATAAGATTTAATCTTCTGTATTATTTCTGATCATTTGTCAAAACCGTTGTTAATACATAAAATATAATGCTTTTTCTTTCTCTCTATCAGAAATATAACATTCTCCAACATCAGCATCGTGGTTCCAGAGGGAAATATTTCCATTCCACCTAAAGAAAAAATGAATCAATCCGGAGATGTATGGTGCTCAACGAATCACACAGCCACTGGTAATGATAGCTTTTAAAACCGATACACAGTGTTTTAAATTTGTACTTCGTAATGGAATTCTTCTTGACATAAGAAAACACTAAATACATCAATTCAAATTAACGATGAAATTGTCAGTAGTGTTTCTTCGTTCGTCAAAATTTATTTCAATTTTGTAGCAGAGAACAATCTGTGACAGAACGCTTGTAAGCATCTTTTGCGTGCATCTTGCTAATTCTTGTTTTTGTTTCACAGGGTGTGCATTCTGTTGTCACGGTAACGGATTCTGTGGTCCAGGAAATGTCTGCACGTGTACAGGAAATTACGACAATGAAAGCGACTGTGGTAAGTTGAGATTGTGTTTATGCATCGTTCGTTTGTAACCTCACAGTTTCTTGGATTCTAAAGACAATTCAAGGTGGAAGGAGATGCATTCAATTAAATTAATCAGAAATTAAGAAACATAACCTCAACTTCCGTTACACTCTGAGGAAAAAGTACACATGAGTTCCGAGTTCAAAAACAGTAATGAATCTTGTTTTCAATTTTCAATTTCTTTGTAACCTAAGAAACTGTGGCAAAACAACCAAACTTCACCGACACATGCGCCATGGTATTGTTATACTTAAAACTAGAAAATAGTGATCGTGAACAGTTTTGTTTCAGATAAAGACACTAAAAATGCATTAGATATCATTCTCCAAACCACCAACAAAGAAAAGATAATCGGTCAAACCATCAGATATCAGTCTAACAACACTCAATACTCATATCATCCTAATTGATTCGCTTTATTCACAACGAAATAAATATTTGAAGATAACATGGCTGTTTTGTAATGATACATTAAGCAGTTATGTTGTTTAACGATAAACGGTAATATTTTGTTTTCATTTTTCAGAGAGTGAATTGAAGCCAAAGTTCAAATTATATACCGGAAGAATGGACCCAAGATTAGCAAGATTTCATTCTCTTGACCTCTATCAGCATTTAATCATAGGCAAGCGTCGAGATGACGGAGTAGCACGAATGGTGACGGAAATAATGTCACGTGACGAAGCTGGAAACGAGATTGTGATTGGTGTCAAAAAGGGAAAGCAGATCAAAGATATTATTGTTACCGGAAGTGAGAGGAAACGTATTCAGTGGATTAATTCATGTACTATTCTTGTGACGTCAGAAAACGAACATGACTCAACTGTTTTAAACACATGTGATACACATCACGAAGATAGAAAGAATGATACAAAGAAAAAAAGGAAACGAAAGAAAAAGGATATCACCATTTTGTCGATCAAACAAGAGTCAGTCGAGGCTATTGTCGAAAAGTCGTCACGAACTGTTGTCGAACCTACCAACGAAAATGATTTTTTATCTGCTAGTTTTAAAATTTTAAGTAGTGATGATAATCATGCAAAATGGAAAAAGACATTTACAAAAGTCCCAATTGATGTCAAGCGTTGTGGCGAGGGAGATTTATCATCTACGGTATATGCAAGCGTGTTAGTGAAAGAGAGTGACAGAGATATGATGCCTGTGCTAGAATATAAGGCAATCGCGGATTATTATCCTGGCAGTTTTTATGTGAAATTACCTGCAAAACAAAACACAGACAAAATATTATCAAATGAAAATGCACATCCTTTGCGCATATGTAATCACTTCCGAAAGACAGCAATCAAAGTGTGTCACAAAAATAGAAGATTGCTGGCTTCTAATATATCAGAAAGTTGTGCCTCACTTGTTAGTCGGACGGATAGACAAAATATCAGTGAGGACGTGAGGCAGAGTGTTAAAGACACATGCGAGCGTGGTTATTTCGCTCTAAAATCTTACTGTGATAATGCAGCAATGATAGCTGACTCAAACTTGTGCCTGGAGTTATTCACGGAACAGGAAACTTTCTATGTGAGCGAGGACACTCATGTAATATTTAATGTTGTTTTTCCGGACGGACATACCGTCCGTTCTCCTGTGTATAGATTTAACAGTAGTGCTGCGCATGTCACGGAAACTGTAGTTTTGAAGGGAATAAACGTAATTCCTAAAATATTAAACTTTAGCATCAATCCCCCTGATCCTCATCCAAACCAGGGGTATGAAGCGATAATTCGTTACAAGTGCGTGTCGGACACAACAAAACTGCACATGCGCGTTGAAGGGGACGATAGTTACACCAGTGACGTCACTTGTTATGGAAACCAACAATGTAATTGTTGTACGCTTCACGTTGCTGGTGCGACTGCGCATGTAACAGATACGGTAAAAATAGAGTTATCTGACTCAACTTCCGGTGTAAACATCACGCAACAATATCGCGTGATGTTCTAGTTGTGAGATGTTTTATTATTTGTTTTGTCGAATAAAATTATGTTTACAAATAACTAATTGTCTTTTCTTATTAGCGTGGATATATTTGATTGTGGAGCCAAGACAAACAAAAGGAAATAACAATGAAATAGTCCCGAATCTCGTTTGTGAACAGACGTTAGGAGCCAAAACCTCTTCTTATTCTGTCAAAATCGAGTTTTATTGTTTAATCTGGCTTTGATAGGTTCTGTTAAGAGCAGTGTCTTACAATTTCCCAGAGTGCATTACGACAGTGAATGGGACGACAACTCTGGTAGGTATTGTTTTCTAATGGACAGCAACGCCATTTTTATGGTTGCTATATCAAGTGATAAATCACGTTTTCGTATATAAACCAGACTGTCTTAAACCGAGAACATTTATATGTATATAAAGATCTATATATATATTGTTATTTATAATTACATGTACCTGTTCTGTGACGTCACTCAAGGACGAAATCATTAACATTCATATCAGAACATAGTTGTCGTTCGCCAAGAGTTACGTCCCCTTCACATCTCCGTCGTAACAGGCTTCCCATTAGAAAGATACGACATTTGGCATGTTTTTATTAAAGTTAAGGTACAAATGGTTGTTGCTACACCTATTACATTTCGTGACAACGACACAAGGATGTTTTATGCATGCTCCAGTAGTTATAATGAAAAGCAATCAAAGGAAACATCCGTAAAATTACTCGAGTTCACCTTGCAGCTTGCTGCTATTACAACGTGAAACACCATGGCGGACGAACGGGTTTCCCCAAGTTCAATATAGGTTGCTATAAATATTTATCCAATAAGCTATTACGCTCGATATGACGCATTAGGGATTTAATCCCATCTGTCAAATGAAATTGGTCAACAGAAAATCTATTTTAAGCCCGTAATTACCGGCATGACGATGCAGTGTTGATGCAAATAGACGCCTTCAGAAATAGTTCCGGGCCAAGGAAAAACGGACCAATGACAACAAAATTGAAACAGTAACTTTATTAACAACAATAAATTGACATTCCTTGTCAAATAAAGCATATATCAAAACTAGATATACATATATCCATTATCAAAAGCCATCACTCCACAACTATTTTTTTTATTTAAAACGAAGTCAGAAACACTTGCATATTTATATGTAGCCACAATGGCTTGTCTAGATAATTAAGATAATAAAAATAATTTCGAAAAGTCCCTATGATTTTGCTACTTCTGGTTATTAATTTTGTAAATATGCTTTTTTTTCTCACATGATGTACAAAATATTGCCCCATTAGGATATTCTGACAAGGTGAAGTTAACGACGCCATCAAAAGACCATGGCTGCAATAGTAATAATGGTATTGACTTATCTGCAAATAAATTGGCAACCATACAACTTAATGCTAGAATCACTGTAATTCCTCCACCAGTATGAGTGATTTACATTATTCTGATAGTGTAACAAACAAGCTCTGTCCCGTCAGTTTATCCTAATAGGGATCTATGAAGGTATAATGGAATGCTGACAATATTCATATATTGAACAATCATTTTAATTTGTCACACGAAAAAAAAAAAAAAAAAACAAGAGCCTGTTTCAGGTCACGAAATACGCCTGTGATTTTGTCTGACTATCACCTACACTATTTATGCTGTATATAATATATTGCATTTGTTTCAATGGTAATTGCGTAATACTTTGCAAAGTTATTGCACCGACATTGAAAAGGTTACAGACATTAATGGGCCGTAACTCTAAAAGTTGTGGATCAAAAATCATGGAAATCAAACTCAATCTAGCTTTGATTGTACTTAAGCTTGCAATGAAAGTTAAAAGAAATCTGTTAAGGCTTAATAAATTCCAAAATCGCTGGGACATTGAAATGTTTACGAACAGAGGGACATACGGACGGAAGATGGACGGATGGAAGACGAGAATACCATAATATGTCCTGTCATTTGACGGATGTATAAAATACATAAATATCAAACAAAAAAAAAGAAGTAAATAAATGTAAAGATCATAAATCTAAAATAATAAGCAAAATCACTTGAGGTACGCATATTGTGCATAAAAATACATTGAAAAATTAATTTAAGATTAGAAACAAGAGGCCCATGGGCCTTATCGGTCACCTTAGAATCAATCACTTCACAAGCAATGGTAAGAACTGACAGTATTTCTGATATTGATTTACATTTATTATTAACAGCTAATAGTTGTCTGCTGTTTAAAGAATTATAAAAAAAATCATCACATGTTTTGTTTTTTATTTGTCTATTTCATTATATCTAGGAACATTTATCTTATAGTGATATAGTGACAGCTGTCAGTTGCTCACTTATTATGAGTCCATACTAGTTTATGGAGAAATTACTGAAATTAGCATGTCTATGTGTGCTTGATGATGAAGATAATGATGTTGACTGTGTCTAAGAATCTGCAGCATCCTTATGCATGGAAGTTAAAGTGTGTGAAGAAGCTGATAATGAGGATGTGTGATGCTGCTGTGTGATGCTGCTGATGTTGGTATATATGATGATGTTGAGGTGTGACGATGCTGATTTGGTATGTGATAATGCGGATGTGTAATGCTGCTGAAGTGTGATGATGCTAATGTTGATAGGTGACCATAATGATGCTGATGGTATGTGATGATGCAAATGTGTGATGAGGATGATGATTGTATATGATGGCGTTGATGTCAGATGCTGATGTTGTTTGTATATGTAACAATGCTGGAGTGCTAGTATGGCTGCAAGTTATAAATATATGTTTAGAGTGATTGTGTTACATAGTGTCTATGATAGTTAAGATATAGTGTGCAACTCAAAATGCTGTGTGTTTAGTGGTGAAAATGATGCATGACTATACTCTGTAAGTGTGTGACGATGGGAGTTATAGACTGATAGTATATATGAATCTATTTATTCCTCATGTGTTTTTCGATAAATAAAAAATAAACAAATATATATAAATAAATAAAAATAAAATTGATATTATCCCTGTTAATAATTAACATTTAAAATTACTTTTGCTAAATGATTCTCTTGGCATGTTTAAATGGGTTAAAATTTCCCTTGCACCGGTTGCAGTGCGCTTCCATAAAATTCTACAACGATACTACGCGATCTCTAAAAACTACAGCTCAAGCACCATTTCATCAATTAAATAATATTAATATAATACAAAAAGAACTATTACTTACGCATAAGAACTCACCACAGTTCCCCTGTAAGCAATTTCTTTCCGTGAGGTGCGCGTAATACCCGCCATGCTTACATAAAAATAAAATCAAGTAGGAAAGCTCCGTTACTGCTTTTACTTGAGGGACAGGTAAATTCTTTTTAACAACCACTCGTGTAAGATACAACTGTTTCACAGCTTCATATTTCAAATCACCCAATATTGAAAATTATTAAACGTATTAAATTATCCGCTTAATACATTTCCCCATCTATAATGTATCCTTGACTTCGGCCAAATTTCCTCAAGTCGTCTCCTATATTGTAATAGCTATGTGATAAGATACAAAGTTCTAACGGTCCTACTATGTTATATGTTTGTATTTTGCTACATCATCTATTAAAGTAAAGAATATACACATATGTATGAGTGTCGGATAATTTGTCTGTAAAGCACACATCCACGTCTTCCCCTTTACACAAGGTGTTAGGTATCATTGTGTACAAGGATTGGATTAAAAACTTCTATTTTGATATGGATTAATATGTCCATATAATCTGCACTTTCACGATAAAAGTTTTTTCTGTGTTGTTTTATTGATATCAATCATAGTTATAACTTTCATTATGATACTTGTACAATTTCAATTCATCTTAGTCTTTCAAAAGATATAAACTTCATGTTAGCAAAATTAAACTCACGTTTACTCTAATTTGATCTATGGAGCATGTAACCCCTATTAAAAGATAATACGGTGGTGTTGTGTCATCATAATCCGTTTCAATCCAGGTAGTATACTTTGGCCCTGCGGACTCTGCACTAAACTATCTGACTAGTCTCGGAATATCATTTCTAGACGAATATAATCCTGCCGATATTTTGTGTAAGTAAAGGACGGAATTTTTAACAACAATTAAAATCTAAACCTATTCTGTTACCATATTTCATAGTAACAGGAATACGATGTTTTATTGATACCTACCTAGACAAAACAGACATGTTTAACAACAATTTGAGACTGACAATTTAAAGAGGCCGAGATATTTTTTTTATTCTTGTCATGTTTTTAATATACATGAATAATGGTACCATTTCACACGGACTGACATATTCAAAACACCCAATATTGAAAATTAACAATCATATTTATTATCCGCTTAATGCATCCAATATCTGCTTTTTAACATTGTCAAATTTCATTTCCTTAAGTCGTCTCCTATAATGCAACAGCTATTTGGTGCACTGTGCTTTATCAGTTGGCAGAGAAATTTATTCTTATTCTAAATTTTTATTTAAAAAAAGTGTAATTAATTTGTTTATTATTTGTATCAAAAATAGAATTGGTATCTACTGTGTCCCGTGTATGATACCTGCCTAATATATCTTATTTAATATTTTTTGATATAGTGGATGTAATCACGTCAGACTGCGACACCGTTTGTACAATCAAAGAAGGGGCTATACAGAAAAGGTAGTATAACACCTTAATAGTGACTTCATTTCATTTGTTCTCTTTCATTACTCAGACTTCGTCATATAGGCATTTGTAATGTTATTTGATAGCATTTAATTACGTTACAGATATAACAACACTGTACCAGATGGAAAGACTCTTTATAGCTATCACACAAACGGCGTGGAACCTCGGGGGAATGAAGGTACGCTTTCTGGCTTTTTAAAGATGATATTTAAAAAAGACAAAGAACTGATTTTAACTATGTCTGATATTGCAACTGTGCTTCAGTAATATAAGTCTGACGTTTTTCCTATAAATAGATCTTTATAATGTACATTGCTGTTTCCATTGATAGAAACATCTGGCTGTACTGTTCTTGATATTGTTGATGATGGAGAAACACATCGATGGCCTTCTTCGTTCTGGACTCAGTTTGCAATACTAAACTGGAGGTCATTCAAACAAGTAAAGGGAAACCTTTCTGTACTCGATGTTCTCGTTCCTGTTGTACTGGCTGTTACAGCATCACTCATTTTCTTCCAAATAGGGAATGAAGAAACGACAGCAAGAGACAAATTCGGTTTGGTTTGTATTTTGATAAATTTGAAATATCAATTCTGGACTTGAAAAAGTAGTACAACTAAGTTATTCGCTTTCATCACTCTGGTTTGAAATTATTTTAAATTGGGTATCATGTGACATCAGATTAGAACTACTAATTAATGTTCTTGGGGTTCAAGTGTTAATGATTCGTAGTGGTTTTGAGAAACAAGGCACAATTTATTTTTCATTTACAAATTTAATGTAGTTATAAACATATCCATGGCGTTGAGTAATGATACTGGATAGAGGTCAGATGAGGTAGAAAATGTTTACCTAGATATTAGATCTGATGGCACACCCACGTGTTTCACAAGAAACATAACATACTGATACTAGTAATTGGTAACTTTTAACAGTAAATATAAATCAACAAAGTAAATTAATGTCAGGATGCCACATGTCAGCAGAATCTTAATTGAAACTCAATTAAACTGGGGCAAAATATGTAGAAACGGAATTTACACGGATACTCCCAAATAGCAAAAGTACATGGATAATAAGACCAGATGTTTCAAAAGGGCAAACGTTTTTTGCTTCATCACTACACAGGCCATGTTAATCGTAGTCAATCCCCATCAGTAATGTTACGTTCCAGAATGAGTAACTATCATAGAATATGGCAACATTCCCAAATAAGAACAAAGAACAACATACGTTCGAGCATTAAACATGCCCAACTGCATACTGCATAAGCAATAGAATATTTCCTAATGGGAAGAATGACACACAGTCACCATTAGTACCCAGGTAATAAAATGTTATATCGACAGGTACCAGTTCTAGACTCCCAACATATTAATTCCTGGAATTAGGCCCTCTCGACAGAACTCCCAATATGCATGGTGACGAGCTCCACAACCTCCACTGTCTAAGTTCTGTCTGGTACTGCCCAGTCCGATCTAGGGTTTCCCACAAAATACTTTGTAAGTGCATGTTAAGCACAAGTTCCCAACTTACCTGAGAACTTCCTGGTGCCCACGCTGGCCCACACTGGCCTGACAAGTTCCTAGTTTCCTGAAGCACATGCATAACAGGTATGTGAGTAAAATGTTACGGTTGAGTAACCTTATAGTAACACAATTGTAAACATTGTGACAAAATATTTAGGAGTATCCTAACAATGCATAACTGTCAATTTTAGAAAATATGGAAACCATGTACTCATAACTATAATGTAACTGGTTTATTACTTTCAAAGGAATCAAAATTAACTACTTTTTGTGCGTTTTAATCTCCGTGAAAGCGTGAAGTGCCATTTCGGTCAAAGTTCATCTTGTCAGCCTATAAAAACATAATTAAATGTAATAGCACATATCGTAGATATATCTCTGATATGCAACAGTTGAAATGCTAAATTTAGGCCTTCGGAACACAAACCTATTGTGGTGAAACAAATTTTATAAGATTCGTCTGGCTTGTTTTATCTTTTCTCGTTTGCAGTTTGGCTTACATTCTGTGAAAATTTTAAGTACATTCCACGGACATAATATGGTCATAGTTGATGACAACAGTGTTAGCATTTCTTGGTATAAAATTAGTTGAAACATAATCATAACTGAGCAAACTCATAAAAAAAACTCTTTTTTTATCTTAACAGGTGTTCTTCACCTTCGTTTTCCTGGGATATAGTACGTGTTTAACTACAGTTAGACATTGTAAGTATAAAGACGTGATATCACGAGGAATTATTGTCGTTCTAAAAAAGCCTAATGTTGCTGCTGTGAAATTATAACAATTAAAACTCTTGATTATTTTGTTTCCCAGCTGGAAAATGGACTACAGGAAGTTTAGAAGATGTTACAGATAATACAAAAGAATTGAAAGTAGAAACACCATCTTATTTTCGACTTAGTGGATTACGGAATTAAGAAGCAATAGTTGAAGTGACTTAACAATAAATTGGGGCATATGACACTACTGTCTCAGTGACAAATGTAATAGATTACAAAAAATATCAAGCTCATTGAATGCTTGGTGCGAAAGAATTATATGTGTTTGTAAATGTAATCATTGCCATGTATACAATGGCTTTTTGGGGGAATAAGATGGGATTTGACACATGTTTTTGCAATAAATATATCTTATTACAAGTGTTGTTGTAGTTGATACTGAGAGAGGTGTGGTGAGAAAGGAACGGTCAGCAGGAGTTTACCGATTGTCCGCCTACTACCTGTCTAAGATGACCAGTGAACTACCACTTGTGCTGATAAGTCCTGTGTTAATGATAACAATGATCTACTGGGTCGTCGGACTGGGAGAGGTGGATGGTTATTTTGTGTTCCTGAGTATCGGAATACTTTACACTCTAATGATGCAGGTAGTCAATTCCCTTCAAATCTCATATATATCAACATCCGAACGTCATCTAAAGGTAATACCACACAGTAGAACGTAGTTATAAATAACAATTAGAAAATGTGAAAAACATCATTTGATATAATAATAAGTATCACACTGATAGGGGATTATTGCTTATTTTCAGACGTTCATGTTAATGTATGAACCCTCACAATTCTTTATGTTTTATTCCAGAGTGTGGCCCTTGTGATCGGATTTTGTAGTTCTGACCTGCGCTTCAATACGGTCGTCGTATTCATGTGCTTGAATGTGTCTCTAAACCTAGGTACGAATCAGAATGAAAATTAAGGAAAATGATAATGATAGTTATTTTCACATTGACAGTCGTTTAGTGTCATAGATGTCATATCTTGGTTGAAATTTCATCAAGGAATGTTTTGTTCTCCATGGTTCATGGACCTTTGTGCAATCATTAACTAGCATTGTAGGCTTCAAAATATAGACTTTCAGCTTCATCTACGGAACCCAGACAGCTGAATGATGTTCACAAATTAATGTTTTATCTCTACTGAACATAATGTATTCTAACAGTGACACGGTTCAGAATAAACACATGTACCTTGCGTTCTTCGGATATAAGGAAACTTGGAGCCAGTGGACCGCCCCATTAATCTTTTGACAGTTTTTTTTATCACATTTGATTTTCCTAAATCATCCTCTTGGCTTCTAACCTTTGATGAAACTGGGCAGTATTTTTTTCTGTGTCTTTGACAAAATCTTTTGCAGAGGTTAACCTAAAACTCAATACCACTGTCTGCGACCATGCGACTATCGTGGATTATGATGATTTTCCTGGGCATTATTCTAAATAAATTCTTCTATAAAAACATTTGACTTTTCAACACCGTACAATACCATGCCCTATTCTAAACTGAAAGAATGCTTTCAATCTCTTATTATGGGAACTTTCTTTTCCAAGAAGGATATATTTCATGAATAATACGTCCAAATCAAAGAGGAAATATACGGAGGATAGTTTTTAGTTGACATCTTCGTTCGAAACACCTGGTCTTCAGCAGCCTCCTTGTAAATCTTTCTTTTGTCAATATCTTGTCCTAGTTTTATTGAATTTGAGTTTTCATTATACTTATCTGGACATGTTAGTATTTCCTTGTTGTTTTTTGACTTATCAATTTCCAGCCGTGGAGGTCACACACTTATTGACTCGATATTTCTTTTATGTAGGAGGGGTTTATACAGTCAATCCTCCAGAATGGCTAGTTTGGGGTAAATATTTGGCTTTCTTTCACTACCCCTCCGCAGCTACAATGACGTACCTGTTGGCGGACATAGAACATGTGAGGTAATACATTAGAGTTATCTAAAAAAAAAAATAGAAAGCAATAGATTTTTCACATTCTTATTAAACATGCGAAATAATTAAATCAAATTCTTTGAATCAGCTGATGAAAACTTACTGGTTTGTTATTATGAAATAGTCGTTATTCCAACAAACTATTTGTAATGAGTACAAAGAGACGTGCATTTAGATGAGATGAGTATTTTGAAATCCTGGTATTTTTCTCACTTCCGAACGACAGATGTATGTTATCGACTCCATCTGTTGGTCAAAATGGTTTTTTTTTTTTTTTTTTTGTATTTAGAAATCCGTCTACATGATCTCTTTTCCCACACATTCGTTACATAATTAAAATTTGAATTGTCACCCTTTCCATAGGTGTGACGAGACCAGCGTCGGTATTTACCCACAATGCATTGATAATGGAAACTTGACGATAACATCACGTGATGTACTGGATGGATTAGGAATTGAACTTCCGGTGTTTATCTATGTGATTACAATGACTATATCGTTTTGTTTTATTCGTACATGTGGCTACTATGTATTAAGATTGAAGAAATTCTGACCTAGATAAAAGCATCATCAAGACTGCAGGAACTAGTAAAAAGAATGTGGGAAGATTCTCGCAGTATTCAGGATAATTCATTCGTTAAAACTCGGAACAATGAAAATATATAAAAAAAAAATATGGTATGAATAAAGTTATATACTTGTTTTTCATGAGAAAATAATTGTTTATTTCAGTTACCTATCACATAAAATCAACTCCCTGATATGTAATACTGATATTATCACATAATCAATTAAGGAAATGTGCTGAAATGTATCAAAATTGATTAATCATTCCAGGAAGTATATTTGATTGCACAATTCAAATGCATCATTTCAAGGGAACCAATCACAATCGATTACAATATATATTATGTACAGATATCTATAAAATACTATCAAGCGCTACACATGTAGTTTCTAGTTATTTCTCAAAGTAAATTTTCACAACAGGGTCTGGTACGTGTGATCTTTTAGTTAGAAACTAATATAAAAATATGGGTTCATATCTGATATTATAGAACGTCTGTATTTAGATGTCTTGTTGTGGTATAGAACTGAAATAAAATTGTAAAGACCAGTAACATTGTGTGATGATTTTGTTTATTTATTTATGTCAGTGTTTTTGCATGTTTAAGTTCCGGTAATTTTGCATAAAGTGTAGCTACTTCCTGCTTAACCTTTATCACGTTTTTTTGTGGAGAACCAAATTTGCTTAAAATTTTAGTCAACTTTTAAGTTAGTGAAATATTTGTTTGATCTGATTTTTTATTTATGATGCCAACTTTTTTTTTTTAAGGACTGATATGGTTAACTTTTTGGTATTGAATGAGGAATGCTTGGACATTGTTACATCATAAAATATCGTTTTTCAAACTATTTTCGTGTTGAATTTGTTATTTGACCGAATATGTAGTATAAACTTGGTAATAATTACATAATTATCTGTAAAATTACCTCATCTTAACCAAACATTTACCAGGGCACACTTGAAACCTGACCAATGGTCTATCGTTATTTAGGTAGGGAACAATCGGCCATGTACAAGTGTGCTCCAAAACGTAGTGGTCAATTAAGATTAACTGGAGTTAGACTGACTAGATAATTGGGCAATGTATTCACCTAGCTAGGCCTTGATTATGTGGCCAGGTGGTCAGTCTTACCAATTTGACAAACACAGTAAGGTTACTTAGGACATTCCTAGTGGTATCACTGAAATCGGGAGTTTACCCGAATATTGATTCACACGATCGGGAATCAGGGATGGGGAGTGAAAATCGAGGAAACTCCCACCCGACTGAATCAGCAAAATTGGCAAGTATATAAATTTCTAATACAGGTCGTATATATTACCTCTGCTCGTCCAACATTTCCATGGATACACTTGAAATAAAAACAGTTTTTTATACATAAGCAACTAGACATTATACAGTACTTGAAGTGAAATCAAATTATGAATAATGATTACTAATTCCGAATATAGAAGTTCTTATAACACAACGAGTAGAGGATTAGGATGTAACGTTTCGATGACTACACGGTCACCTTCATCAGATAAACGACCAGTGTATCGTGTACTAGCACCGACTGACGTAGTGTACTAGATGGAAAGGAATCAACCAACTTGTTCGGCTTTACAACAATCCTATATAAATAAGGTCAAAAAATATAGACGAAAACATACATTATATGTTATCAATTTGATTACGGTTTGTTTAGCAGTTGGACATAGATGAGCGAGAATCTGTGGTCCCACTCGTCCCTGTTTAGTAGTGGCCCGCTGCGGCTTATCCCGAGGGTTTCCTTGACCAGCCCTCTGAAAACCCGTGCGTCAGTGCGAGTGCGATCCGCACTAGCCAATTTTTCTGATGAAAGTGACCGCGTAGCTATAGAAACGTCACCCGCAAATCCTCTAATAGTTGTATTGAAGGAACTTCTATTCTATTGATATTACCAATTCGAAGAAAATGTAATTAACTAATTATGAAAATAGTTTTGTTAAACATAAATTCGGTACATCGTTAATTGCATAAGGTAAATTAATAACGAGAACCAACTAAATACATAGGTAACTGAGGTGTAACAGCACGTGCGTAACTAATGACTGATGTCCATTTACCTGACGATGTAACTGTTATCGCGACTGTTCCATCCTGCGTCACTTGTAAGTTTTGAGTTGTCACAGCCACACCGTTTTCCTTCACAAACATAGAGTAGTCTCCCTTGAAACAGGATTCCTGAACTAAACACAATAGAGTCTTGGACCAGTTGGTTCTCCATTTCCTATTGACGAGGTCCACGTACTTTTCACCTGATAATAGGTGTTAAACAAACCATTATTTGAGTGACGTCAATGGTACCAGCCGAACTATAATGATCCTGGACTCCAATCCCAGAGATTGGTACACCAACATCTTTCAGAGTTCTTTCATTACCTGAAACATATAGAATTGAAAGTAATTACAATTCACGATGAGAAACGTGTACACCGATATATGTATTGAAGTCTTTTGTTTGTTTTGTACGTTTATGCGTTTTATTGCATCTTTGACTTTTATTTAAGCAATTAGATAAATTAGAAAATTGACAAAATATCACTCTATTGAATAATAAAATTGTAAGTAGATAATTTGTTACTGTACAGCTAGTTATGTTCTTAAAAGAGTAAATCATAAAAAATAGTGCCCATTTCGGACATTCTGGTGAATCAGACAGTTGTCTTGTGTTCCTGTACAAAGTACGTTTATAATGTAATTTGTTTATGAAATTGAGTTTTGAGTTGTAGGAGAGTTGCAGCTGATGTTTGTAATCAACTTAGTTACCTCCCTTGAATAATTATATAATTTCATTTCCTAAGCTTTATAAAATATATTCCTTTTATTTTGTATTAAGAATCTATGAACCATTTCCTGTTATTCCATCCTAAAGACTTATCTATGTGAATATAATTGTTTGACAAGGATACGAATCTCTTGAGTCAAGTAAAAGAGTTTTTTAGAATTGATGAGTATTAAATAGATTTGTAAAATAATCGTCTTTCTAGAAAATAAGGCAACTCTAAATGCATTTCGATACCAGAGTTACTTCCCTTCATTTGGATGCTGAGATTGGCTGGTTTGCTTCGAAAGCAATTTGATTACTTACCTCTCATTTTTTCCTAGCAGCGATAACAATGTGTATTACATGACTTTAACACTAATTCCTATGATGTTGATATTACTATTTCTATGGACATTATCCTGTTGTCAGTTTGCGAAGTCACAAAGAGATCGATTGCGTCACAATAATGGTCACGTGATCTAACTGAGAGTTGTATTCTCGATATAATACAATAGGACACAGATTAGACCGACGTGAAGGTCAGGCAATGACACCAGTGTGATTTAACGTGACTTAGGTTCGAGTCCTTCACCACTGCTAGTTACCCTCACGTGTTCTTCCCCGCCTTCTTAATTTTATTCACGATGGATATCAAGAATAAAGAAATGTAATAAGTGTTATAGTAACTGATGAACAAGGGCGATATCTTATGCCATCACTTCGTTTTATCGTCTTGCCTTTTTCATCTACTCGCTAGATAGTTCATATCAACGATGTTTAGACCGTAGGTTAAAATAATAAACTGGACCACTAGATATGAAAAAAATACCTTTCCGACGCACTTTCATCATTTTGATGATCGCAATTGAATGAAATTGGTGGGGCATAATGGAAAACATGCTCATGAATATTCATATCGTTGATAACAGCGCTATTTCCATACATATTGTTGACAAAAGCCTCACCTAAATGACCGAAAACCCTTTTTATTATTAACTACACGCTATATTTGTGCCCAATGTCATACGTATCTGTAACGTAAACACGTGCCGGCGTACATGCATCAATGGAAACGCCCTATAATTGTCAAACGAAGGAGTAATTCAGACAGAAGCTGTTTGATATAGTAAAATCACTGGAATTTCATTTTAGAACATTTATCTGACAACAAATTATAACAATTTTATCGTATCCACCAATAAAATTACCAAACATTTTGAATCTAGATTTTGTAGGCATCGAGCCACATGGAACATCACGTGGAACAGAGAAAAAAGTAACATATGTATTCGTGACTATTGACTCATAAATCTTTCCCCAAAATGATCCGGCATATTAATTTGCTGAAAACTAGGAACAGAATCTATTAAAGCAAGGTTTTCTACACAATGTGTCCCAGGTACGTTTTAAAATGATCTTGAAATGGCAAGGTACCGTAATGCACTCTTGGGGAGATTGATAAAAACTTTTGCAATGCGAGATCAAACAGGATGATGATTTCATGGGGGAAAAGTCATCACTTCTAAATTGAAACCGATTTATACTGCAATATGACAATCAATATTTATTTAGAACATTGTTGGTTTAATTTCTGCTTAGGTATCAAATACCTTTCATTTCGTTTTGATTTTTTTTCCCTAAAATGTCCTATGAAGTTCCTTTACACAATTCTTCGATCGACCAAAGTTTGAGTGAATCAAATGGTTGTTTGAAGAACTTCAGGATGTACCACTGGGTCTATGGTATGTGGTGTTGATTGTTGAAGCACAATATATAATTTGTGAATGAAGTATCTTAAGATCTACATCCACACATTACTAATACCTTGGCCCATCGTTCCATTGTTCAGTCATTGTTACGTTTTTTTGTGAATGGATTTACTCGAATTCGTACTTTTGTCATACAAGTACATTGTTACCAAACAATATGTTAAGAATCCAGGGTAGTGGGTCGTAGTAAGGAGGGGCAGAAAAAGGTTCACATGAGAAAGACACTGCTCTCCTATTTTTATTTGTTACAATGTTAATCATTGGTTGACATACTTTCTCTCTCTCTCTGTCTACTTCAGTTACCATGTCTGTCATTGGTTAAGAAAAATCAGGCTACCGACAGGATGCCCTATCAGCTGGTGTCGAGTATTACTTAAGATCTATTGAGAAATACTTGCTATCTTCAAATCTAAGTTTTCTTAGTTCTGGTTATTTATTTTTGTGAATAGATATTAGTACACATGTAACAAATACTGGTATGTGTGTTAGTAGGACGAGAGACGAAGGATATAGATCTGTTTGTCGGTGACGTCACAGTTCTCTGTGGTACGGTTGGAATGAAGTAGAGAGAAATGACTTTATAGTAGAGAGCGGATTTTTTTTTTTTTTTTTTTGTCTTTTTTTTTATTGACTGCGAAATGTATCATATAATAATACAACTAAACTATATCATATATAAAGTGGTAACGGATTTCCAGTGTTTCAATGAGATTCTATTGACAATTTAAAGCTTTTGGTACTTTGATATTTAAAAACGTGCTTTGATTTTGACGTACAACAATTCATGACCAGAAGCCGAGAACGGGCCGATTCCAGTCAAACGGTCACTGTGGTCAGCTTGCTCTGTGTACGTTAGTTGCAGATCAGTTGGGAATTTTTTTGATGATCAATTTACTATTTGAAAGGACAATAACGTATCAGATGTAATTAACAGGTTTTTTCAGCCTTTTCAGTCTGTCAAGAAAAATAAACCTTTTAATAAGCGAGAGTAAACAAAATCAAATACATTTGTAATTGTATACGATACTTTTAAAATCGAACTCACAATTGAAATGCCTTCTTCTGAGTAGAAGTTACTTGTTACAATAATGCCAGTGTACTAGATAAGCGTGATTCTGTCGCTCAGAATCTTATATACTGAAATATATACAAAACAAACGTTACGTTTTCACACCTCTGAAAAGCTTACCATTGACAACGCTGTGTAAACGTGTAGGCGAGCTCATTCAATTTTTAATTGAAAGAGATTTTCATTATAAAGAAATCATTGGTCAAGTATTCATTTGGAACTCGCATTCTTTAACTGATTTTTTGTCGAGTAAATGGATTCGAGCGAATTAAATTCATTGTCTATTTTAACAAAATCTAGATGAAAATGTATAAATTGCTTGGCAAAGCCATTATTTGATATGCTAAAAACGATAGGGAGACAAGTATATGATAGTGCTAGCAGACGGTAGCGGAGACAGCTGTATGATAGTGCCAGTAGACAGTAGCGGAGACAACTTATGATAGTGCTAGTAGACAGTAGCGGAGACAACTTATGATAGTGCCAGTAGACAGTAGCGGAGACAATTTATGATAGTTCTAGTAGAAAGTAGCGGAGACAACTATGTGATAGTTCTAGTAGAAAGTAGCGGAGACAACTGTATGATAGTGCTAGTAGAAAGTAGCGGAGACAGTTGTATGATAGTTCTAGTGGAAAGTAGCGGAGACAACTATATGATAGTGCTAGTAGAAAGTAGCGGAGACAACTTATGATAGTTCTAGTAGAAAGTAGCGGAGACAACTATATGATAGTGCTAGCAGACGGTAGCGGAGACAGCTGTATGATAGTGCTAATAGACGGTAGCGGAGACAGCTGTATGATAGTTCTAGTAGAAAGTAGCGGAGACAAGTATATGATAGTGCTAGTAGACAGTAGCGGAGACAACTTATGATAGTTCTAGTAGAAAGTAGCGGAGACAACTATATGATAGTTCTAGTAGAAAGTAGCTAAGACAACTTATGATAGTGCTAATAGACGGTAGCGGAAACAGCTGTATGATAGTGCTAGTAGACGGTAGCGGAGACAGCTATATGATAGTGCCAGTAGACAGTAGCGGAGACAACTTATGATAGTTCTAGTAGAAAGTAGCGGAGACAACTTATGATAGTGCTAGTAGAAAGTAGCGGAGACAGCTTTATGATAGTGCCAGTAGAAAGTAGCGGAGACAACTGTATTATAGTACTAGTAGACAGTAGCGGAGACAACTGTATGATAGTGCTAGTAGACGGTAGCGGAGACAGCTGTATGATAGTTCTAGTAGACGGTAGCGGAGACAGCTGTATGAAAGTTCTAGTAGACAGTAGCGGAGACAGCTGTATGATAGTGCTAGTAGACGGTAGCGGAGACAGCTGTATGATAGTTCTAGTAGACGGTAGCGAAGACAGCTGTATGAAAGTTCTAGTAGACAGTAGCGGAGACAGCTGTATGATATTGCTAGTAGACGGTAGAGAAGACGACTACACCGTGGTACTGACAGACGGTAGAGGAGACGACTACACCGTGGTAAAGACAGAGGGTAGAGAAGACGACTTCACCGTGGTACTGACAGACGGTAGAGAAGACCACTACATCGTGGTACTGACAGACGGTGCAGAAGACCACTACACCGTGGTACTGACAGACGGTAGAGAAGACAACTTCACCGTGGTACTGACAGACGGTAGAGAAAACGACTACACCGTGGGACTGACAGACGGTAGAGAAGACGACTACACCGTGGTACTGACAGATGGTAGAGAAGACGACTTCACCGTGGTACTGACAGACGGTAGAGAAGACCACTACAACGTGGTACTGACAGATGGTAGAGAAGACGACTACACCGTGGTACTGACAGATGGTAGAGAAGACCACTACATTGTTTTACTAGCAGCGAAATGATCACGCAATTACAATGATTGGCTTTTGACTACCAAACACTATATGCATGCCCACTTTTCAGATAGTTAAGTAAACTTCTATTAGTTATAACAAATTATGATAAAGACAAGTCTGGTAATGGATACGCTCTTATAACACAATTCAGGCGTACTCCGTTTTCGATAAAAGTACATCAAATGTTCCACAGGTTCCTTTACATTGGCAGGATTTCACCTTGAGCACGAAACCCCCATTATCAATATTATATCTGGGGCTAGTTAATGCCAATTACCATACTCAGTGGTCGCCATCAAAGTAGGCCAGATTCGACAACCTACTTTGTTGATAGTTCAAACGTAATCTTTTCAGATTTTTATGAATGAAAGGTTGGTGCTCACCATAGCGGTTGTAGTGTTTGCTCAAAGTATATAGGACGGACCTTGAGAGTTGGTTTAGGTAATTATGCTGTCGATCTATGTATGTAAGTGTGTGGGATGGAAACAGACACGACATTGTCTATTGTGAAATTTATTCTTATTTTGCATTATAAAATATGAGACCATTTTAAGACCGAGTTTAACACAGAAATGGTACACAGGTGTATATTAGATATCAGACGTAGTCAATTAAAATACAACTAGGTAATATTTCTGGTAAAATATGAAGAACTGTTTATCTAATAAAATCCCTTTATTGATGCCGTAATTATCCAGCTAGAAAGTTATTTTAGGCTTATAACATAACTCCTGGTCATTACCAGTATATTATATATTGGCGTACCAGCTACGTATTAACCAACCTTTTACCAATATTTTGAGCAGCGGGGTCAATCGTCAAACACCTCAAAAGAAGTTAACTCTGCTTTTTGTTACAATATTTTTTTTCTTTTGCAGATATCGCATATAATATTACAAGAAAACGCAGTTTTTTCCGGAATAGTTAGTTTCCAAAGAACAGCATGCATTCTTTCTTGATAACACCTGTTTGATTTTAGAAATCCCAAGGACAACAGGTTTCGTCAGAACACCTTGCCCCATGTTTCCAGATCTCCAAGTATCAACAAGTGTCTCAGAAATAAAATGTTTTCACTGACTCTACATCTGCGATCAATACCTGTTTTCTCCTGTCATCACATCTCCCATCAACATCTGTTTTCCCTGACATTGCATCTCCCATCAACACCTGTTTTTCCTGACATCACATCTCCCATCAACACCTGTTTTTCCTGACATCACATCTCCCATCAACACCTGTTTTTCCTGACATCACATCTCCCATCAACACCTGTTTTTCCTGTCATCACATCTCCCATCAACACCTGTTTTTCCTGACTCCACATCTCCCATCAACACCTGTGTTTCTTGACTCGACATCTCCCATTAACACCAGTGTTTTCCTGACATCACATCTCCCATCAACACCTGTTTTTCCTGACATCACATCTCCCATCAACACCTGTTTTTCCTGACATCACATCTCCCATCAACACCTGTTTTTCCTGACATCACATCTCCCATCAACACCTGCTTTTCCTGACATCACATCTCCCATCAACACCTGTTTTTCCTGACATCACATCTCCCATCAACACCTGTTTTTCCTGACATCACATCTCCCATCTCCCATCAACACCTGTTTTTCCTGACATCACATCTCCCATCAACACCTGTTTTTCCTGACATCACATCTCCCATCAACACCTGTTTTTCCTGACATCACATCTCCCATCAACACCTGTTTTTCCTGACATCACATCTCCCATCAACACCTGTTTTTCCTGACATCACATCTCCCATCAACACCTGTTTTTCCTGACATCACATCTCCCATCAACACCTGCTTTTCCTGACATCACATCTCCCATCAACACCTGTTTTTCCTGACATCACATCTCCCATCAACGCCACAGGCACTCGAGGCCAGGATATTATTTTTTAAACATTGATTTTTGTTTTATTACAAAAATCACTATGGAAAAAATCATTTCAACACCTGTTTTTTCCAATTTCTAAGTTACATATTTTTCCCCACATCTCCCATATTTTTCATCACATCTCCCATCAACACCTGTTTTTTTCACATTATCTGCATGATTTTTTTTCTCCCATCAACACCTTTTTTGAAAAAAAATTCTCATTACCGCCAGCTTGATTGAAAGTTGATGCATTCTGTATAATCCCTTACCATGATATTGTATCCGAGTTGGCAAATGTGGACTTTCTTTGCCCAGCCATTATTTTTCCATCCCCGCAAATGTATTTGTAGAAATAAAAATATCTATTTTGAAGTTACGCGCGTAATGACATCGGAACCTTTCTTACCTGTTCACTGGTATAGTGCTATCCAGAACTCCTCTCCCAAAAAGTCGGAGTGACCGCCCTTGAAATGGCATGTTACTTCCGTCAAAGATAATTACATGGACGAAAAAATCTCCGGTTATTGAGATGTTAATCTCATGTACGTATTGTGAATTTCTCGTTGCCTGTAATGTTATGCACCAAATAAAAGGTAAATATACACACTACCTACGGATACATATTGTTTTACAAGGAACTTATCATAACTACTTTTTTGAGCCAGTTTCCAAGCGAGGGGTCGATTTTTTAAAATCTGGAGTTGCTTGCCTTGTGTATTTTTAATGACCGTGGACCTCGGATTTGTCAACCGGCACATAAACTTGAATTCTGCTGATATTTCGTTTAAATAACGTCAGTCATGAGTGCTAAAACAAAAATCAATGTTTAAAAAATAATATCCTGGCCTCGAGTGCCTGTGATCAACACTTTGTTTTGTTGTAGAGGTCGAATCCTAACTCGCTATAACTTTCCATAATGTTGTACATTTGTCTATCTTACTTATGATATAAAAAAGCATCTCGTCGCGTCCTGAAATGAATAAGATCACTATGATGGCTAATAATTATTTATGTTGAGTTGATCTCTTATAATATTTTCTATAAACTGAATTTACAGTTAGAAATATGTCAATTTTTATTCGTTAAACATTCTTGGTGTTTTTATCGAAAGCAACTTCGTCAAAAGATATCATTTACCAGATCGGTACAGCACAGTACAAAATCTCGGTAATCAAGTGTCATGTATAAATACAAAGTACAGTGTTACTTTCGAGGAAATGTGTTGGTAGATATAATGTGAAAATAGCTAGCTAGTTACAACACGTTCATAACACACAATTTCAGTCTACATGAACAGAGATAGTTCACTATTCAGAACACCTGTATGATACGATTAAGGTAAGAAATATGTTCTCACAGAACAGACAGCTGTAGAGTTATTTGGGTCAAATTTATTGAATACACTGTTTACATAACGTATTGGCTGGGTCTTTAACCATGATGAATGAAATCAGTAGTCCTGTTTTTTCTATTCATTTTATAATATCACTTACAAGGTAATTTAGGAAAAAACATACAAGCAAAACACATTTCAACAAATACAGGGTAGATATAAGGCCATGTCAAATATAGAACAGATTCATTCACACATTGGAACATTTCAAAATATTTGCACATTAGATATAATTACACAAGTTGTATGTGGGAGCGATGATTATTTCAAGGCCAGTCGACGATCTATAGGCAGAGTTTCACGTGTCGTTCAATGCGTGACCAATATCATAGTAAAGCCAGCCACTCTAAATTTTCCTTGCAGTAAACCTTGCATGTGCAAATTATTAAAATAAATAACCAAATTATGTCCACTGTATGATTATTCTTTGTAAATACGTAAACTACCCACATATTTAATCAAAGAATCTTGACTGAAAATTATTAATTCCGACGACAATCAAAATATTTCAATCATTGAAGTGAAATCAAATGGTTTAAGCGTTTTTGTATGGCTTCAACATTACAGATTTTTCCACAGACATTAGTTATACGTGTCCGTATCAATATTCAGCTACGATTTGTGATATAATCCTTTAACATGCAACGCTGTAATCGGCCGAGTAATCTCATTTGTCTGTCTTCTACAATTAAATATATTAAAATGTACTTTTACCCTTCAGCTTTTATTCAGTGTATTATGGAAAAATTCAATGTTCGTTGGCATTTTATGGTAATTATTATTTGACTTACCTTGACTTGGCAATGGGACGTAAATCGTTCGTTAGACGTAATAACGATATTGCATTTAAATGTCTATCTCTCTCTCCCTACAATTGTTCGTTTTTTCTTTTTGTTTTAGTATTAGTTTTCTATTTTTAATGCTATTTAGTTTTTTTTTTCTTCGCAGCTCATGAAAGATACAAATGAAAATACCATGACAGCATTTACAACGCTCTATATACTAAGCAAGTTATTTTTCAATAACATACGTTGGCGAGGTGACTGGCATATCAATACATGTATATCATTATTATTATTTTAACTATTGATGATATAAATGAATGTAAAATATTGATGTATGATATACATAGGTGTACCTACATATGTAATGGTGAGCTAACTACAAAGGTACCGCAATGTTCTACACAAAACACCTGACAACCAGTCCACATGCACTGTACAGTTCTATGCTTTCTTTCCTGTTGGTCCTCAATAACCGTCTAAAATCTATCTGAGCGTACGTTGACGTTGTCAGTTTGAATGGTGTTGTCAGGTTGTAATGACTTTGTCAGGTTGTAATTACCTTGTCAGATTGTAATGACCTTGACAGGTTGTAATGACCTTGTCAGGTCGTAATGACTTTGTCAGGTTGTAATTACCTTGTCAGATTGTGTAATGACCTTGTCATGTTGTAATGACCTTGTCAGGTTGTAATGACCTTGTCAGATTGTAATGACCTTGTCAGGTTGTAATGACGTTGTCAAATTGTAATGACTTTGTCAGGTTGTCATGACCTTGTCAGATTGAAATGACCTTGTCACGTTGTAATAACCTCGTCAGGTTGTCATGACCTTGTCAGATTGAAATGACCTTGTCACGTTGTAATGACCTTGTCAGATTGAGATGACCTTTTCACGTTGTTATAACCTTGTCAAGTTGTAATGACCTTGTGAGGTGGTAATGAATTTGTCAGATTGAAATTACCTTGTCAGGTTGTAACGACCTTGTGAGGTTGTAAGGACCTTGTCAGATTGTAATGACCTTGTCAGATTGAAATGACCTTGTCACGTTGTAATAACCTCGTCAGGTTGTAATGACCTTGTCAGATTGAAATGACCTTTTCACGTTGTTATAACCTTGTCAGGTTGTGATGACCTTGTGAGGTGGTAATGAATTTGTCAGATTGAAATGACCTTGTCAGGTTGTAATGACCTTGTGAGGTTGTAAGGACCTTGTCAGATTGTAATGACCTCGTCAGATTGAAAAGACATTGTCACGTTGTAATGACCTTATCAGATCAAAATGAAATGGCATTGTCACGTTGTAATGGCATTGGCAGATCACAACACCAGTATGTAAACGAAATGGTTTGTTTATTTTATCCTTTTTTTTTTTTTTCGTCTTTTTAACAACGTTTTTTTTTTTTTTTTTTTTGACATAACAAAACAACAGTAGAGACTTACCCCTTTTGTATAATCATTTACGATTAAACAAAAATTCGAGGGTGTTTCCTTTTTTACTGAATCTGAAATTTATTAACAGAACATTCGATATGCTTTTTCCAGGTGTAATTCCCCTTAATGTTAATACTCATGTGCAAACTTCGACGTTACCCAATAGGGCCAATGACGTCAAGTCAATATTAGATGATCAAGATATACATTCTGTTAAATTAATTCCACAAGTTATCTTTTATGTATATTTATCTTTCTCCACACTGGTACTTGACCATTTCTACGTCACAGTGTTAATTTTAGTGAATGGTTATTTGATCTCGGTAGTCTTAACATACAAATGGCACCTTCTGGACAAGAAGTCAACATTAGAAACGTAAACATTACTTTTCTATATATGATTATCGTTGTTAATGTCAACATCGCCCTCTATCGTCAGAAATGAAATAACACGACAAGAAAAATAGAATGCTTCGTTCTGGAAACCCTTCACATCTGAATGAAAAGTACTCTCAGCAAACGATACTGTGCTCGCTGAGGAGTACTCGAGAACTAGGGTCGAACTAACGAGGACATGTGTACTACTGAACATTTTTAAAAATCTTATGTTTGACATTAAAAGCGTTTTATAAAGAGATATTTTTATCTAACAAGGAGTATATATCATATGTGGCGGTATGTATCGTTTATTATTGTATCTACGTCCACGTAGATTGCTTTTAAATCTGCAATTACCATTATTGCTGACTCTACTTAGATTGTACAGCTGTGTCATCAGCCTTTCGCATCTACCAGAGATCAGTATAAGTTTATAAGAACAATGTAACACTCGTGATTCACCAATAACAGGATTTTGATAATCTATAAAATCTTGTGATTTGTCATTTTATAAACATTTTCATCCAAAAAGCAACAATAAATTGGGACTTTTTCCGGATTAAAATTAACAATGTAAAGCAGACACATTGTCGAATATGGAAGCAAGTTGACTACAGACAATATGACGGCATTCCTAAACGTCCACAATACCATGGTCACAAATTCCGTCACGGTACCAGGTATACCCATTACCTATACCCCGCGAACGGAGAATTACGATATAATTATGCAGTAACATTGGAAACGTTGGTTGCCTTGATATACATTCCCATCCCAAATATTGTCAATTTTTGGCTGGGTTTGTTTTTGTATTTTTCCTTATTGTTTTCATTTTCTTTTAGTTTTAAAAAAAATTTGAAATTGTGAAATTGAGAGATAAAATCAGCATTTGTCAATCGGCGTATCATCACTAGTCGTTGCCGAATCGGAAGAAAAAGAGAGGAAACACCCAAGGTCATGTGAATCACGTGAATGAGTCTGCAGTCATTTATATGATATAATTACACGCCCTCTCTGAACATCTCCAGTACATCCGGGCAACTGGGTTGACTGATAAAATGATTCATCTAATGTGTTTTTCTGGTTACAAATTCTTGTTTTTTCTCTCGTTTATTTAACATGTAGAATATTTTTGGGTTTGAAGTATTTGAAAGAGGGAGTGTAATGTGAACTTGAAAGACATGTACTTTTAGGAAATGTGAAAAAAGTTCTAAAAGTTTAGATCAATCATTTTAGCTATAATGATGGACACTGTATTATTAACATGAACTGTTATGTAAAACGTTGATCTGCTCACTATCAGTACCACTAAATGACAAACACTGAAATCTTTAATTGGTTAAAAATCAATGACAATGGTGCACAATATTATGGCAGGGTATGACAGGGACTTTTACAAATAGGATTTGTTAACAAAAACATCTATATTTTTGGTGCAGTATTTCTTAGCAAGTCATGATGAAATCATTTGTATATAAAGCAGTTTATCATAAAGAGGGAGTGATGTGTGATAATCCTCATTCTATCTATTGTTGCTCATTTGTCTACATCCTTTATAGATAATATTATACTTGGAAATTGTAGTTATTGTTCTTTGTAAATTAATTCAAAATCTACTGATGTGATTGAGTGTCACGTGTTGATATCTTACACAATGACCATACAACGCATGTCGTACTTCATGGCAATAAACCCCAGTTAAAAGTAAAAACTTGACAAAGTAAAAACCCGGCAAAGTAAAATCCCAACAGGGGCACATTTAACACTAACTATATTCAGGTTATCGTTCAACTTTGAGTATTTCATACCAACTTTCTACGTATGTTTGTGATTACAGGTTACATTGAAATGGAAGAGTGTTTTCCTATAACGTTGATTCAATTAAATTAGATGACTATATGAGTAGCAGAAGACGAATTTGTGGAAAAGTGACTGTAGAAATGTTTACAACTTATCGACCACAAAGACTGGCCTAAATTGAGCACTAATGAAGTATTTAACTGATTTCTCAAATCCAAAGGAGAGGCATGCTGATAAAAATGTTTGCAGTACTTACAAGGTAATTACAGATTAAAAACACGAAAGACAAGCCTGAACGCCTGTCGCCCGAGGCGCAGTGTTATTAAGGATGTAAACCACAAATCCGGATTTAACGTCCCGGATTCGATTTGCTACTTAGAGCGCTCCTCGTACGGTTTTGTACGAGAATTAGTATTACAATGACCGCTCTTTAACCAGGTCACGTGCCTGTGTTGTTTATGAATGAAAGGGAGGATGAAAGAGATTTGCAATCGGGACATACGTAAAATTCTTGTCCTACTTTTCCACCATTGATAAATGATAAAGGACCCACCAATATCGAGGCTATAAAACTCGTATGTAATCAATTATATATGTTTATTCTACTTCATTTGAATATTCTTGTTTGATTTCAATTATTATTACATACGAACGTCATCGGTTATTATTGACATCATATACAGTTTGTCAAAACAAAGTTTTTGTCTTCTTGTAATAAATTCAAAATATTTTACATACCGTTTTAAAAATCAGTTTTCTATCGACTGACTTCTATAAAGATAAACACTGGACTGAACATTGAGTTGGCTAGTTCCTTCAAGGTAAACTATTACCTATTGCATTTATAAGCGAGATGGGATCTGGTGAAAAACATCAATCATCGAGACAGAAGTAGGAGACTTAAAACGCTAGGATAGACAAACCATGCCTGTAAGGTGTACAAAGGTGACTTAACAGAATGTATTTCTTTAAAAGTAATTTGTCTTTGAAATTTGTTTAATGAAGTATGAGACCAGATATGGAAAATAGAGCTAATTTCGATATGAAAGTATAAACGATACCTTTGATCGGTATGATTTATAATCAAATCTAAATCATCGGGTAAGTACTATGTATATAAAATTTCTTTGTATCACTATTGATTCACAAGACATAACAACGATTACCTCCCTTGCTCATTAACACGGAGGGGAAAGAGTTCATCCTGACGGCAAAATTTATACAAATGATTCCGTTATATCAAAAACACGACATTTAGAATAGATGTTGTTTGTTTCATATTACACAGACGAAATAGCCTAGGGCAGACAGAACACTTAGGGAGGTTTCATTGCATGAACCGAAACCAAATAGAACATGCCAAAACTAAAAAAAAGTATTTGCATCAAACTAGATCGCTTATCACATAATCTACACTTTCACTTTAGTTATAGAGGACACGAAACCAAAAGAATACTACTGCCCAACAATAGACGGGTGGTCTGTAATACGTTACTGTCGTATACTTTTCAATAGTTAAATCAATAATTGTCTATAGAAATGAATACCTCACATTACGGTTGATTACACTGGTGGTTAGACCGCAAACATAGACTGTTCATTGTGTTAACAAATTTAAAACGTGCAAGTTATCTGTCGCCAACTGTGTCTATTTTTGATAAGGTGCGTTGTAAGCAATTCGTTGAAATATTGATCATCGGGATATTTAACGTTTATCAATTTCGCATTAATATCCCCCATAGGAAATAATCTGAACATATAAAGTCATCAATTTTAAGACGAACTAACCTTTCCAACTACATGTTTATCATAAAATAGTGTTATGTACGTAAACACGCGTGTTTTGTGACCATTACCATGCAGTATTCTGTAGCAGGTGCCCCATTCTCCTGTCTTATCAGGACAATTAAAATAAATTTCAGATTCATATTTCATATTTGTGTATAAGAATCAATTACGTTTACTTTGAAGTAAGTATTTTGACAGTGAACTTGGCAATTATTCTTCATAGTACCCGTAAAAGTACACGTAGTTTTAGTGCTGATCGGGCGCCTGGCGCCGACCGTCTATAAATGTGTAAGTTGACCTTGTCTGTAACTTCACATCTGCTGATGAGATATTGATTATTGAATATTAATTTGTCTTAATTGATAGAAATTCAATTACAAAACATACCTACGCATCTGTAACATAACAATAACGACCATACAATCTACAGGTATGATAAAGATTGGTTTGTAAACAACTGTTTCCGTAAACAAATGTAATAGATTTCATATTTTCGTTTACTTAAAAAGTAGATAATTATGTAGATACTAAGTATTTGGCTACTTTCTTTCGCCTCTGTTATAGTCCACTTGTTTAGGGTTTGGAAAACTCTTGAAGATTAATCAGAATCTCTACGTTATATTACATAATTGCACAACATTCAGGTGTGTCCTGATCTTCATAGATCTACTTTTAACAATATTATAAATGTTCCATGTGATAATATTATAACCACTTTGATATAAAATATTTTTAAAGCAGAATTTAACATTTCATAATCTTACCTTGTCTCAATGTACAGCCCGGTTTGGGACGAAAGTTATAACGATTGTTAAATGTATGATAATATATAGGGTACCTAATGATAACATCGGCAATGATTATAATGGAAAATTTGAGAGCAACGAGGAGAACAGTATTGTCGGATGTGAGGGAGTATAAACACACTGGACCCCACCACTACCCTTATATAGAATATTAGTATTACCGATAACAACACATTGACAGGACAAACACATGTGGACAGACAAACTTTAAATCATTATCACAGACAATATGTTTGTAAATGATGCATGATACTGTTGTTTTCATCAACAAAGCTATCACCCAATATAGAACAGGTGATACAAAATATTAGATACAAAGTATTTGACTATGTATTCAGAAAGGACAACCAGGGAAAACTAGAAAATTTATCTATTGTTGACCATATCGAAAAACGCTTGGTGAACAGTTAATTACCCCTGGCGGTCAACCCTGTCCCGAGAGAGCGCCACCTGGTACGAACACACTATCTCAATCGCCTTTTATAGATCTCGTTTTGTATCCACTGATTTCTAAAGATAAGCTCTAAAAGTCTCCATGTACTTTTCTATTTCATAAAGTATTGATTTTATCGACGATATCGTTTATACATTCTCGATTCATTCCTGGCGACCAGTGGTGCATCCAAGCTTACAGTTTGTCCTTCATGGCGTCTAATTGGTAGTTTTCAATTTTACCTTCCAACTGCCAATTTCCATATTTGCCGATAACCATCTGCCAGTGTCCATTATCCAATCAGTGTACACGCTTTATAGTTCTTCTGATTGAAAATAATTGACGACCAATCATAATGGACGTCTCAATTGTTAATCATGACCGAATATGACACCGGTTTTCATTGGTTTGAAAGTGATATACTCTCCCCCTGTTTATTAAAATCTCTTGTTAAGAGGTGAATTCACGACATGAAATAACTCTATGTCTAACTAATTGGAAGGTTAACAACCTGCATGAAAACGTCTGTTGGTACACATACAAAACGTTATAAAACGAGTGTAACATTAGCGCCCGTCTGCCAAGGTTGTTCTATGGAGGTCAAAGATCGATCAGTCCAGTGCCCTACACGAGATCCTGTAATCTAAGTATAATAGAGATGCATTGGTCTTGTGGTTTTATGGATTTCATCATGAATCATAAAGCAATAAAATGCTACATCTACAGAACACGCTCCAAGCTTCCTTTAAAATATCGACTTGTCACAGAAAAATCTAAAAATAGATTATGTTCAGGACAAAAATGGTGCCTTGCGATGCTCCTGACTGACATCTATAGCAGGAGTTAACTACTGGAAGAACATTACAATTGAATGTTAATTTGTCCTGATTGTTTTGGCAGGCGTGCAATGGATCGCCTGTATTTTGTGCACTGTGGTAACCATCAGTTGCTACAATGCGACACTGTCGTAAAATGACCCCGAATGTTCACGGGTACGATAGCCCCAAAAAAGAAACAGACATATATTATACGGATGGTATAGGAAGAGGAGCTGGACCTGTAGAGGTACATTGTTGACCTGACAACGTTGTACATGTATGTCCCGCTAACAAACAGAAAACCAAATTGGTTTAAACATCCTACCATCGTAGTCTTTGTAAGTCTTGTTTCAATGACTGATTTATACACTTCCTGTCTAATGTTGGACTTTCGAATTACATATCATCGTTTCCCATTGCCATTACAAACAAACCAAATTACAGTGAAAGATGTCTTGACGGACCTCTCCAGAAATTCGTCTTATAAGATGGTTCGTCGGTCTTAAGGTTTTAAGAAACAGGGGGTGTAAAAGTTTATCAGAATCGGAGTTTGAAGGAGGAGCCAGGTGCAAGTAAAACAAGTTTTCGTTAGAAAAGGTAGTTCCAATGACAATATAAGAAGGTAATAACTGTCATTATCATCACCTTGATTTCTATAAGATTGTAAAAAACGATCAAATGAAAGGTACTTTTAATATAGATTTAGAGTTGGATACAGTAGAGCCAAACAATGAATAAAGCTGCTTCATACAGCTGTTTCGTCCTACTAGGACTCGTCAGTGATGTTAAATCATACAGCTGTTTCGTCCTTCTAGGACTCGTCTGTGATGCTACATCATACAGCTGTTTCGTCCTTCTAGGACTCGTCAGTGATGCTACATCATACAGCTGTTTCGTCCTTCTAGAACTCGTCAGTGATGCTACATCATACAGCTGTTTCGTCCTTCTAGAACTCGTCAGTGATGCTACATCATACAGCTGTTTCGTCCTTCTAGGACTCGTCAGTGATGTTACATCATACAGCTGTTTCATCATTCTAGGACTCGTCAGTAATGCTAAATCATACAACTGTTTCGTCCTTCTAGAACTCGTCAGTGATGCTACATCATACAGCTGTTTCGTCCTTCTAGAACTCGTCAGTGATGCTACATCATACAGTTGTTTCGTCCTTCTAGGACTCGTCAGTGATGCTACATCATACAGCTGTTTCGTCCTTCTAGGACTCGTCAGTGATGCTATTGGCCTAAATTTTTGAAGCCTACCATAATTAATCAATTCTCCATCACTTTAGTACCTTAACAAACAACATATTTTGAAAATTAATAATTCAAAAAGGCACACGCTTTTATCTTACAATTATAACGTATATTTATATATAAAACATCTTATCGTGATTGATTTATTAATATTACTGTACTGAGGCGTCTACAGCGTGACTTATGCTTGTAATGTGGTATTGAGGTTTTGTATTATTCACAAGATTTCTAATCAATCCTCATCCATTCCAGTAAACCTCGCCTATGAGATCATGTATTACACAAAAAAGGTTCTTATATACTACCTTTATATGCGTACATCAGGCAACTGAAATAAGATCAGGGAGAAGACATGATTGTAAAGACTTGAGAGTTCATAATTATTGGTGAAGACTTGAAAGTTCACAATTATCAGTAAAAGTTTGAGAGTTCACAATTATTGGTAAAGTCTTGAGAGTTCATAATTATTGGTGAAGACTTGAAAGTTCACAATTATCAGTAAAAGTTTGAGAGTTCACAATTATTGGTAAAGAATAGGGGTTCTCAATTATTGGTAAAAGCTTTAAAGTTCACAATTATTGGTGAAGACTCGAGGATTCGCAATTATTAGTAAAGACTCGAGGGTTCACAATTATTGGTAAAGACTCGAGGATTCGTAATTATTGGTAACGAATCGAGGGTTCACAATTATTGGTAAAGTCTTGAGAGTTCATAATTATTGGTGAAGTCTTGAGAGTTCATAATTATTGGTGAAGACTTGAAAGTTCACAATTATCAGTAAAAGTTTGAGAGTTCACAATTATTGGTAAAGAATAGGGGTTCTCAATTATTGGTGAAGACTTGAGAGTTCATAATTATTGGTGAAGACTTGAAAGTTCACAATTATCAGTAAAAGTTTGAGAGTTCACAATTATTGGTAAAGAATAGGGGTTCTCAATTAAAAGCTTTAAAGTTCACAATTATTGGTGAAGACTCGAGGATTCGCAATTATTAGTAAAGACTCGAGGGTTCACAATTATTGGTAAAGACTCGAGGATTCGTAATTATTGGTAACGAATCGAGGGTTCACAATTATTGGTAAAGACTCGAGGGTTCACAATTATCGATAACGGCTCGAGGGCTCACAGTTATTGGTAACGGCTCGAGGGCTCAAAAATATTGGTGAAGACTTGAGGGCTCACGATTACTGGTAAAGACTTGACTGTTCATAACTATTGGTGAGGAACTGAGGTTCAGAATTAATGGTGAGGAACTGAGGTTCAGAGTTATTGGTGAGGAACTGAGGTTCAGAGTTATTGGTGAGGAACTGAGGTATAGAGTTATTGGAAAAAAGAATTGATATTCAGAATTCATCGCGAAGAAATGAGGACGCATAGGTTTTGGTAAAGATTTCAGGGCACAAAATAAATGGTGAACTCTTGGAATGTTGATGACACAGAATATATATTAAACCTTGTAAAGGCGCTGACTCCAGCGCATATGAGGGGTAAAGTGATTGAACTTTATATGATATTCATTGTATACAATGTGATTTTTTTTTTAAAAAAAAGTCTTACGTCTTCAACAATAATACATGTTCGGGCGACGTGAATCTCACAGGAGAAAAAACTAATATTCTCAAGGTAAACAGAACGACAATTACATACGTAATATAAAACAATCCTGACAAGCATGTCCCCATGTTCTTCCCAAGTTCTTACATGTTTATAAAGATGTCCACGTCAAGTTACAAGGGCGTTGTGATTGCAAACTGTACATCTAAAAATATGTATGCACATTTGGTTGAAAAATTTTCACATATTTCAATTTTGTTTCATGACAAAACATGAAATATACAAATTGTATCTGTTTATTTCTAACGTAGAATCCATTAATTATTTTGACATGAGGGATACGTTTTCTATCACGTGATAACAAGAGTCTATACGTTTGAATGCACAGGGAATTACATTTTTACTTCTATCAATTAATGCACAGTGTAAGGGTTGTCATTTTTGGCATACATCGACAGTTATTGCATGTCAATTTATACATAATTGATACAAACTTTGGACCTGACATTCATCAACGCTGGCCCATTACGACCTAAGTCATATAGGTATTGGCAGCAATCAATATAGATACCAACAAGACTTGGTGCATGTTGATTACACAATTCCCGTGTGGGATAATTTCAAGGCCATCAAAAGTGATTTATCGGCAGCAACATCATGCTTAACATTTCATGTTGGCGCGTTGTTTATTGTCGATGAAGAATTCCATTCAGCGCATTGTTTTCAGAGGGTGAACTTTTACGTATAACCAATAATACATGTGTGTTAACCTGTCGGTGACATTATTGATCAATAACAAACAAAAACACACAAAACAAAAACAAAACAAGAAAGTTAAATAGGATAAATGAATGTCATATTAAGGTATTTCATTATAACAAAAGATTTTTTGAAACAATGAAAAAACCCAATAAAACAAATTATAAATCCAAGTAGTTGAAGCCATCCACACAATTTTTACAAATATAGAGATAATTACAAAGAAAAAGAGACAAAGAAAGACATTCAACAATACAGATAACAGACAATTAGAGACTACAAACAATTTTTTAGGTACAATAGATAGGACACATAACAAGACATCAATAAAACAATATATAAAAAAATTGCAACACAATAGGTAATGAAAATTTAGACATGTCAAACAAAGCAATTAAATAAAGATGCTCAACAAAACAATTAAAGACATTTTAAAGTCATCAGTCAAACTGAATTTGCTTTCATTAATTGCTATCGAATCCCGCGATTAAAAACCAAAACAAAAAACAAATGGCGCCAATCTTTAAACTGCCACATTCCAAAAGTTTTTAGCCAATCAAATTGACAAGTACATCCAACACGTGAGCATCCAATAGATGTCATGTGAGTTGATTTCCTGGGATACTTGGATTGAAAGAACTTGTTTCTTAGTCGTCACTGAGGACTATTCACATACTCCACGAGAAGCTATCAATTCCATAACAACAGTGGCCTACAAAATAATTACACCATTAAATTTATCGCTCCAACCCCTCATTCTTGAATATTCAATGAGAGAGCTAAAGCCTTTTGGATGGCTTTGACCTGATTTGAAATAGATGACCGTCAGAGTTACGGAACATGATCAATGTCAGTGCCTGTTTTGACCCATTTTCCATGTGACGAGGGACTGGGACGAGTAAGTAATAATAGACCTCCACTGGAGTGTGACGCATTTAGGTAAAGAGGTGGAATTAACGAGGTCATTACGTTACGGAAGGATGATCATACTCTCCCTCACTGACCCAGAAAAGGGGGCGAACACAATGCAACATTGTCGGTTTTAAGTTCACACTATCAACGAGACTCCACTTTTTTTGCGCTTAAAAACTTGTTGTTTTAAACCCGATTTACTGTCAGTGTTCCTCATGGCTGAAAATGTGTCGCCGGATACTGTGGTATAGAAACATTGAAATGGTTCCTTGACGAGACCGATTATCGGGATAAATAAACACACCACGAAGTAGCTTCATTAAGTTGCCTAGACTAGGATAAAAATCTGCTGTATCGAAAGTCTTCATTCTCACCTGTAATAATCAGGTGCAGGAAGGTTATTGTGTCCGTATTTCAGTAATGACACAAGGTCATTGAGGACCACCGGACCATAATCAGGTGACCCTGAGTGTGTTTATCGATGGAAGATAATCTGTTTTATTCGATGTTTTCCAGTGGATCTTCATCAATAAAAGAAAAAACGTCGCTCCAACATAAACAATTGTGAAAATTGCAATGCCTTTCAGTGACTTGATGATGTGTACTGTAGGCAGACATATTTAATCGAACCCGGATTAAACCAGGTTCACTCGCGTGCAATCTCCTTGACAATGACCCTTTGACCTTTACCAATGTTGATGATGTTCCCGTTGTGTGACGACAAACAAAACATAAAGAAATTTATCCGGTGGGGCATTAGACGATTCTGTGATATTGCAATATTGACCGTGAACAGTTTTAAAGGTCATTTGATTTAAAAAGATGAAACTCCTGCGCATTTCGAACACACATGGATTGACTTGAGCTAAAACACATGATTAAATTGAAATTTTGTGAATAATCTTCATTTTACATATTGGCATTACAGTAACTTAACAATTAAACCTTAACTAACAATGAACTGTGACTTTGGTTGATAATCATAGCGATGGCTACGTGATTGATTTAGAACATCGCACAGCACTAATGTGATGTTTGTAATTACTGTTTGGCAGTTATGTCGAAAGACATTCCTATGACAGTTTGGAGCAGGTCCAGACTATTCTTATCTAGGAAAAATTAGCAGTCCTTAATGATGTTAACATGGACTTTCGAACTTTAACTTAATTTAATGTTATTCTCCTTTATAATCTTCTCGTCTCCCTGAACATATAAAAGTCCGTGTTATGATTTACTTGGAACAGGTAGAGCTACGGAAAGTTAAAACATGTATTGTTAGGTAATGAACGACAAACATTTAATCAGAAACGAAAATCTATTATTAATCTGTATAATTTTCTTTTTTATAATATCCAAATTTCCGTACCGCTTTTGAAATGATAAGATGATAAGATAAATTTATATACTTCATAGCAAACAAAGTATTTTTACTAAATCAAAATAATTCCTGTTTTGACGTGAGCGCGATCTTTTAAGCAATATTTAGAAATAGCATCCACATACAATCTGTAGACAACGTGGGAATTGCTCTCTTCGTCACGTGTCACGTTTCGGTAATCCGACGTTGATGTCACGGTTTCTGATTTTAATAACAACTTATTATACTCGTAGCCGGTATCTGATTTCCCTAAAGAGTTCCATCTCACATGAGAAATACCTCGCTCTGTGTGCTGTTCAACACCATTGAATCTGAAGTTAGTGAGGACAAACAAGCAGATCTGAACAAAACCATGATAAAACATTGATATATGTTTGTGTAGGACGGGAGGTGTTATGATTTTTTTTTTAATTTTGCATGTACCTTCTTTATTTTATTTTTTTTTTTTCTGTATTTGCATTTTATTTGTTTGATTGCTTATTGTTACAAACCAATGTCTTGATAAGATAGATAAGGGATCAGAAGGGATCTGTTTAAGGGAAAATAGACTCACTACGTAGATTTATCTAACGACGGATCTGTCGGAAGATACTGTTAAGTAAGTTTGAATCGAAATCATCAGTTTCGTGCTTTTAATTCTAAATCTGGGACAATTTTTCATGAAAATTTCCTTCATCAAATCACCAGTCGATAACCTACCTTCTTGGGCAAACATCGACAGCACGCATTTCACTCCTGACTAAACTAGCGTTAATGTATTTATATGCCGAAAAAACACCCTTCTTCATGTAAAGAACAACCCAGCTTCTGATTCGGTGTCGTTTATTTCGCTTTGTTTAAAAACCTATTGAATTATTCAATTGGTCGTCCATGGCAACATACAGAGAGATAAATTGGAAAAACAAGCGATCTTTATAGTCATACTAATTTTCATTTCTTTCACCAAGTTTTTATAATCAATTTCGGATGGCTGTGTTGCATGTTGTCAGAAGTTAGGATTATTTGTATGATAAGATTTAAGAACAATCTTTTTAGTAATCATGGAACATCTTTTTGTCCCTGTTATCGGAACTTCTAGATACATTCTTTGCAAGATGTAGGATTTATTGATAATTGCATGCTGTAGAAAGTTCAGAACAACTTTTATACATATCTGAATTATTAAAAGAATCATTTGCATGTTAAGTGAATTTTGACGTCCTTTACACGCTTTTTGGATATAAAGTCATTTAGTAGCATTCTCTTCGGAATATCGCTACATTTCTTAGCAGGTTTTCAAACGGTCGGAGTATTTTTTTTTTTTTTTCTTTCTTTTGTTTCATGTCTCATTTTTGGTATTTTTCGTTGTTACCTGTGTACTTTGAAGGGTCTTTTCTTTCTTTTATTCACCAAAAGTCTGGTACTTTGAAGGGTCGCTGTTGGGGTATGAAGATGAGGTTAGGGAATGTTGATCCGCTAGTCATCCATTCGTGAACTAATGAATGGATTACATACTGTTACTGCAATGTTTGAAACCTAAACAAGATTTCAAGGTTAAGCAGAAATAATGTTGAACTTGGACTGATTTAAACTGTCGGGTGTAGATCATGGGTCTAAGACAGCATGTGGTCTCTATTAATCCCGTAATAATGATGTCTGAATTATATAGCGGAGACTGTCCAAAATCTTCTTGTGAAATATCCTTTTTTACGCTGGACATTAACCGTATAGTGAGAATGGACAATTAGAGGTCGGGACGTGGACCAATCTCCCTCCTGTTTAAGAGCTAGAGTAAGCCGGACAAAGCACTCTTTATTTTAGGTGACGTGTGTTTAGACAAAGATTTAAGTCCATTATTACAACTATAAACAGCTTGTCTGGTAAAAAAGAATAAAATACCGTCCATTTAATAAAATGTGGGCCAGTGTACTAACACTTATCCGTCGCCAGAGATTTTTACAACAATACAATTGTCAGAGTAGCATTACTGTGTTATATAGTCTGTATCATGTATAGTGCAAGGTCTACACTAATGAACTAGACGCTGAGCAGTCATCAGTGTCAGTTACCCTTTAGCAGATAAGAAGTCCACAACAGATTTGTATAACCTTGATCTACAATCCGTAGTAAAACACATCTTAAGAAAATCTACTTTAGATCGTGTTTACAACTTATCCTTTCATCAGCTTGGTTGTTTGGTGGGTTAACCGTTAACAGTCACGGTCATTTTAGGCGGGATTTGAATGTAGAAGCTGGTGGCTACCTTACTGAACAACATAAGGGAGCACCGTAGCCATGCCAGCCATAGCAAGGTGGTTTAAGTATTTTGTCCAAGGATAAAACCGAGACAGCAGAGACCGACATCTTTCTCAATTTAATGAGAAACACAAATTTCAGGGACATGCAGTGGTGAATCAATGAGCTATCATCGCCTCCTCTCATTTCTCTACATGTTATCATCTACTGGATACAACCAATACAACCCCGCTGAAAGCTATGATTAAATAATTATAATTAATTTAGATTAAGACAACTGATGTTAAAAAAATATGATATATCTGTTTCTCCTACTCAAAGCATTCCTGTTGATGATAATAAAAGAAAAAAAATCATCATTTAGTACTTTAATTATTTTTTATTCAAATTTTTTTTTTTAATTTTCATGTTTACATAGGACGATTTTTAAACATCTTGCATGTTAACGACCTGAATTTCACGTGACAATAAAATCTGGATGGACTGATCGTGAAGCCACAGACAGACAGGTGGGTATAGTATCACATTGGAAACAACCCTTCTCCGTAATCTCACAGTAGGTATGAAATAAACACATTTACAGCTGTGACAAGCTAGTGATTTGTCGCATTGTCATGGTAATGTATCGAAACCATATCTAAACAGCCCCGAATCACTTGAGAAAACTTACCAATTATAACACAAACCCCTCACTCATACACTTCTGTATACTCTCAAGTATCGCGTTTCAAATTAAAAGTTCAAGGTATTGGAAACTATTTGGGTTAAGCTTACAAGTTCATTCAAAGGTTTTGTGTACAAAGCGACGCTCCTACCCTCAGCATTCCAGGCCGTTTTAACACTTTGACCTAGAGATGGAGCATTAAATACTAACATGTTATTCTACAACCGTTTGACTCTAACTGGACCTTAGTTCTCTATTAATGCCTGACCACTGTCCGTAGTCTACCGTAACTGCCCATTACAATAACTCTTTTATTCATACGATTATACCGGCGATTGATATGCTTTCAAATATAATATACTTGAAAACATAAGGTTTAGCATTAAGTCCCACCTGAAGGCATTACCAGATGTAAAGTCAGTATATTTCGTCAACATATGCATACCGTCCACGGGCCTAGATTCAGCAAAGCAGTCAATAATGAAAAATCATTAAAAATTCATTAGCCATGTCTTAATGTAGAAGTTTGTGTAGATATGTCATTTATAAACCTGTAATCCGATACAATCAACATATATCAAGTTGTATATAGTGATTATCATTCTAGCTCGGCTATTAGCCGAATGCCGTATTGACGGTAACGCCAATTAACATGCAAATATTTTCTATTTCTGATGACAAGGTTGACTTTAGATCTCACGTTTTATCTCCGGCACTTTATTTTATGTTGTTAATAATATGTTGATCAATTCACAGAGTGTGCCCATTTACTAGCTAGATTAAACTGGCCTATGGCGTGTCCATAACAGGACATGTCTTTTACAAAGAATTACACAAACACACATGTCCTTGACGGAAATGTTTACCGATTCTGTTACAGGTATTCGTTATGTCGGTGAGTTATTATTGTAACAATAAGTGATAGGGTAGTGGTGAGGAAATACATTCAATATTTCTAGATTTACCTTTTGTCGTCAACGTATTCACAGATTTGTTTCCTTAGGTTTATTATTGAAAAAAAAACACTATCGAATTGGCAAATTCGCGTAATGATCCACGAAGAAGATTAGTGGGTCTATTTAGTGATGTTTTAATGCCTTACACACGTTAGAATCATGATCCGAATGAATAAACCGAACATTTCATCTCTAGTGATGTGAAGATTTTAAAGGTAACAAATCGTTAAAAGAAACTCATAAACTTTGATGATATCTGTTCGTTAGACCTATTAATACTTCCGTATGTAAGACATATCATTTGTCCCATACCTGAGTGACTATCTCCTCAATAAATACACCTGGGCGACATGAAAGCGACGTGAGAACTGTTGTGTACTGTGAATTCGTGACCTAATGCAAACCTATAACTTTAAAATTTTGCTTTGTTTTTTCCTCGTCTATGAATACCCACTAACACAAATATTTTTAAAATACCAACAATATGTATTAGATAACGATCAAATTAACAACAGTTGTGTTTCATAATGTAAATCTCACCTTCTCCCTACAACATACCGTCAGCCATATTTGTGTTCTGGCATTGAACAACATTTTTCTGAAATATGCCATTGTCTTGTGTTAGAGACAGTTAGGACGTACTCTCTCTCTCTCTCTCTCTCTCTCTCTCTCTCTCTCTCTCTCTCTCTCTCTCTCTCTCTCTCTTCGGGTAACGAGGACTTCGTTGAAATCTTGAAATAAGCTAGCATTAGTATAAATGGTTATTGTGACAAGACCATGTTAATCGACTAAAATGCTTAGAAGACGAATAAATATCAGAGAAATACGAAACAGCACAAACCAAAATGTCTGATGTTAATCAATTCAAGACATCAAGGATATCTGAACTACCTCTCTCCACGTCAGGCTCGGGCCCAACTATTTGAAAACTAAAACTCCATAGCGTCATACACTGGAACTTGAGTAGAGTGATCTACAATAACAAATATTGTGTTACACATTTTTGTGTTATCACGTCATGGAAGCCCCTTCTCACCATAAATGATGTATTTAAATATTGTGTCTGACGATTGGTTCCATTTTTATGTAATCGCACGTGTTTTACACATAAATATGATACAATGAATATGTCTCTCTTATAAACAATAGTGCATTGTTTGATTTTGTTAACGTACTCCTGTCAGTATTGAACGTGGTCGTGGTGAGAATACCCGATAAATGCCTACTCCCACCAACCATATTCCTTTGAAAACTCCTGCTTGGAACAAGGGCCATATTTCATCTGTAGTTAATGATTATAACGGCAACGTGTCGCGTCGGAAAGCTGTTGTCCCGCTGGTATCACCAATAGCCAATATTCCTTCTGTGTCTCCGGACGATAGCGAAGAATGGCAGATAGAGGGTCAATTACAACCGACAGGGGGCATTGTGTAATGACGTCATCAGGTAATTAACTACGGGGATACTACTGTGTGTTATCTGGTTGCAGTTGGGGATCAGCCCAACAAGGTTCTTAAGTCAGGATGAGATCGTTTTGTTTACCTGAAATACATACTGTACTACCAACGTCTTCTCTATACTATCTGAAATATACTCCGTGTCGCCAACCTATTCTATACTGTTCGTAGAGACGACACAATCGTGTTGACATGAAAGACATACTGTAATGTATCACCAAGCTATTCTATACTGTCCGTAGAGATGACACAATCGTGTTGACATGAAAGACATACTGTATCACCAACCCCTTCTGTATTGTCCGTAGAGATGACACAATTGTGTTGACATGAAAGACATCTTGTGTCACCAACCCATGCTTTACTGTCCGTAGAGATGACACAATCGTGTTGACCTGAAAGGCATTACGAATCACCAACCCATTCTGTATTGTCCGTAGAGATGACACAATCGTGTTGACCTGAAAGGCATTACGAATCACCAACCTCTTCTGTATTGTCCGTAGAGATGACACAATCGTGTTGACCTGATAGGCATCTTGTGTCACCAACCCATGCTTTACTGTCCGTAGAGATGACACAATCGTGTTGACATGAAAGGCATTACGAATCACCAACCCATTCTGTATTGTCCGTAGAGATGACACAATCGTGTTGACCTGAAAGGCATCTTGTGTCATCAACCCATGCTTTACTGTCCGTAGAGATGACACAATCGTGTTGACCTGAAAGGCATTACGAATCACCAACCTCTTCTATCTTACACTACAAGAAGTATCACCTTTAGTTAATAATTCATAACAAATATATCACAAACAACACGGGAATACTAACACGTCAACATAATCTCATAATCTGAACTCAAATTAACTCAGGCAAAATATGAACAAAAGAAGGATTTACACAATTTTCCTGAAAAAACAAAAGTGCGATGTTTGTATTAGTTTTTTCTAGTGTCTTGCATAAATTCACAAGAGAACCTTAAAATGAAAGAGTTCTTGGTCGCTGCATGGCTTTGGGTACCCGTTGCGTTAACTTCTGATATTTTGTTCAGATTTGTTCCTCTTTGCCAAAACCATACAGTTTCTGTCGTAGTGAAACATAAATAATTGGGTCATTTATAGACAATCAATCACGTCACTTCAGCGGTCTTACGGGTGTTTGTCTGATACATAACGATAGCGTGAAGGACAAAACGCCTGATCGATTTAGGTCAACAAAAATACAGATCTAAGGATACGTGAACCAGCAGGGCGGTTCAGTAGAAACTTAATTAACCTAAATAGGCATTGTGGTTCCGACTAATGTCTATGATTGCTGAAGAGCCCACACCGATTGTAACCTTGGTATGTAGTATAGATTTCGATAAGAAATTATGTCAAGAGATCGATTTGCCTTATTCACGTTGGTCCCGAAGGTCCCGACGCCACCCAGTGGTTAACTTGTGCTAACAGGGCGTTGTGTGATTAATAAAAGACAGTATTGGCACCGCTGTCTCCCTTCCGACGTATAGCACTTATAAGAACGTTGAAAAACTATGGCGTATTTGCATTGTCGACATTCTGAGTACATTCGATAAAAAAGATGAATAGGAAAATTGGAATATAAAAGTTTTTCTTTGAAGTTTTCGTTGTCTTACTTTAAACGTGTTCCGTAACATACTTTTGATTTTCATTTTTGATTAACGAAATAGAGAATATATCTTAGATCAATACGTATCTGTAGTCCTACTTGTTGCATAGAAAATCTTCAATGATCTTTCATTCATAGATGATTATTGAAACAAGTCTTAGAATATTTAAATTTACCGAACGTTTGGCGCGATAAAATGAAATGAAAAAATCGTCACAAATTTCATAAATCTCGTATGAATTGGAAACGAATACAAGATTTTATTTATCGCTTAATTTATATATATTCACAATTACAGATGAAAAAAGAAATTGGGGATATTCTTACTGCATATTGCTTTCTTTGGTGACGTCACAATACACGTGATCTCATGAAGTTATGACGTTAAAATGGAAACATCGGGAATCTTCAACCAATCACAGATCCACCGAAATTACAAAATTGTAATAACAATAAAGTATAATGTATATTGTTATACACACCAGGGTTGTTACGGACAAAAGTTTAATTCCGGAATATAATCTGCGCAAGTGTCATACATAAAGGATCATAAATGAGTTTTTATTTCAAATGAGGCTTCATGAAACGAGATTTAAAAGGTCATGCTTTTGCGAATCTTGGCGAGGAAAATTAAAACTTCAAACGAGTTTTGTAAACGATTATATGTACTCGATAACAAATTTAAGCTATTTTTATCATATACCTCAAAAATGTTGCATATTGATAAATTGTTATGTTGGTGTTACTTAGCAGAGAGAACATAGCTATATAGTCTCGAACCGTAAAATATTGTCAGAAGGTCGGTTAAATCAGTTTTAATGTATCAAAAAATGAAAATTGAAAAAGTTGGCGAGGTCTTTATAAGCTGTTCTAATATGCTTTCCGAACAGATTTAGTGTTAAACAAATAACAGGTCCTGAATTACATCACAAATTATACGGTCATATTATCTGCTGTGCGACTTTATATATATATTGCAACAATAGCTTTAAGCTTATATCAATCACAATTGATGACCCGGATTGAAGCGCGCGAGGGGTCCTACTGTGGGAGGAAACCGGGGTACATGGAGAAAACCAACGTGGATGGGAAGGTGCACCCATACCATTTCAAGTCCGAACACAGGACGCCTACGTGAAAGGCGAGCGTGCTACCACCGCACGACCCGACCACCAATAGATGTAGATGACATATCGCCAATAAAGCCATTCCGAATTTGTTCCTTCACAAATACACAATTATGACTTGTATGACATGTATGTTTCTGTTCTTATGCTGTTTATATTTGAATTTTATTGTCTTGGAATATTCAAACACCACTATTTCACTGGACATACTGATGCAGCAGGACAGTGTTTCCGGTAATGAATATATACAAAAGAGGTCGGCAATGGGTGGGGTTAGTGGTCATGTAGTGAAGCAGTTTAGGGGTCAGCGATAGTCGGGCGTTTGATCATGAAGTGGATCAACATCAGTGGCCAGCCAGAGTCGAGCCTGTCGAACCATGGAGTGGATCCACATCAGGGACTAGCGAGATCCGGCCTTGTGATCAACTTGCAAATTACAGAACCACATATCATTGCTGTTGATCATTACAGGTCATGGAAAGTGCAACTTGTTGTTTCCTACAATTTTGAGGAGTATTATAATACTCGGCAATTCAGTGATTGAAAATATAAATCTAAACGACAAGAGTTCTAATTGTAGGTATATATTTACGAGGCATCAACAATGTTGAACTCCTCTGCACAACGTCTCGGGTTGCCAGCCCCTTGTACCATCAAAAGCCTGTACTGATCCACTGACAAGTAGCCGTGTGTGGTGACGGCTGTCTTTTATCGGATCTGTGACAATAGATTTTACACCATTCCACAGAGATTATCGCCTTGTACTTCTGGTAATCTTCCAAATTGAGTGTCAGATATTGTGGTTTAACGGGTCAGCAGATTACAATCCAGATTGCGTTCAGATTAACGTGTACCTTACTTCTACATATCTTAACCATTCTGTTAAGTAGCCCAAGTCAAATGTAAGTATACTAATATTTCAAAGTTTAAGAATCTTAAACATAATTTTATTTTCATAATCATATGTAGTATGGATTAAGCACAAACAATAATAACTTATTTGTCTTCTGCAATAACCAGAAACCTATGGTAGTATGTTAACAAAATACTTAGCCAATATAGGCCCCTGTAATTTGTAGTCTTTTATTGCTGATATCGCTGTCTCCAAACAAATCTGGAAGAGTAATTGACTCGTCAAGTTAAAGACTTTGATTGTGACGTCATTGTGACGTCGTTGTGACGTTCATTTGCGTTTGGTATCAATGAAACTTGTGATTTTTTTTTATATCAGTAATTAGAAACCAGATTCAAAGATTTTGCCAGTGAAAAGTCTCTGTTGAGATATGTTTACAAGTGAAGGGGTTGATGTTAATCCTGGCTTCTGCCATATGGCTGACGATTCACAACGTTGAATTCTAGAACAGAACTCAAGTTGCTTTTTACTGTTCACTTCCTATTGTTGTTTGCATCGGGATAAAGTTTCTTCTAAGCGGTGTACCAGGCCTTGATGTACAAATATATCGTCTTAATTTCCAGGAATGCGAAAGCGGGATTTGCAACAGCATAACAAAAGTGGGAATTTACCCACACAGGAAATTACGGCAAATAAATTGTGAACATTTCAACATTAAATTTTAAGCGAGCTCTATCATTAAAGCCGCGCCAGTGTCTAGACGTGAAATAAGATAAACGACAAATCGAATGACTGCACAGTAGATTATGAAAAATGTGCTTGAGAAATCGCCAGTTAAGATACCCGAATCAGCGGAGCATGAAGCTTGCAAAATTTCACACATCTAGCGCAATGATATCTGTACAATTTTAACCGTGTCAGTGCTCGATTGGAGGAAGGCTGACTGCGCCAATGTTTAAATACGGGTACATCGTCTTAATCACGAGATCTCACCGCGATGTCCTTCCTGTCAATGCCTCAGCTAGGATTCGAACCCTGGATTTCTGGCCACTCTGGCACCCAACCGATCGAGCTTAAGAGAAGTTCATTCTAGTAGAGGATTGTATTGCGGCTAATGTAATGTTACATAACCAAAGAAGAATACTGTCAAAATGGTAACCATCATGTAAGATTACCATCACAAACAACAACATTCAGTACCACAATACCTGTCGCAATGGAGAATTTCCAACACTATTGTAAACCTTCAGAACAACAGCAATAAAGAAAAATACCACCTATTGGAAGGTTTTGATTAATTTCTCTGTTCATTGAAGAAGACGGTGCTATTCTTGTCAGCAGCTGTTTCGTTCAGCCTCATCTAGTACCATCCCTTATCCAAATAACAAAGCTTGATCTAAGGGGCCATTTCGTGGGAGATAATTCTCATATCACAAATATAGACTTGACATTGGAGGCCATTTCGTGGAAGATTATTATAATGTTTTGTTAACAATATCAAGCGATTTTCAGAAAATTTCTCGCCTCATTTTGGTAACATTTTCTCCCTTCGACTCGTCAACGAGTTGATACATATTCTCAAATTTCAATGCACAAAAGTAACGTTTCCAAATGTCAATTCGAAAAAAGGTCGTAATTTCAATATCTAAAGGCTATGTGCTCCTCGAAGTTTGGCTCCTGAATGACAATCAGCTTGAGATATTTCAAGAAGAAAATAAAAAAGAAACAATGCCATTATAATATATAAAATATAAATTTATTCGAAAAACAAGAATAACAAGTATTATTTGCCCTGAAAATTCAACATTCACACGCCAAACTATAACAATAACAAATCTCGTCCATCCTCTCGTCACAACGTGATTCATCACAGACAGGTATTCCTTCAAACACATTCGAAATTCAAAGTTATCCAATCACTGGGTCACTCATACATAGTGGGAAAATATAAATAAGTCAAGGGATATTTTTTGTTGAAGATTAAATTGATAAATTCTATTTACTTGCACACGGATGTAAACAAAAAAATAATGTACATATTTTGCCATGTAATCGATATATGTAAACAACGATATGTGTTATCTAATATAATTTAGTGTAAGTGACAGATAGATACCTAACAACGTAAAAGTCGTTTATTTTGAAAATTAAATGGTATAATTACATTCAGCCAAATAATGTTGTGTAATTCACACATATACATACATACATCTATGAAGACATTTCGTGGTACAAATTCTTTTGATTTACAAAGAGTACTTTCAGAAGTTGAAAGTAGGTCGAAAATTTGAACAAATACATATTTGTTTTAAGATATAAAATATAAAACCTTGCACATTATGATATACAAATGATATCAGGTACAGAGAGTTTGATCCGCTACACTTCACAAACTCTAGCAGTTTATTATCATTTGTAACTAAAAACATCATCCATCTTTTTATTGCGACGTGAGATTTGTTTCGGGGCTTTTTTGACTCACAGTTTCACTGAAGTCGTTCGTCATCTGTCATCTTTTAGAGACGCTTAAGATCAAAAGATGTCTACGGCCCACAACTTACGATGGAGCTCAGTTCACGTAACTCTCAACAATTCCATATCAAACAGTAAAATCAAATTATTGAAATAATTTGCTGGAATTTTACACATTTATCGGAAGAATTTGCCTGAGATACGATATATATCCCAACATTTGGGGCTTTATTAGTGGTTTTATAAAACAGGTGTTACAAGTAAACGGATCGACTCGGTGTCAGGTGATACAAGCAGGTGAGAGCATTCGAAATTAACTGGCGCGTGACTCAAATCGGTTATTTCAAAATTCGAAATTCACCACAAAACAAAATCGCCCTCTTTGATGAGTTTTTCTAACAGAATATACCACCACGGAAACAATCCATTCTTTCAGGTAGAAACAGGTAATTGTGTTGTCAGATAGTTCAGCCAGATTACATGTTATATAACGAGCACATGACTTTGATGACAAAGAGATTTAGTTCCTAGGGCGGACTAGGTCGTTGTTTTCCTGTACTGGTAACTATTGTGTTTAAATGTTACCGGCGATACAATAACGACAGATACAACACAAAAACGACACACTGTTACCAAAAACATTGATACAAATCAGTTATTCCCGGACAATTTAAGTCTAATTCGGAAAAAAATCTATAAAGGATCAATATAACTTCCTTTTGTTGGACTATGGTATTTAAAACATTTCTCTTTCTATGTTTTAAATAGAATATTTTTCTTTAAATATTTTGGCGATGTTCCAAATGTCATTACCGAAGTCCCGAGGCCGTGAGACAGTTAAGACGAGTGTAGCTCTCTGTAACTGGAGTTAGTGAGAAGAACCTTCTATAGTAACAGGACACTGTCCTCGTTCATCCCAAAATTACAGTCACGTCTTGAAAATGGAGCTGATGCTAGACCTCACGAAAGCCGTCTCTAGACCATAAGTGTGCAAATTTGCGTCATATTATCTTTAAAAATGAGTCCAAAACAATGATAAGAACAAATTGAAAATAATGATTTTAAAAAAAGAAATATTTTGTGTTGAAAAGAATCGGAAAGTAAATTTTCCGAACTCAGGTCTAAATTTAACAATGTGCTAATCGATTAGTCCTAAATCTATTTAGGTGGTAGGTTATATTAGGGCCAGGAACAACTCTGTAAACGGGCCCGTGTACAAGTATTTGATCTTAGGCATTAAGCCATAACCAGATCGGTGAGTACGAGGTAGTCACAGCCTACTAAAATACACTGGTTCCTTACAATGTCCAGTAATCAGAGTTTGCAAAATCTGCTGCCATCTAAAGGCCTGTTTTGTGAGCCAATGCACCAGAATGTAACATCAATATTTACACGTATCTGTAGTACATAACCTGGTCAAACATTATCATGTGACCAACTTAAATTTAAAGAAACTGTTTCCTCTTATCCTGGAGGTTAAAAGACAAACCGTGATTTTGATTTAATCAGATATGTAACTGACCATCAGTCATAACAAATGACCACGGTCACTAGTACATTGACAACCTTCACTCTCGCACAATAACAAATGATATTGATTATTAACAGGTAATAGTTATTCTGAGTATACTTAAAATAGACCTTGTCTGAACACAGTTCTCACTGGCTTTCTATCACAATAAATTGTTCTCAGTGCAAAAGTTCAACCTCTACAGTTTAGCTGTATCCAACGTTTTTCAAGTATTATAGCAAATTAATTCAATGGTCGCTAAGGTAAAACCTCCATTTCTCCCAAACCTTAAGAACTTATGTGATAGAAAATAGTATATGATATATTAAAGCTGTATGAAAAATTTATGAACAAGATGTAATTTTTTACACAATGCGTTTGGGTGTAAGTGGAAGTCTTACCTGGGATCATTTTGAGTGCTAAGATTTATATTCCACATTTCAATGTGATACAGCTAACGCTTTAGTTGTACCAGTGTCGTTACATCACGAAAACAGAACCTTTACAAACATATAGTCTGGTGTCATCCTGTAGAGTATAAATCCTCCTTGTCGGATCAATTAGTACTTATCCAATGTTACAAGCCTCCACTCGGGAACCCCTCTCAATTGTTTATCCCTATGAGAGAGGGATCGAAAGTCTGGAATGGAAACTAGTACAAATATTGCCCCAACATGTCCCGGACCACTTTCGCGTTGTTGTCACCGCAGTCTCTAACTCAAACACGAAAATCATACCAAATAGTGTTCTGTTTACAACAACGAGTCCTTCCTCCTGTCGATATAATCAGACACTTTCAGGATTTCTAAGAAGATCTTTGGCAACAGTTTTCACTATATCTTACATTTCATGTTTTTTTTTTTTACTTATTATACATAGAAACCGTCCGCCGAACTCGGAAGTCACCCATCTTTGGGGAATATCCTTCATGGAAATGTATATCACGTGTTGATCTTGGCCTTTGTTTATTCACAACAGCATATACAGGTCCATCTTCCTCGTGAAGAGTCATTGAAGGGGAAGTAATTCTCCTCCTTCCTTGAAAGTCTTGTGCGAACGCGACTGAACGTCCCATGTCTGTGCTCCTCCATTGATTCTCCCGCCTCATTATGACAGGTTCCTGGTCGTAGTCCGCGGCGGGGATATCAGTGGTCCCCTTGTACACCCTCAGACCCGCGTCAGAACTGTTCATCGATTCTCCCAGTCCATTGGAGTTGTTCGAAGAACCACTCCGGTAACTGTTACTACTGTACGCGGAGTTAAAGGACTGCTGTCTGTTTGGCGCGTGTCGATGGAAAGATTCATTCAGTCCATTACGAGGAGGGTACACCGTGTCTCTTGCACTTAACGGCGGGGAAGGTTTTGTCTCCTGACTTGGGGACTCAGGTTCAATGGCCTTGCCGTCATCAGAATCATCAGAAGGAGAGTTGAGGTCGACGCCACTTTCGTTTGAGCCGTTCCTGTAGCGAGGCTTGGCCACTTGTCCAACAATGTTGATGTTCAAAGACTTTCTAAGATCTACCTTGTCAAGGTTCCCCTGTCGTCTGCTTATGGTGTCGTAGTCTTTTGGCGGGAGCAGTATCGGTGCAGAGGGTCCGCTGGTCTTCTTGGTGGGCGTGAGGTTCAGCCTCTGTTTTAATTCGTCGGTTACGGAATCGAATGCCATAACATCCTTAAGACTCTGGAGGTCGGGTTCGATCTCGTCTGACGGTAGTGTATCATCATCACCACTGTATGTGCTGGCTCCAGAATCAGGAGCAGAGTCCGAGGTGTGCTGCTCACTCATTCCGTCCGAACGATTCAATCGTGTATCGTCTATCCAACCACGAGATGCCAGATCTAATTCGATTTCTCGCACTCGATCGACATAACCGCTGATGATGTGGTTCATTATGCGAACAAAGTTTGTAGCTGTTTCTGGTGTGTCAAATCTGTACACATGCACGTGCACATACTTCTGTGTTCGCGGCACGAAGCCGAGGTAGATACACGCCACAATATCATCAGGTCTTCCAGTGCTAGGGTCAGTTGCCTGAGTAACATATGTAATATCTCTTGACGGAATATTAGGAAATTTTATCGTTCTGATTTTGCGTTTCTTTTCTTCCATATCTTGTGAAATTTTCATCTCTTTTTTGCTCACCTGTAGCGTTAACTTGGGAGCGTTCCTCCATTTCCTCTGCTTCCTCCGCAGATCGTTCACCACGGGATCAGTGTATTTCCTTCCCCGGAGCGCCTGGCACTCTATCCATCCAAGGAATTCCACGTAAAACTTGTGTGTTTTTCCAGCATCTCTTTCCTTATGTCGTCCAAATATAAAAGACATTTTCACGGAATTCGTTTAAATCGGTAGTGTTTTGTCTCTAATTATTTTCACTATTTTCCCTCGAAACGTAAAACAAATATCAACAAAATTCCATCCAGTACAGTATTGGAAACTGTAGGCACCGAGCCTGATCACGGCTCTCCGTGTAATGTCACACCTGTATACGATACACTCAATCGAGGACGTGCTGTCAGTAGCAGGTATTTCTCGAGAATGTTTCCAGGTATGTACGACGGCCTGCCTATATACACCGTACAATGCGGGCCCTTTAACGCTCTGACGAGCTGCCTACACAGGTGGGATAGGCACCGGTCCGGATCGACTGCCCATTGTACCGTGTCGTAGGATCAGTCTACCTGTAATACACACAAACACCCGCTGATACAAACTGGGCACATAATACCTTCTGCTACAGACTGGTCACGTCGATCCCCGCTGATACAGACTAGGCTAATTACAAACGACCACATAATAATACTTGCTTTAAATCGGACATCTGATGGTCAAAACAGAGTTTGAACAGATCGAGGTCGGTTATTGTGACAAATATTTATCAAGTTGTGCACATAAGCTTTAATGTTTATTATGTAACTTACTCTGGAAGATTTTATTTGATTAAGGAAATATTTAAGACACTATGCATATGTGGACTTAAAATCTATCATATTTCCCCGTACACTTGATAAACTGACCATACATACAAAGTAGTTTTAAAAAGTTATAAATGATTTATTTCAAAAATTAGTTTTACGTGTGTAAGTATTTTTGTAACATTTCAGTCTTGAGAAGTACTCGCCAATCAGGATAACGACACTCATTAACAACACTTTAATAGACTTGTCTTACAGGTTATTTGTATGAAAAGAATGTTGCGTTCTGGTGAAATTTTAACACGACTTGTGAAATACCCCGTCCCCCCATCCCTGTCTTAAACTGAGTCACGGTCTTATAACCACGTTAAACGCTCCAGCACTCGTCTGTCTCAGTGTTAATAATGAAAAGAACTTCTAAAGCCAAAAAAACTCACTGTTCCGAAGCAGCAATTTTACTGCACCTGTCCTTGTGATCTTCGTCAAATTTCTTTTACTACCATTTAAATTGTAATTGTAAGTAAGTACAACGCCATTTCATCGTCAGATTCACAAATCAACCTGAAACATAATATAGTTTCTACTTTGTATGTTGGAAATATAACAGTTAGAACACCATTGATATGTATAAAATTGTGTTTTCAGATGCACACATGACCTCAAACATAGAATAGATTACTCCAACGTGTAGCACTTCCATATACATGGTAATTAATACTGCTTAAACACTGTCTTTTTATTGTCGTTAAAACTTCTTGAATCTCCATGTTTAAATATCGATACGTAACCGAATTCATGACAATAACGACTCTCCTAATTTTTACACCTGTAGTGTCTAATCAGGAATATATACACCTGTACACAATACAGTCCTGACCCATCACACCCCACTGTCTTTTTGTGGTCACTATACTGTCCAATATCATCGTTTTGAGGTCAGACCTGGACCATTGGGTACCTCCCTTGCTCTTCTAGTCCAGCCATCCTCCCCCTCTTGTGGTCAGTTCTGATCCATTCCATCTTTCCCCTGCTGTTGTAAGAACTCGCCCTCTGACACACCTAATCCTTCCCCTGCTGTTGTAAGAACTCGCCCTCTGACACACCTAATCCTTCCCCTGCTGTTGTAAGAACTCGCCCTCTGACACACCTAATCCTTCCCCTGCTGTTGTAAGAACTCGCCCTCTGACACACCTAATCCTTCCCCTGCTGTTGTAAGAACTCGCCCTCTGACACACCTAATCTATCCCCTGCTGTTGTAAGAACTCGCCCTCTGACACACCTAATCCTTCCCCTGCTGTTGTAAGAACTCGCCCTCTGACACACCTAATCCTTCCCCTGCTGTTGTAAGAACTCGCCCTCTGACACACCTAATCTATCCCCTGCTGTTGTAAGAACTCGCCCTCTGACACACCTAATCTATCCCCTGCTGTTGTAAGAACTCGCCCTCTGACACACCTAATCCTTCCCCTGCTGTTGTAAGAACTCGCCCTCTGACACACCTAATCTATCCCCTGCTGTTGTAAGAACTCGCCCTCTGACACACCCAATCTATCCCCTGCTGTTGTAAGAACTCGCCCTCTGACACACCTAATCTATCCCCTGCTGTTGTAAGAACTCGCCCTCTGACACACCTAATCTATCCCCTGCTGTTGTAAGAACTCGCCCTCTGACACACCTAATCTATCCCCTGCTGTTGTAAGAACTCGCCCTCTGACACACCTAATCCTTCCCCTGCTGTTGTAAGAACTCGCCCTCTGACACACCTAATCCTTCCCCTGCTGTTGTAAGAACTCGCCCTCTGACACACCTAGACTACTTCCCAGGCTGGAGTAAGAACTCGCCCTCTGACACACCTAATCTATCCCCTGCTGTTGTAAGAACTCGCCCTCTGACACACCTAATCAATCCCCTGCTGTTGTAAGAACACGCCCTCTGACACACCTAATCTATCCCCTGCTGTTGTAAGAACTGACACACCTAATCTATCCCCTGCTGTTGTAAGAACTCGCCCTCTGACACACCTAATCTATCCCCTGCTGTTGTAAGAACTCGCCCTCTGACACACCTAATCTATCCCCTACTGTTGTAAGAACTCGCCCTCTGACACACCTAATCTATCCCCTGCTGTTGTAAGAACTCGCCCTCTGACACACCTAATCCTTCCCCTGCTGTTGTAAGAACTCGCCCTCTGACACACCTAATCCTTCCCCTGCTGTTGTAAGAACTCGCCCTCTGACACACCTAATCCTTCCCCTGCTGTTGTAAGAACTCGCCCTCTGACACACCTAATCTATCCCCTGCTGTTGTAAGAACTCGCCCTCTGACACACCTAATCCTTCCCCTGCTGTTGTAAGAACTCGCCCTCTGACACACCTAATCCTTCCCCTGCTGTTGTAAGAACTCGCCCTCTGACACACCTAATCCTTCCCCTGCTGTTGTAAGAACTCGCCCTCTGACACACCTAATCTATCCCCTGCTGTTGTAAGAACTCGCCCTCTGACACACCTAATCCTTCCCCTGCTGTTGTAAGAACTCGCCCTCTGACACACCTAATCAATCCCCTGCTGTTGTAAGAACTCGCCCTCTGACACACCTAATCTATCCCCTGCTGTTGTAAGAACTCGCCCTCTGACACACCTAATCCTTCCCCTGCTGTTGTAAGAACTCGCCCTCTGACACACCTAATCCTTCCCCTGCTGTTGTAAGAACTCGCCCTCTGACACACCTAATCCTTCCCCTGCTGTTGTAAGAACTCGCCCTCTGACACACCTAATCCATCCCCTGCTGTTGTAAGAACTCGCCCTCTGACACACCTAATCCATCCCCTGCTGTTGTAAGAACTCGCCCTCTGACACACCTAATCCATCCCCTGCTGTTGTAAGAACTCGCCCTCTGACACACCTAATCCTTCCCCTGCTGTTGTAAGAACTCGCCCTCTGACACACCTAATCCTTCCCCTGCTGTTGTAAGAACTCGCCCTCTGACACACCACACCTAACTCGCCCTCTGACACACCTAATCCTTCCCCTGCTGTTGTAAGAACTCGCCCTCTGACACACCTAATCCATCCCCTGCTGTTGTAAGAACTCGCCCTCTGACACACCTAATCCATCCCCTGCTGTTGTAAGAACTCGCCCTCTGACACACCTAATCCATCCCCTGCTGTTGTAAGAACTCGCCCTCTGACACACCTCATCCTTCCCCTGCTGTTGTAAGAACTCGCCCTCTGACACACCTAATCTATCCCCTGCTGTTGTAAGAACTCGCCCTCTGACACACCTAATCTATCCCCTGCTGTTGTAAGAACTCGCCCTCTGACAAACCTAATCTATCCCCTGCTGTTGTAAGAACTCGCCCTCTGACACACCTAATCCATCCCCTGCTGCCCTTGTAAGAACTCGCCCTCTGACACACCTAATCTATCCCCTGCTGTTGTAAGAACTCGCCCTCTGACACACCTAATCTATCCCCTGCTGTTGTAAGAACTCGCCCTCTGACACACCTAATCCTTCCCCTGCTGTTGTAAGAACTCGCCCTCTGACACACCTAATCCATCCCCTGCTGTTGTAAGAACTCGCCCTCTGACACACCTAATCCATCCCCTGCTGTTGTAAGAACTCGCCCTCTGACACACCTAATCCATCCCCTGCTGTTGTAAGAACTCGCCCTCTGACACACCTAATCTATCCCCTGCTGTTGTAAGAACTCGCCCTCTGACACACCTAATCTATCCCCTGCTGTTGTAAGAACTCGCCCTCTGACACACCTAATCTATCCCCTGCTGTTGTAAGAACTCGCCCTCTGACACACCTAATCTATCCCCTGCTGTTGTAAGAACTCGCCCTCTGACACACCTAATCTATCCCCTGCTGTTGTAAGAACTCGCCCTCTGACAAACCTAATCTATCCCCTGCTGTTGTAAGAACTCGCCCTCTGACACACCTAATCCTTCCCCTGCTGTTGTAAGAACTCGCCCTCTGACACACCTAATCTATCCCCTGCTGTTGTAAGAACTCGCCCTCTGACACACCTAATCCTTCCCCTGCTGTTGTAAGAACTCGCCCTCTGACACACCTAATCCTTCCCCTGCTGTTGTAAGAACTCGCCCTCTGACACACCTAATCCTTCCCCTGCTGTTGTAAGAACTCGCCCTCTGACACACCTAATCCTTCCCCTGCTGTTGTAAGAACTCGCCCTCTGACACACCTAATCCTTCCCCTGCTGTTGTAAGAACTCGCCCTCTGACACACCTAATCTATCCCCTGCTGTTGTAAGAACTCGCCCTCTGACACACCTAATCCTTCCCCTGCTGTTGTAAGAACTCGCCCTCTGACACACCTAATCCTTCCCCTGCTGTTGTAAGAACTCGCCCTCTGACACACCTAATCCTTCCCCTGCTGTTGTAAGAACTCGCCCTCTGACACACCTAATCCTTCCCCTGCTGTTGTAAGAACTCGCCCTCTGACACACCTAATCCTTCCCCTGCTGTTGTAAGAACTCGCCCTCTGACACACCTAATCCTTCCCCTGCTGTTGTAAGAACTCGCCCTCTGACACACCTAATCCTTCCCCTGCTGTTGTAAGAACTCGCCCTCTGACACACCTAATCCTTCCCCTGCTGTTGTAAGAACTCGCCCTCTGTTACACCTAATCCTCCCCCTGCTATTGTAAGATCTCATCTTCTGGTCCACCAAAGTTCTACCACATCCCTCCACTTCTGTGGTCAGTTCTCAATATCAGTTCTATATCCCTCCATCCCGGTGATCAGTTCTCAAATTCAGATCAACCACATCCCTCCACTTCTGTGGTCAGTTCTCAATATCAGTTCTATATCCCTCCATCCCGGTGATCAGTTCTCAAATTCAGATCAACCACATCCCTCCACTGCAGTGGTCAGTTCTCAATATCAGTTCTATATCCCTCCATCCCGGTGATCATTTCTCAAATTCAGATCAACCACATCCCTCAACTGCAGTGGTCAGGTCTCAATATCAGTTCTACATCCCTCCATCCCGGTGATCAGTTCTCAAATTCAGATCAACCACATCCCTCCACTGCAGTGGTCAGTTCTCAATATCAGTTCTATATCCCTCCATCCCGGTGATCAGTTCTCAAATTCAGATCAACCACATCCCTCCACTTCTGTGGTCAGTTCTCAATATTAGTTCTATATCCCTCCATCCCGGTTATCAGTTCTCAAATTCAGATCAACCACATCCCTCCACTACTGTGGTCAGTTTTCAGTGATCTATTCCATCCCTCATTTTTCAGAATGCTACGAATCATAACATTAAAAATCCAGATCAAATTTAGCAAGATTTGATGAATAATATTGAATATTTTCAGTGTGATTCATACATAGAAAACTGTTTACCCTAACGTCAACAGACCTATTATATAATGTCAAGTTGGGAGTGGGCGGATGATGCGAACAGGTATTTTTGACGAATTCACCATTTATATCAATTAATGTATCAAAAGTCGTGGTGAAACATAAGATTCTGTAACAAATGGCTTCTATTTGCCTTTCTATATTGCCTCTGTACTCTTCGTCTTTCTTGTAAACTGGAGTTACCAACCCTGAATGATAAAAATGATGGCGGGAGTCTGGGTTGTTAATGCACCGAAAGGAATGTGACTCCACCAGGTCACGCAGTAGAGATGTAGTAAAAAGACCACCAACCTACATGACATTAGACCTCGGACAAGTAACCAGAGATCCATTGATGGAATTCAATATTACGGACAGCAACTTAAAAACAGACTGTAGAAAAATATATCAAGTTTGAAAAACTTATTCTGATTACCGTCCTTGTAAATTTGTCTTATTGTAGATCATAACGAAACGCGTTTTTTTTTATTGTTATACAAACAAATAATAGGATTATACTAAATTCTTTCACCTGACTGAATATTTTATCTATGTAAAATTAGAATTTTTAACTTATATTATTAACGATCAATCTGTCCAGGGACGAGTCATATCTGGTCTATCATATTGATTGAGAATCTTTAATAAAAATAGAGACGTATACAACACACATAGTCTGTGGTTAAAAGGTAGTCGTATTTATTACTTACTTCGAATCATGATACCTAGCTTCACCCTATAAAGAAGACACTCAGTCAAAAATTAACCTGATATTTATATAAATGTTATCTAGGTCTCTGATTACGTATTATAGTATTCAAATATTCTACGAGGAGGAAGTGAACCGTGAACAGTTAATTTATTAATATCGTGTATAATTAAATGATATTGATACGCTGTTAATTAATAGTCTGCCTATAAACGTCATCTTTACACATTCGGGTCACATGCACTCCACTAGGGGAGAAACTGCAGATTCAATACTGTTAATCAAGGTCAGAAATATCAACAGACTGTCTCTGACGACGCTGTTCTGCGATTTGAGTTTAAATGTAGCGGTATAGAATTCAGGATTACATTTCTCATTTTTATTCTTTTCAAACTTTTCGTAATTAAAAGGTTAAACGGTTTTAGAGACATGATAAAGACATTAAAAATTCACAGTACTATCAGTTTACAACTGAAATTTGACGTGAATGATATATGTATCACGTGACCCATTAGCAGTACAGAACGAGATCAGTTCAGCATTAATTAATGAGCAATTTATTAATTTTATGTCATATTGACTACAGGTGTTAAACTAGATGTGTTTTGTATACTTGTACAAAACAACTATAGTGGAGATTTTTCACTAAGACATACAAACGATAGAATATATATCCGTAGTACAAACGTGGTTGATAGGCCTCACAGATGCCACAGAAAGACCCTCGCGACCTCGACCCGACACCCGACCCCCATCATCTGAAACCTCCTAACATTATTTATAATTCATTGGTACCCTTCTAGCTTCTAGTTGTTATAAACTCTCACTCATTTTTATTTTATCAATACTTTCATTTTCCCGTTTTCATTTCATGGACACGTCAGAGACGTACAGTACATTACGTGTTATATACGTATCATCGTATTTCATGAATTAGTCGTAGGTTGTGAGAGAGGCTATTGGGTAATTCCTGTTACAATGCGCGAGAAGTGTCCCACGTTCTGTTATCAGATGTCCATTGTGTTTGGAATTCTGACGGTTCATGCTATCCGTTACCAATACCACAGGTGAATATTGAAGTACCGTGTTGTACAGATACAAGTTGTTTTGCTATGTCGGTATTATGGTTACTAAGATGCAGAGGAATGCTCTCACTTCACACTTCACCCCCGGGGCCTCTCATTTAACTCGAAATATCACGGTACCAATTATTACTGACGAACTCTCACCGAGTTACGGGTGTCAATGATTTCAAAAGGTAGGTAAATAAACTTGATTTGATAAGACACGCTTGACTGCGGAGAATGACCATCAATATTGGGTGATTACAAAGGATAATTTTCGTAAAAGTGTTCTTTATCATAATTATCAATATCCTCCACATACATATATTTAAACCACACAGGACGCACTGATACATGTATTGGGACAATAACAAAATGAAATTAACTCACCATGTTTTGCCTGTTCTCGTTGTTTAAATATTAACGACAATAAATGTATAAACATGTTTTTATCATGTCAATCTGTCATGTCCGTACCAATAATTGGACAGACAGTTGACCTTAGCATGGGTGACCAATATCTGTCGACTGACACCTGTCCAAAATGTGTAATGCACGAGACAGTGCTCACTCAGTCTACATTCCAAATTACAAAAATAACAGCGTTTCTGTAACAACAAACAAGGATTTGTAAGGCTAGCTTGTTATTATTCGTGACCCCCGGGGTTCAGTCTCAGATATACACAAACTTTAACTTAGGGCAGACCTATTGTTAGCGATCTCATCATAATATGACGTAACCACAGAGATAGATCTAGATATGCTGTAATTGTGCCAGTTAGCACTTGTTTGTAAAGTGAGATTCGCGCATTGTTATTCACCACACAAACAACTTGTGTAGAACAAACAACTAAGGGAGATAACACCACACTGTTACGTCATCACAGTATGACGTTTTATGACGTCAAATGGGCTCTTGTACAATGTACTCCATACAGCGAGTTTATAGATAGATGTTTGATTCCAACAGGTGAGCGGGGACGAATGCAAGATAGTACCTGTACCTAGTACTTACAAGGATTTAGAAAAACTAATCCCGAATAGGTGACGCAATCCATTATTATCTCAGAGTTTGATTCAATAGCGGTAACGCCAAGTTGTAAAACGCATTGCTTATTTCGACGAAAATATACTTCTATACTACACTTTGCATAAAAATCTCAACAACAACATCAGGAAACGATACCAGCAACCAAACAGCAGCAGCAACAAGGGAACTATTCGATGAGGAGAGTCAAGACCTTCAATACCATTGGCCTGTCTTACTTCATCCATCTTAAATAACACGTGTAACGGGACTGTCCGATTGGTGACACGTTAAACACTCGTAAACAATACACAGTATAAACCCCATCTTAACCATTGTGTTTCTAGATTTGATCCGCATTCTGGTGTAAACAACAACTTATTACTTATAACACCTCGAAAACACACATGTATACGAGTCTGTCATTTTACACCGGACCAGCATAACAAACACTATAGCAACTTTCACAGCGAATTCTGTTTTGGAAATGTTTGCAAATGTCTTTTTTCATTTTTTTTTTTTTTTAGTTTTTGCATGTTTATATATAAATCATATTTGTAGACAGATACATTCAGCTGGCAAACTAGAACAAAATTCACGTCAAGCTAACTTGTTCCTGGAGGATTGGGCCTACCTATATTGATTAATAAACATGTATATGTAATATAGTACGACTAACAAGTACTTTGTATTATAAGGGAAAGTCGACCTTTAGGTAAGCTCTGAAGAATACCGTCAAGGCACGAGAAAGGTGTCAACGACTTGTAAATAATCAACCAAAATAGTCCGCTGGGAAACATATCACTGATCCTAATTCTAACATCCGTTTCAAATATAAGGTCTTTCAATAGATATATTAAGAAATATCTCGCAACGTTTGTTAAATAAAAGCAACAAGGAAAATAGGGCCGTGTAAACAGAATCGTAATTAAAACTCAAATCCTGCGAAGCTAGGCCATAATATGAACAAAAGAAAGATTTACACGGAGACTAATACAAAAGTAGCAAAAATTAAGCAGACCATGTGTTTCAGACGGTAAGCGCCTTCTGCTTCGTAGACGACACCCGCCATGTAAATCTTGGTCGATCCAGGTGAGTAATGTCACGTTCCCAAATGAGAACAAAGCGAAAGCGTTTGGAAAGCAGCACCTTCATTCTGTGGTAAATTCTGTATACAGTGTACATCCTATCTGTTTCTGTGTGTTTAAGATACATTACAGAACTTTATCTATACAATAGGGAAGATAAGAATTTTAATTAGGAGGCCTATACAAAACTTCCCCAGATACGAAACGTATGTCATAACTGATTTCCTACTTCAGAACAATTTCTGAACACTAGATATCTCTTATATATATATATATATATATATAAAGATATATTTGTTTTATTTGTTTTATTTCGATTTTCGACGTGTTTTTCGAGTTTACCACGAAAACCGACGACATTCATCCATGTATACTGGCCTTTTCTTTGACAATCATGAGGAAAATCATCCGCAGTATTGGTGACGGTTCCCCTTCCGGGACGCCTAATTTGATGTCACGTGATCTTGGATATTGTGATAACTTTAAAACCCAAACAAATAATCTGAAGAGTCTATTTCATACCACACACATTACAATAAACTATAGAGTATTCGTCCCCAACATAAGCCACTTTTACAGAAGTAGAGACGCATTGCACCTGGTCACTTTTGATCCCGGCAACATTACCTGGTCTTGGTATTTCTGTAATTAAAATCAGCATACGGCTATAATACCGATAAATGAGGTATTCCACTCTCATTAAAATCGACTCTAGCTACTGATAGAGGGTCTGACGGTTCGATATACCTGGTAGTTGTCGAAACTGTCGTCTGTTTATGAAAGGAAACAGGTACCCGTGTTTCTGACGGAGAGACCAGATTATTTATCGATGAATTAGAATTGCAAATTAAATGAAACCCATTAAAGGGCCCTCCTTACAATATGTGACCTCGATTTTCAAAATTAAAAGGCCCAGCGTGTGCTCAGTAGGATTTTGGAGAGTTTATCTATGTTTGTAAGTCATTCGTAGTAGTGGCTGTAAAGACCTCGGTTTAACAAACCGTTTACATCAACGTAACAAGTTAACTGTGAAATGTCTCTATAAAAGTCCATTAACAGAGGTTATATACCCATCTACTGATGTGCCCGATCGTTTTTTCAGTTCGTCCAAGAATCTTCGCACATGACAAATGAGGTACAATGTAAGTTTCAATGACTACAAACTGTGCACCAAACTTATCCTAAGGGGACTGATTGATAAGTTGTGAGCCTCACACTAACGGGACTGACTTTTAGCGGACATATTGCATTGTTTTTCAACATATTCCTCTTCAGTATACACTTTTACTAGTGATGTTTAAGGGCCTCAGTGCCACTTGTAAAGTTCTTTTCTTGACCGTTCAGAAAGTCTTCCTCTGCATGACGTCATCATCCGACCGAAAGTAGTACCGGAAATGACCTTTTTCATTTTTGAAAATAGATGAAAAACTGATACTTCATCGACGACACCCGCCATGTAAACCTTGGCAAATCCATGAAAGTAATGTCACATCGTAACTTGAGAACAATATTTCAACAACGGAACCAACAGCCAATCATATCACACAAAAAAGGAAATAGAATATTTCTCAATGAGATCACTATGACGACCGTAAAACTTCTACATATTTTTTATCAATCTGCATCTTTCGAAACCATGTGTTACCAGTTTGTCAATCAGTTGATGACTTCTTGCATGAAAATCGTGTTAATGGGAACAAGCATTCGGATATCGAATCACCTGCCACATTTAAATACCATAAGTTGAGGATGCAGGGCTGTTGTGATGTTTCCACAAATTTGAAAATTCACGATTGGGAAGTCCATTTTGGTTTCGTTGTACGAAAAGAACAAGACACAGTCTAAACCAACCCTTTACCAAACCTTCACCAAACTTGAGCTTACACAAAGTCTATACCAACCCTTTACCAACCCTTCACCAAACTTGAGCTTACACAAAGTCTATATTAACCCTTCACCAAACCTGAGCTTATACAAAGTCTATACCAACCCTTTACCAAACCTTCACCAAACTTGAACTTACACAAAGTCTATACCAACCCTTCACCAAACCTGAGCTTACACAAAGTCTATACCAACCCTTTACCAACCCTTCACCAAACTTGAACTTACACAAAGTCTATATTAACCCTTCACCAAACCTGAGCTTATACAAAGTCTATACCAACCCTTTACCAAACCTTCACCAAACTTGAACTTACACAAAGTCTATACCAACCCTTCACCAAACCTGAGCTTACACAAAGTCTATACCAACCCTTCACCAAACCTGAGCTTACACAAAGTCTACACCAACCCTTTACCAAACCTTCACCAAACCTGAGCTTACACAAAGTCTACACCAACCCTTTACCAAACCTTCACCAAACTTGAACTTACACAAAGTCTATACCAACCCTTCACCAAACCTGAGCTTACACAAAGTCTATATTAACCCTTCACCAAACCTGAGCTTATACAAAGTCTATACCAACCCTTCACTAAACTTGAGCTTACACAACGTCTATACCAACCCTTTACCAAACCTTAACCAAACATGAGCTTACTCAAAGTCTCTACCAACCCTTCACCAAACCTGAGCTTACACAAAGTCTCTACCAACCCTTCACCAAACCTGAGCTTACACAAAGTCTATACAAACCCTTCACCAAACATGAGTTTACACAAAGTCTATACCAACCCTTCACCAAACCTGAGCTTACACAAAGTCTATACCCACCCTTCACCAAACCTTCTCCACAAAAGTTTACACAAAGTCTATACCAACCCTTCACCAAACCTTCTCCACACAAAGTTTACACAAAGTCTATACCAACCTTCACCAAACCTTCTCCACACAAAGTTTACACAAAGTCTATACCAACCCTTCACCAACCTTCTCCACACAAAGTTTACACAAAGTCTATACCAACCCTTCACCAAACCTTCTCCACACAAAGTTTACACAAAGTCTATACCAACCCTTCACCAAACCTTCTCCACACAAAGTTTACACAAAGTCTATACCAACCCTTCACCAAACCTTCTCCACACAAAGTTCACACAAAGTCTATACCAACCCTTCACCAAACCTTCTCCACACAAAGTTTACACAAAGTCTATACCAACCCTTTACTAATCTTGAACTTACAAAACATCTACACCAACCCTTTATCAAACTTAGCATACATAAAACATACACAAGACTAAGCCTACAGCAAAATTAGCAAACGCGGAGTAACAAATAGCAGGTAGCGTAGCCCAAGACCTATGTAGCGTAGCCGAAGTCCTGTGTAGCGTATGTAGCGTAGCCGAGGCCCTTAGTAGAATGGAATAACTCGTAACAATTCATATACAAATGTAGTATATATCTATACATTAATTATTATAACACTGAAGTCAGATGAGAAAGATACAGAACATGTCACCCGAGAACATACATAACATCTTTTTTTATTTTCTTCGCAGATAAAAATGGCAGCAGTTTAAATTCAATGTATCTTGATTTACCGACAATTAGATTTCAGATAAAACAATGTTATAATTATCTCTTAATGTTTATGTAACGTGTTGTACAAACTGTACATTTATAAAACTTCAAGCAGGTACCCATTGTATGCACTTAAAATTGATTCACTGCACTTGTTCGGTGACGTCACAATTTTGATTCCCTGCCAATTAAAGAACAATAGTTTACCTGTCCAGGTGTTAAGTTGTTGATATATAAAACAAGAGACCAGGGCACCTGATAGTTCCTACATAGCACTTAAACTCACCAAATATTTGGATTCTGTGAGTTTTTTTCACAAGATTCATTCATACATGCAGATTTTTAATTCAGAGGTGAGCTGTCGGTTTGATTACATTTCACACTCCCAGGGTTGTCTCCCGCGTCGAAAGGTCATAGCCTTGGTCTCTTCCAGGGCGATGGACTGGATGGAACGAGTGAAGGAGTAACGTTTATATGGAGGTAGAGTAGTAAAAATCTGTATCAAATAATGTCTGATCGGATTAAAATGACCTTCAAACGAATTTCAATAATATGGAAGTGATAGGACAGGAACAGCCGCGAAGGACAAGAATAACCGAACGCGATGTCGGGGGAGGGGTCCCGTGTTCTGAATTCTGGGTTGAGTCTAGGCAGAGAGTACATTAGTACAGTGTTCTGGGGTTTTGAGGTTGTAATTAGGTAAAGAGTGTGAGGGAGAGGTATAAGTACAATAGTCCAGTGTTCTGGGGTTCTGAGGTTGTAATTAGGCAGAGAGTGTGAGGGAGGGGTATAAGTACAATAGTACAGTGTTCTGGGGTTCTGAGGCTGTAATTAGGTAGAGAGTGTGAGGGATGGGTTTAAGTACAATAGTATTGTGTTCCGGGGTTCTGAGGTTGTAATGAGGTAGAAAGAGCGAGGGAGAGGTTTAAGTACAATAGTATAGTGTCCAGGAGTTCTGAGGTTGTAATGAGGTAGAGAGAGTGAGGGAGGGGTTTAAGTACAATAGTATAGTGTTCCGGGGTTCTGAGGTTGTAATTAGGTAGAGAGAGTGAGGGAGGGGTTTAAGTACAATCGTACATAGTTCCGGGGTTCTGAGGTTGTAATTAGGTAAAGAGAGTGAGGGAGGGGTTTAAGTACAATAGTATAGTGTCCAGGAGTTCTGAGGTTGTAATGAGGTAGAGAGAGTGAGGGAGGGGTTTAAGTACAATAGTATAGTGTTCCGGGGTTCTGAGGTTGTAATTAGGTAGATAGAGCTAGGGAGGGGTTTAAATACAATAGTATAGTGTCCAGGGGTTCTGAGGTTGTAATTAGGTAGATAGAGCGAGGGAGGGGTTTAAGTACAATAGTATTGTGTTCCGGGGTTCTGAGGTTGTAATTAGGTAGAGAGAGTGAGGGAGGGGTTTAAGTACGATAGTATAGTGTTCCGGGGTTCTGAGGTTGTAATTAGGTAGAGAGAGTGAGGGAGGGGTTTAAGTACAATCGTACATAGTTCCGGGGTTCTGAGGTTGTAATTAGGTAAAGAGAGTGAGGGAGGGGTTTAAGTACAATCGTACATAGTTCCGGGGTTCTGAGGTTGTAATTAGGTAGAGAGAGCGAAGGAGGGGTTTAAGTACAATAGTATTGTGTTCCGGGGTTCTGAGGTTGTAATTAGGTAGAGAGAGTGAGGGAGGGGTTTAAGTACGATAGTATAGTGTTCCGGGGTTCTGAGGTTGTAATTAGGTAAAGAGAGTGAGGGAGGGGTTTAAGTACAATCGTACATAGTTCCGGGGTTCTGAGGTTGTAATTAGGTAGATAGAGCGAAGGAGGGGTTTAAGTACAATAGTATTGTGTTCCGGGGTTCTGAGGTTGTAATTAGGTAGAGAGAGTGAGGGAGGGGTTTAAGTACGATAGTATAGTGTTCCGGGGTTCTGAGGTTGTAATTAGGTAGAGAGAGTGAGGGAGGGGTTTAAGTACAATCGTACAGAGTTCCGGGGTTCTGAGGTTGTAATTAGGTAAAGAGAGTGAGGGAGGGGTTTAAGTACAATCGTACATAGTTCCGGGGTTCTGAGGTTGTAATTAGGTAGATAGAGCGAGGGAGGGGTTTAAGTACAATAGTATTGTGTTCCGGGGTTCTGAGGTTGTAATTAGGTAGGGAGAGTGAGGGAGGGGTTTAAGTACAATCGTACATAGTTCCGGGGTTCTGAGGTTGTAATTAGGTAAAGAGAGTGAGGGAGGGGTTTAAGTACAATCGTACATAGTTCCGGGGTTCTGAGGTTGTAATTAGGTAGATAGAGCGAGGGAGGGGTTTAAGTACAATAGTATTGTGTTCCGGGGTTCTGAGGTTGTAATAAGGTAGGGAGAGTGAGGGAGGGGTTTAAGTACAATCGTACATAGTTCAGGGGTTCTGAGGTTGTGACCGTAGGTAGAGAGAGTGAGTGAGGGGTTTAAGTACAATCGTACATAGTTCCGGGGTTCTGAGGTTGTGACCGTAGGTAGAGAGATTAAGGGAAGGATTAATCTAACGTTTCAGACGAGATATATTAAAAAAAATATATAAACTTTATTTGTTTTACAACAATTGCGAAACAAGTTATTTAAACTTATACTAATCACTCTTGTTGGCCCGGATGTAAGTGCGCGAGGGGCCTTATTGTGGGAGGAAACCGGAGAGAGCCGAGGGGGGAAAACCCACGCGGTCTGGGCAGGTGGAGACCCCTTACCTTTTCACGTCCGTTCCGGGAATCGAACCCCGGTCGGCTAGGTGAAAGGCGAGTGCGTTAACACTGCGCCACCCGACCACCAAAAGAGATATATTGGTGTAGCGTTCCGAAGTTTTTGTGTTTGTAGAGACCGCGAAAGGAGAATTATTAGTATAGCGTTAGGTGGAGATATTAGTCTAGCGTCCCGAGGGTCTGTTTAGGTGGAGAGCGCGAGGGTAGGGGTATAAGTCTAGCGTCCCGAGGGTCTGTTTAGGGGGAGAGTGCGAGGGTAGGGATATTAGTCTAGCGTCCCGAGGGTCTGTTTAGGTGAAGAGCGCGAGGGGAGGGATATTAGTCTAGCGTCCCGAGGGTCTGTTTAGGTGAAGAGCGCGAGGGTAGGACTATCATTCTTGCGTTCCGAGGGTCTGTTTAGGTGGAGAGCGCGAGGGGAGGAATATTAGTCTAGCGTTCCGAGGGTCTGTTTAGGGGGAGAGCGCGATGGGAGGGATATGATTCTAGCGTTCCGAGGAAATGCTTGAACATATTCGAATGGGCATCCATATCTGTATAAACCTCTCCATAAGCTACTTTAACTTATTGAACATTCCTATTGTTGAAATTAAAAAGTTCATCTTTTAAGGGACTTTCCTTTACACTTAAATCCATCCTCTAAGCGGTGATATTAGAAAGGGAGTGCAATTGGGTCATATATATATATATATATATATATATATATATATATTAATCGCATTCAACTATCGATCTAAATTGCCATACAACATGAAGAATATTTCATGAATAACTTATCTCTATGGTATTATCACTAGATTTGAGTTCGGAAATATTAATACTTTTTATCATCTGTCGTTGTAAACATTAAATGATATGGTCAATGCGAATATTTGGCACAAACGTAAATTCCCGGGGGTTACATTGGGTTTACTGAACCCCTAGGGGATTAAAGAATGACGACGATCGCGTGTAACAAATTAAATGAGAAGGTAGTGCTATAAATTTACATTCATAAATACACAGGGCAGGCGAGCCTGCCAATTTTTACACCGATAACACACCTGTAACTTATTTGTCATAGGTAAGTAAGGTTTTTTTATTCAGTGACATGCTGTGTTTCGTCCATAAAGCGAACAAACGTCCGTAGGAATATATTTATTTTACGTGGTCGAGTATATTAACACTTGTCTATCTTTGTGCGGTAAATGGATATTATACAATGGTCAGTGATCTGTTGATCAGAGTTTTACCTTGTTCGTACCTATACATGTATGTGTTTAATAAAATACCTGCGGAACCTGCATTCTTCACCTTAACCCTTTTCCCATACCGTGCCATTCATAAATACCTGACTCCCGAGCACAGACCACACATCCTTTGAACACGTAGACACGGTGTGGTGGTTCGAAAATGTGTTCATTCATTAGGCTTTTGTGATTCAGAAAAGAGACCTCAATTAAAAACATTTCAAAAATTCCACAGCGTCGTAAAGGATGGAGAAAAAATATTACAAACTTCGTTTTATTGTAGCAAGACAATTGTGTAGGAGGACAACACAGCCAACTTCCACGCAAAAATGTAAATAAACACATAGGAAAGACAAGTTTCTCAAAAAAATTGCTGTCTTATATGTAGATGTAGATACTAATACAATAGCTATTGTACATTTATACAAGCAAGCTATTGTTGGTGATATGATAAGGAACATTTAACTAAATCAGCAGTAAAATATAAAACAATCACAGAAAAATATAACAAAAAAAAAACAAAAACGAAACGAAAGGGGTTATACCATGACTGAAATAGAGATTATGTCATAGGCAATCACTGGTAATAATACAAAATTCTATAAACATATTAGTGCCAAGCTGAAAAGTTTCAATCACACACATATTAGTGACAGGCTAAAAGGTCAAAATTACCTACATGTTGGTAACAGGCTGGAAAATCAAAATTACCTACATATTAGAGACAGCTGAAAAAATCAAAATTACCTACATGTTGGTGGCATGCTGAAAAGTCAAAATTACCTACATGTTGGTGACAGGCTGAAAATCAAAATTACCTACATGTTGGTGACAGGCTGAAAAATCAAAATTACCTACATGTTGGTAACAGGCTGAAAATCAAAATTACCTACATGTTGGTGACAGACTGAAAAGTCAAAATTACCTACATGTTGGTGACATGCTGAAAATCAAAATTACCTACATGTTGGTGACAGGCTGAAAATCAAAATTACCTACATGTTGGTGACAGGCTGAAAAGTCAAAATGTGTTTCCCCTTCATCCTTCAGTGGACTATGGTTTGTACAATTCAGATTCCGATAGGATACCACAAAATACTGATCAGTAAAATTTCATACTAGATGGAATATTTGTACTAATTTTCATACATTGTGTATGTATATATATACAAGATATATACATAGAAGACGATACAATACTTCTATCACTTATCATTTCTATCAGAACTACATACTATTGGTGTACGGGTGATCCGTTTAGACAGATGTAAGTAATCAGGAGCTGGTAAATTTGGACGTGATGTCAATTAGTAATTGATATCACGTATTTTTCAAGACTTAACTTGTCTCGAAAAAAAAACACCCAAAGTTACACATGTGATCTGTTAATTATTCAGTGTATTTAATCCAGACTTAAATGATAAGTATTATTTAAACCAGACGCTGTATGATAGCAATCCTGAATGTAATATGATAATGAGATGTACAACACATGTAATAGTAAACCTTTTCTCCATTTTGTCCAGATTCGTATATCTTGTCACGTGGAATCCAGCCTGACAATAATGTAACATTATATTTTTAGCTTACAGGTCAGTCCTTAAAAATAGAATACTCCTTTAGAAAATGAAACAATTTTAAAACGTGTCACATTGTTCTTTTTTTAACTAATATCTACAAAGACAAACCATCTTACAGGCCTTTGGTGTATTTACACCAAAACAAATCTGTCCCCTTATTAAAGAAGGTAAGTTAGCCAAACATCACGAATTGAAATCATTTTAAAAGACAGACTACTTAGATATAATTCACAAGAACATTTTCCCAACGAAATAATTCTAAATTAACAAAAGAAAATAATCCAACACTTTTCATCGTTTGGATGATAATCCGAACTATGAACAGGCCATTCAATCAAAGACGTCTCCTCTATTTGTAAACCGTCAAACAAAAGGTGAAATTACGCATGAACATAGGATGATATATGAGCAACAAGTTAGCTGATTTCTAGATAACAACAGGAACTTGTACATTAGTATAACAACGACAGGTTTACAGGTTTGAGTGAACACCTTACAGTCCGACATATCGGTTCACTAACTAGAATGAAGTCTAAAGAGACTAGAATTTCAGGAACGGAAACTTCGTGTAATTGAACTATTTCCTGTAAGCATCAGCTTAGTAGAAGTCTTGTGGAATTTTGGCACGAAAATGAAATCACATTGTGTCGTTGTCACGCAATGATTTAAACTCTGTTTATATACATAAACTCTTCTCCTAGGCTATATTGTAGCTCCGTGTCCAATAACATGCAGCGTTGACGATTAAAACATGTAAATTACATACCTATATATATATATATACATTGCTATTTTACTTGTCAAGTCACCGATTAAGCCATTATGATTTTCTCGATAAGAAACCGTATGAATTATTTGTTTACTTTATATACCTATGAGTAATTATACTTAATTAAAATATCCTTTTTTAGCTCTCTACCTTTTATCACTTTATTGAGGTCACTGAAGTGTTTGTATCGAATCTCTAATTATACACTTATCAAGCATACCAGACATGCTTTGATTTAAGTGATTTTTACCCAATTATTGCCTAAATTTATTTGATGTTTATAATTAAGAAATCCCTGTTACACTTTTTATAATCACGTGCCTTACTTTAAACAATATCAATGCCGTTCATATGGTTACGTATTGTATTGTCTGTACTATTCACGGAAAATTTCATTCCGCCACATTCGTGGTCAGTAAAGGTAGTGTGAAACTATACACTCAGCCAACATTCGTACAATGTATGCAAATTTCATAAAAAAAATATCTTATGTCTGTATGCATATACACCAATTCGTTGATAGCGCGAAATTTTATATCCGTGAATTTCCCCAGCCCGCGACAACCGCGAAATATAAACACAACGAAATAAAACTATACCATATCACATCATCTATATCACTATAACCATAACCATTCCTATTATTTATGTTTTTACCATTACAATAACTAAATTCGTCCTGCTTTTATTAGCATTCTTGTGTCAAGAGTAGCTTAACTACAACTGTTCATGTTCTCGGGAATGTTTTCTCTTTCAGCTCAACTTACTTTAGGTTTTTGGTTGGTTAACACTGCGGACGTACTTAATTTAATGCCATTCAGATTTTCGCGCACTATAACTTTTTGGCAATGTAGTGCAATGATGAATTTAGCGGACCCAGAATAATTGCAATTTAGATAACATCCAGAATCTACTGCAATTTTATTCAAGCGCAACGCGTTTAACTGGAAAAACACGAACAATGATAGACGTTAGGTATTATAATAGTGAGTCGAAGGACAGCCCTTCTACACCAGGATTAGCACGGCGTAGTGTTATTTGTTATTTATCATATCTTGTACCGATTTCTTAATTCATTCCTATAGATGTCAATACAAAAGTGTGTCTTCTGTAAATCTCCCAATCTAAGAACGAGCATTGAAGAAATACCATACGCCTTGTCAGGTACTGTTTATTGGTTATGTAGACATCGGGCACTTAGTTCCCCTGATAAATAGATGTACATGTTGATTTCCTTCATCATATACTGTTTTATGTATACCTTTATCATTACACGGATTATAACAAAAATACACACAGAATACAAATTTACCTAAACCCTACTATACATAATGGTGACATTGACTACCTGGTTTTCTCGTGATTGCTTTATCGATATTATTACTTAGATCCAGCGTAGGGAATGTCAGGTTCTCAACATAACACCCGCGTTAGTAACAATATCACAGGAACATTGAAAGTCAATGATCATTTTTAACTTCATATCGTCAGGACTCTATAGTAAAGAAAACTACCAGGTGTTCTTTTATCTTAGTTCGCATTTCCTAAAAATCGAAAACTCTTAACATAAAATTCCGCACATCCTCTTGTAATTTGAAATGAGATGTGTTGGTGCACAGAATAGGGATGTATATCGATCGAATGCTATGGAACGTTTTTATTTGATCAAAATATTAAAACCATGAGTACAGATTCTTCTTCAACTGCATATCTCGAATGTGAATATTTCCTAACAATCATCCTTTTGGCTGCTAATATTTTTTTTTTATTGATGTAAGCCATGGTCATTAATTAGACAGAAACGTTTGAGTTGATGAAAATTCTGACCTGGAAAATATCCCCGTCCTTGTGATGACTAATGTGTATACTCTCCTAGACTGATTTACATGAAGACATATATCAATATCACCAATACAATGGATTATTATTGTCCTGTTCTATTTAATATAATTAGTTATTGCTAGTGCTACACCGGATATTGTGAAAATATTCGAATTAAATTGTTGATGAGACTGTAGAGAAACCTAAATAGAGACATTGCAAGTGGATCGAAAAAGGTGTGAACGTCCCCAGTAATTATACAGTATGACAGGAAAGGAGATAACAGGTTTTAATGATCAAACAACAAGTTTATGACCGTGACATTCGGCTTCAGGTGAAATGGAACAAACCAACAGGTAAACATACCTGACCTGCGGGGATGATGGGATATATCTGGCCTAGGCAAGAAACCTATTTGCATTATAAAGTGATGAGGGTAGACCTGATTAGGGACTTCTAAGTAAACAGGCTGGGCCGACAGGTGACGTAAATGTCACCAAGTACCTGTGTCAAATATTAAGTGATAAAACTCGCCAGGTCGGCATCCCTAAAGCCATGTCGATTACGTGTGCTGAGTAAAACTCAAGCAGCATCATAAAAGGCTAGTTCGCTTGACGCATCTCCAGTCATTTACGCACATGCTTAGCACCATCTGTAGACATTTTCTGTAAATCCTTCTTACTGAACCATGAAGGAATATATGCCAGTATAAACATTAATCCTTTGTAGACAAACAAATATAACACTGAATTTGTTTCCAGTTAATGCACGAAGCTAATAAAGTTTGACATAGTGACAGCCTACTGGGCAGCTTTTAAAGTCAGCGATAGTTATAATAAGTTACTGTTTATTTTTCAAAGGTTTTAAATGTATAAAGGGGAATTCTAGGTATGTTGTGTACTTTCAAAATAAATCCTTCTCTGGAAAGATATGAATGGAACCAGGCACGACGCCGTACAACTAGTAGTGAGTAAATAATTGTAACTGTTGAGATATCGATAGGTTTGGTCGTGATTCAAATGATGTTGACAGATAGGTTTTATTTAGTATAGAGATGTGCCTTGCTCCATTTATGTTCTTCTATTGATAATATATTTGTTAATGAATTCTACTGTTGGTATCACTACATCAGGTCATAAGTGATTAGAGCTATACCACATTGCTAGTACACCCGTCAATACAAACTCGGAGGTTGAAAGGGGCAGTGCGACCTTTCAACAATGTTTTCTTCATGGGTGTTTCTCTTTTCTTTCTTATTTGCCCAAGGCATATTGTATCGAAAACAAGAATGATAATTCTTAAAGGAAAATTAATTTGCATATAAACACACAACAGCACACAACAAAACACTGTAAAAGGGCATCGCATACAACACTATACCGATGTGATGTGTGTATGGCCACTCATAAGGTACGAATCTAAGAATTTTTCATTTTTGAGCGATGCTCTGGGGAGTTCAATGAAAAAATATTGACGATTTCCATCAATCTAGTTTGAAATGGAAACAATTTAACAACATACTTATTTTGCATGTCTTTGACAGACCTTGTTTTTAGCTGCATCAGAATTAGAAATATAAACACATTGACCGCAGCCAGAGTCTAGAGCATATTGAAGTGGTAACATCACAAGTTAAGCACTGGAAAATACTGCCAACCACAGCTCTGCTAGTGCTTTTAAGATGTGTGCATTGTACATCTTATGTAATGGGCGTTATGGATTGATATCACAATATTGTACTCCCAAGACAATCGATATGTTGGTTGTTATGGTTACACATAATTCTTATCACGAATGTTAAAAATCAAACAAAAACAACAAATGGTACGACAATATTTCTCTGCAGCTGTGAAAACTGCTTAGGCAGGCATAAAGAAAATGTAATTTTATAAAATATATGTGTCCTTTAATTCATGCCATTTCACTTGATTCAGAATATCTCCTGAATACAAATGACAAAACTTCACTGTACTGATAGTTTTCAGTAAGGATGAGTGTACCGCGGTAATGGGTTTTAAGTTACATCTTGACACGAGATAGTTGAATTCCATTATAGCGTAAATCGAATTTTCATGTAACATGAGACATTTTGATGAGATGCGAAAAACTAAAAATCTTTAATGATAACTTACATAGTATTGTCAATATGTTATTGTATCGCAACGTCCACATAAAACAGTAATTCGTGTAGTAATGAGTTTTTTTCACGAAACTGAACTCAACACTATAAAAGGTTAATTTCTTTTTCTTAAGTTTCTTGTTTCATGAAAGTACTTGGTCACCTTCAAGGAACCCAAACAGGAAAATTGACCTGTTTCCAGAGGTCCATTGCCTGGTTCGTTCATACCTGCGTCAAATTTTGCGAAATATCCTTTAAAAAAGAACATTGCAATCCAAGAATTTTGTTTTCATGTCTTGAATCAAAAACAAACCAAAATCTGGGAAACAAAAGCAAATATGAAAATTAGAAAGAGTCTCTTTTGGAAATTTATTAAGATCGGGTTAAGCTAAGGATACTTTAGAAGTGTACTCCGGCTAGGTAGTGCAATCTTTTTTATAATCGGAATCTTAAACAAGTTAAAGTTTTGTTAGGTAGATAAAATAAAACGTATCAAATGTTTCGAACACATTGAAGGCAGCCTTGGATTGCATCTCAAGAACAACTTCACAATCCAACAGCTTAATCTCACACGGAGCCCTTTTCCCCATCAAACTCCAAAATTGTAAAATATTCTTGCATTTGTATATTGACTTGAACTTTGATATCATAACATACATAATTATTTCATAGAGACAATTCAGAATATATTGAGTATAAAATTATTGTTTAAAATACCTCATATTAGAAAGAAAGCATGCTATGTTTGAGGTCTAGTTCACACAAAACCCCCCTCAAGTGGGAGGTTGTTCGACGCGAGTAAAAACAATCTTCACTGCAATCTCAAACCAATAAATTCGTGAGCACAAACACACCTTTTATCAACCATTATCAGGAATCATTTAAATCCCAATCAAACAAGGACTGTCAATTTTCACAATAGGAAACAACGTGTTGGATATATCATCTTACACCGTCTAGATACAATGTAGATACCGGAAAATGGCGACATTTAAAGACAGCCAAGCCCAAATTTACTGAATGAATTTTCCACATGATCAGAAACTAAATGATAACAAGTAAAGGCAATAGAAATCACCTTTACATGTCAATCCATTTGTATCAGCAGTAATTCAATTTGTATTGTGAAGTTAGTGAAAACAGAGATCCCACGTGTTGTTTTTAAAATGCTTATAGAAGTAAAACACATTTCCTCGAAAGTTTATTTCTATTTGTTGTCACCCAAGATAAAAGATCAAACAGGACTTGTAAAACACATAGCATCATATACCTATCGCTGAGAGTGCAGAGAGATAATAACGATGTTCCTTTTGCATTTATAAGACACGATGAGAAGGTTTAGGGACGAAATGATTTTACCTATTAGAGTTAGCGCCTGTAGAGTACTGACAGAGCTGCTGAGGTGAGAATGGGGTCAATGACCCCAGGTAGTTCTAGTGCAGTCGTATGTCACTGTCCCGTAGAACAGGCTGACGTCATCAATATAGCAGTGTTGTAATGATGTCTGTTGTACCACAGGCGACGAAAGTTACACCGATGAATGCATAGGTATATCATACTATTGTAAAACGTCCTGACATGTATCAGAAGCAAAACACACAAGGACCTAACATGGCAACACTGATAATGCCTCTTGTTAAAGCCACTCAAGGCCTGAGGCACCGTGATTTCTTTTTTGTTTTTTTTTATTATGATAGATACGTAAAAAAAAATCCAGCGAGGACAATACTTACATATTAACAGAATATTAGTTTAAATACAAATTCGATAAAATCATGACAAAATTAGAATAAAGGCACGGAAATTCATGATAACGTTTCATACGATATTTAATAAAGTTGTGATACCAGACACAGTAAAATTCTATATATTTATGATCAAAGACAACTTCTAACTGGCTTATATCGCTATAATTTAAACGTTATCTGTTCCTACAGGGTTTAGGATATCGTGTGCTGTTATAGACAGTCGAGGCATACACTTTGTTCTCAACAAAAAAGACAGACAAGATAGATCGAGTATCACGTCATTGGACAGGAACAAAGTCACGTTTTCAAGAAAATAGATGCAATCCATATGTTTCATTATAATCAAAATAAATAATGTCGACGAGTTTGTAATTCGTGATTTTTTTCCGGACACTTTTGTTAATTGGCCACCAAGACGACACCATGAATCTGATTCTGTAAAGATGTGGATAACTGCAGTGCCAGTATTTTGAAGAAAAAAAAATAACAAAAAAGACGAAACATTTTAACTAACTTACTCGAATCACATTAACGACACTCTTCATCAATAATTCATATAAACACATTTGAATAGACGAAGCATCAATGTCAAAACAACATGTAAAACTTTGTCTTTTAGTCATTCTCTCTCAGTGTTAAAGTTTCAGACCAGAGAGGTCACCTGTATTAGTCGTTGGTATTGACGATCCTACCAGCAACAATAGTAATAGGCTTTAGTAAATGACGTGTAGTGGGGAATTTACTATTTAAAACGACAATATTGGTTTTTTTTAATATTTTGTTACAGGATGCAGATACTATTTAACTGCTGGCTGATGAACTTTGTGTTGTTATCATTCTCTGGAGAGGATCCTCTTTCACATTAGAATTGAGTAAAACAATATAGACCTAACGAAGCCAAGGGGAAACAAACGAAATCTGGATATTATTACGTGGATTTCTTTTTGTAATGGCAAGATGTGATTTATCCATTACTTCAGAGCCCTCTGATTGACTACATCGACAGAAAGATAAAGATGCTCTTTTCTTGATTTTCACTAGTTTATATTCTATTGGTATATTTCGCTATCCAGGCTTAATCATCTCTCATAGACAACAGTTACTGTTTGCATATCACGTCAATAATAGAAACATGTCTACCGTGTACCAATAAATTTATGCTTGATTGCAATAGGAACACATCCACCGTTTTCAAATATGTATATGTTTAATTGCATTGCAATAGTTTACCAATATGTAACACATACCAATATGTATATGATTAACTGCGTTTTCAAATATGTATATATTAATTGCATTAATTGTTTACCAATATGTATATGATTAACTGCAATAGGAACACATCTACCGTTTACCAATATGTATATGATTAACTGCAATAGGTACTCATCTACCGTTTACCAATATGTATATGATTAATTGCATTAGGGTCACATCTACCGTTTACCAATATGTATATGATTAACTGCAATAGGTACTCATCTGCCGTTTACCAATATGTATATGATTAATTGCATTAGGAACACATCTACCGTTTACCAATATGTATATGCTTAACTGCAATAGGTACTCATCTGCCGTTTACCAATATGTATATGCTTAATTGCAACAGGAATACATCATCTGTTGACCTATACTTAATTGCAATAGGGACACATCTATCGTTTACAAATATCCAGATATTTGATCATGATTAGAAGAATGTATTTGTGTATATTTGCTTACAAGTAAAACGCTTAGATAAGACATTTTGTATGAAATGCATTTGCAACAAAAGTTTTTGTAAACTAAGTACAAAGATGAAGATAAGGCGGACGGAGAATCCTACATTACTCATAATGTATGCCTCCTCCTCAGATGGCGTCACTGCAAGTTAACATCTACTTACTCATCACAAAACCTCTTCTCCAAGTCTTGTCAGGCGGGGTGACATCATCGTGTTATAAGGACCGCAGTTACATGGACATTGGCTAAAACACAACTCACGTTTTTATTTCTAAATGTGATGATGCAGACATTAATGTGAAATGGGTTTAGATAACATCTATCCTGTCCTGTTGGTATATATTAATGTAATAGACAGGTAGTGGATGCGCTAAGAATGAAGGCGTTAGACACTCTCGTTATTACATCATTTGGTTTACAAAGTGTTTAATTTGGAAATAGTGTGACTACTTGTATTGTTAGCGTAGATCTAATACATACCAGACAGGTTATTTATAAAGTTTTAAGCATTGTATAATATAACACAAAATGTGTTTTGGTGAAAACGTACATTCTTCGTGTAATATTTCATTGCTTAGAAGAATACCAATGTTTTAAAACTATTTCTGAATATGCAGGCATATGTTCTCATTCATAAAATAGCATGTTGTTTTTGTTCGACATATATCACGTATTAAGTGACTAGAAATGGATTATGTATTGTGAAAATATCAAAAGAAATTCCGTTTCAACGAATCTGTATAAAATGAATTAAAAGTTAAATGCATTAAAAGTGTTCTCTGACTTGTTGAGGGAGAAAACGGATCAAGCAAATATGAACAAAAAATATGATGAAATACTATGCACAGCTATAATATTGTCTCTAAATAAAATGTTGCAGGTTTAAACCAGAACGTTTCGTCTTTAATAAAACTACAAGGTCACACAGGGCAAAACCCGAGTCGAGCCATTCTCATGCTAGGTTCGCTATCTGATCTGACTGCCTTTTGTCATTGTTTAATGATATACGTTAAAATGACGCTTTAAATTCACCGAAGCTGGAAAGAGCATTCATTCGACAGAAAAAAACAAACATTATGTACAGTTTAATTTCTGACTATTTCAAACCCGCTCTCTGCCTTTATCGATATCAAATAACATACGCAGTCTGCATACATTTCTGTACCCACATACCCATATGCTGGGGTGGCATCACACTGATAAAAGTGTTTCCTATATTTTGTTATTCACTCTATTTGTTATGAAACGACCTGCTAGTTCACAATGAGTGAAAACCCCTAAATAACATTAAAGGCCTGAGGATGAGATTCAATATGTGTGAGCAGAAATTTACAGTACCAAGTTATAGCCAGATTTATCGAGTACCTATTCGGAAGACACGTGTCAGGATTCGATATTGATGTTGGATCAGCAGTATAAATATAATACAGATTATTAATGTGATAGTATTTACGTGATTTTGTGACAACTCAGAACAAACAAAAGGAACTTACAGACAATCAGAACTACGCTACTTAGGTTTTTTTTTTAAAAGTACCGTTTAATCGATATGGAGAGATATGGAATAAATCTAGTTGTCATACCCAGATTGTAACTACTTCCAAGAACCTAGTCCCCTAACTGTGATAACACAGTCTCGTTACACTACCCAACGTATGTTCACCCCTCGAACGTCCTCTAGGTCTGCACGCGAATTTCCCGCAAACGAAAAAAGAACGGGTTCAATGTCATAAGGACACGTTCATATACCTTAACTCACCTCATAGGGCACATCCACGTGCCCAAAATAACCTTCAGGATTGAAGCTTGTGACTGTTTTAATGAATTATTCAAATATGAGTACACACAAAGGGAACTCATTAAAACCCTTTATGACAGTCAATGTATAGCCACATGACAACTAGATCGTCGTACATTTAATTGACAAGTATTTAGATCACATGATATAACAAATGTTTACTATAACAATAACCTAAACTTAGCCAATTTGACTGTTTTAGGGAATGATCTGATACGAATCCCCCCTACACCCCCTTTTTATGTGAATACAATGTCTGCAATCGATGAGATTATAAACTCTTGTAATATTCACAAACCGAAAAGTGAGTTTTCCAATAATCTATGGATTTAAAAAAAAATACATATCACCAAAGTCATCAGAAAGGCGACCTTCTCGTGTTCGATGGCTTTATAAAGAAAAAAAAAACTGTTTGTATATTGAAAGCAATACTGAATAACATTATATCTTAAAATGTACATGTAATAGATACCAATGGTGATTAACAAGATTACATCAATAGAAAAAAATTCCCATGATTTAAGAAACAGCTGCATGAGTTAAAGGTTACATAAGTATATATCACAGGAGCCTGTCGATAATTGTACAATCTATTCTGTTCTATGATGTCATGTCGATAACAATTCATTCTGTTCTATGATGTCATGTCGATAACAATTCATTCTGTTCTATGACGTCATGTCGATAACTGTACAATCCATTCTGTTCTATGATGTCATGTCGATAACTGTACAATCCATTCTGTTTTATGATGTCATGTCGATAACTTCACAATCCATTCTGTTTTATGATGTCATGTCGATAACAATTCATTCTGTTCTATGACGTCATGTCGATAACTGTACAATCCATTCTGTTCTATGACGTCATGTCGATAACTGTACAATCCATTCTGTTCTATGACGTCATTTCGATAACTGTACAATCCATTCTGTTCTATGATGTCAGGTCGATAACTGTACAATCCATTCTGTTCTATGATGTCAGGTCGATAACTGTACAATCCATTCTGTTCTATGATGTCATGTCGATTACTGTACAATCCATTCTGTTCTATGATGTCATTTCGATTACTGTACAATCCATTCTGTTTATGATGTCATGTCGATAACTGTACAATCCATTCTGTTTTATGACGTCATGTCGATAACTGTACAATCTATTCTGTTCTGTGATGTCATGTCGATAACTGTTTAACCCTTTATGCATTTTCTTGGTGAGATTACATCGAATGCATGGCAGACATTTTTCTGAACATTGGCTTCTGTTTATTAAAGGATCACTGCACTGCAGACAAAACACTAATTCGATTTTGACCAACAGAAAGAAGAGGTGTGTTACCAAAACACAATATTTAACTGCAACAATCGATTACAAACATAGTTTTACCAGCTCTCCATTGACTTCTACTTACTGAGGGATACACTCTATGTTACTTTCTGGGAGAAAATATCGACACGCCCACTTATCTCTTACATTGTATTAATTACCCCTATGTATTTCCATTGATTAACTAAATAAGGTCATTGTAAGTCATTATATATCTTTACATGAGTTAACAGACCACCCCAGACTATCGACCTACCCTGACTAAATCACCTGTCTGTCAGACGTGAACAAACCCTCCCCGTCGTCCCCATATAACGCGACCTTGTATGTAACACAATATGACCAGTGTAAAGTAATGGTGCAGCACCCTAAACAGGGAACACTGCACCAAACTTGTCAATCCAACCACTGTCTGACAGCCCAGTCAGAAGGGCACTTGTTCATACTGGCGAACAGATCTCACATTTGCTTTTTAACAGACCCTGTGAGACCCGACTACTGGAAGAACCCATTGATTTTTATCGAACCATGTTACAATCTATACAGGCATTGAGATATTTTCTTTTGTCTGTAACTATTACTACTGTAAGTTGAAATCTGCTTTTGCCATTTACTGCAGTAATTATATACAGTCTAAAACAAACACTGAAATATAATTTCCGAACGTTGTTACACAAGTCAATTTTCCTACGTAATGTAAGACGCAAACAATGCTCTGGTCAAACATTTTATTTGATAAAATACAGAAAGAGACACAAATTTAGTCTCAATTCGTGGTCATTCCTTCTTGTTTTTAAAAGAAGAATCGTGACTACAAATGTAGACTTTTCATCGTGTTAATCTAAAAAAAAAGTCGAAGAAAGTTATATTGACATTACAACAGCGGAGAAGGAGATGACAGAACACATATCCAGCTTTTCCATCAACGTGAATTGCATTTAACAGACTCAATTGCAAATATTCAAATCTTAAAAGGGTGATGACAAATATTTATATTTTATTTAATGCATTTTACTAGATATTTAGGATATTTTTTTATTTTAGTTTTTTTTTTCTCAGCGAAATCAAAACGACATATAAATGTTGACTAAGTTTGACATCGCTTATAACTCCTTTCAAATGTTGCATATAAAAGAAAACGATGACTGGTTACTTAAGGTAGAAATAAAATCGTTGATTGACAAATAAGCTCTGATGTAAAACTATTGCATCAGGACTCACTAACGGCGTTACTATATATAGATCCATATCACTGTGCGTTGATATATATTATACTGATGTTTATTTCAGTTAGGTATTGATAAAGGATGTCATTCGGGTTTCCCGGAAAAATTCAATGGCATGTTGGTTTTTAAAGTGTAATTGACGTCTCAGGTGTGTTAAAGTATGAAATGTTATTCAATGTAAGTTTCTTGTTTTTACCTGTCTGTGTAAGAAGAATTAATCAATCCGGATGTCTTCAATAGATTCATTTCTAATACACTGAATAAATTAACCGTTTTAAATTTTTCATATTTTGTCAGATGTACTTGATAGGACAGATATGATCGTCAAATATTCCCTCGGATACCTGTACAAAGTTATAGTGATTGAACGAGAGCAAATAAGACATTTCTAATATTTATTTATTTATATATTTATAAAATTAATTTCAAATACCAGGAGATTGATACGATTCAATCCTTGCATAACGTATGAAACAGTCCTTACGCTCAGAATGAAGTTATGTGCTCAGGTAAAACAACTTCTAAATAAATCAAACACAACACACGGGTATTTTACGTGGCATGTCTAGGTAAGACACATAAAGAATGGAAAGTGTGTTCAAAATCTGCTCTTAGTATAACAGGAAATTTACATTAAACTGGTCACATAATTGAACTTAACAAGTACTTTCCATTGTGACATCCCTTTGTATCCAAATGAACCTATGTGTCTTTTATAAGGAGCGGAAAGACCGTGGACATTGGAGACGATGAATGGCAATGTTGCACGTTGCTCTGCGAAGCTCATTATCAAACTAACAGACGATTTCTAAGATGACATTTTCACTGACCGTCAAATAATAATAGGAATTATTTGTAATGTTCATGATAATTTTGTTTGGAATTTATTTACATATACGGTACTTTGTGCTCTAACATTGAAGCGAATAGATACACGAAATCTCTTTGTTAAGGAAATCTGTCTCCAAATTCCTCTCATGTTGATCCCTGGATTCGTCGTTGTCGACTGGGTGTTCAGTTAGACAACACTATGGCCAGTAATTGTGATAGTCGAAATTATCCTCGCACGGGTTCACGTGAGTCACCGATGTGTGCGATCGACATCGACGGTCTGTGAACTAGTCGATCGAAAGACGTGCATAATAACAAAGATGTCACGAAAATATATCTGAGACGAAGTTTTGAATTTTGTTGATATTATGTGAGTATTGAATATCACATACCAGACGTGTTTAAAAAGCTCTCTGGCGTAGATTGGACGGCTAGTGGACGGATGCTGAGCTTCGTGTAGATTGTTTAAACATCTTGTTTTTTTACCGAAAATGCATGTAAACACGCACAGCATCCCAGGACGGACAATAGATAAGAATTAGAGAGGTTCGTGACCAACAGTGACCGTTAATTAAGCGTGATTGTAACGAATACATTGTTGTTCCCGGTCGGTTTTTCAGAACAAGGCTAAGACGTCAGAGGCATTAAAACCCATTTCGTGACGTACACATTACCTGTTTCAGGGAATGTTGATATGTCTTGGGTGTTATATATGATTCGTTGTGTTTTGGACCATTTCACATTACTACCGGATACGGATCTCCACCTTACAGTAAACACATTGCTGACATTTCTGAGGATATAATAACAGCAGAGTGATACCTACCCAGACAGGTTCAGATACACTGTGTACAGATATGTTAGCATATTCACTTTCATTACTAATAAAAAAATGAAGGCTTTAGCAAGTATAAGACTTTATGTGGTCGACATCAAAATTTGTGAATACATTCTCTAAGGTCTTGTGAACACATTCTCTAAGGTCTTGTGACCTCATTCTTTAATGTCTTGTGAACATATTCTCTAAGGTTTTGTGAACATATTCTCTAAGGTTTTGTGAACACATTCTTTAATGTCTTGTGAACACATTCTCTAAGGTCTTGTGAACACATTCTCTAAGGTCTTGTGACCTCATTCTTTAATGTCTTGTGAACATATTCTCTAAGGTTTTGTGAACACATTCTTTAATGTCTTGTGAACATATTCTCTAAGGTCTTGTGACCGACTCTTTAAGGTCTTGTGAACACATTCTCTCAGGTCTTGTGAACATATTCTCTAAGGTCTTGTGAACACATTCTTTAATGTCTTTTGAACATATTCTCTAAGGTCTTGTGAACACATTCTCTAAGGTCTTGTGAACAAATTCTCTAAGGTCTTGTGAACATATTCTCTAAGGTCTTGTGAACACATTCTCTAAGGTCTTGTGAACACATTCTCTAAGGCCTTGTGAACACATTCTCTAACATCTTGTGAACACATTCTTTAAGGTCTTGTGAACATATTCTTTAATGTCTTGTGAACACATTCTCTAAGGTCTTGTGAACACATTCTCTAAGGCCTTGTGAACACATTCTCTAAGGTCACATTCTCTAAGGCCTTGTGAACACATTCTCTAAGGTCTTGTGAACACATTCTCTAAGGTCTTGTGAACACATTCTCTAAGGCCTTGTGACCTCATTCTCTAAGGCCTTGTGAACACATTCTCTAAGGCCTTGTGAACACATTCTCTAAGGCCTTGTGAACACATTCTCTAAGGCCTTGTGAACACATTCTCTAAGGCCTTGTGAACACATTCTCTAAGGTCTTGTGAACACATTCTCTAACGTCTTGTGAACATATTCTCTCACGTCTTGTGAACATATTCTCTCACGTCTTGTGAACACATTCTCTAACGTCTTGTGAACACATTCTCTCACGTCTTGTGAACACATTCTCTAACGTCTTGTGAACACATTCTCTAACGTCTTGTGACCTCATTCTCTAACGTCTTGTGAACACATTCTCTAAGGTCTTGTGAACACATTCTCTAAGGCCTTGTGACCTCATTCTCTAAGGTCTTGTGAACACATTCTCTAACGTCTTGTGAACACATTCTTTAAGGTCTTGCAGGTGATAGTAGAAAAGAAAGTAACAACACAATTCTAACTTGGGAAACAAAAATCACATGATGCAATTTGAAAAGAAAGTCTGGTCTTCTGATTTCTAGTAAGGGTATTTAGGATGAGGTAATGCCAACACTGGTAGGGTCAATGGGGTATAAATCGCTGACCTTTCACCTTTCATGTGTGTAGGTACTTTATCATTCCGTGTTCAACCCTCATTAACTGATGTTGTTTGTTAGTATGGTATTTAACCAGATCACCCGATCTCCTTACTGACAGTCTGGGCGGTATATATCAGTGTCAGACAGGATAACCCGACATATATGATCTTAACCCCTTCCCAAAACACCACACCACTACAGCAACAAAAAACCCTTTACCCTTCCCAAAACACCACGCCACTACAACAACAACAAACCCTTTACCCCTTCCCAAAACACCACACCACTACAGCAACAACAAACGCTTTACCCTTCCCAAAACACCACGCCACTACAGCAACAACAAACCCTTTACCCTTCCCAAAAAACACCACGCCACTACAGCAACAACAAACCCTTAACCCCTTCCCAAAACACCACACCACTACGGCAACAACAAACACTTTACCCCTTCACTTAACACCACTCACCAACAACACCAATTATCCCTTTACCCCTTCTCTTACCACCACCTACCAACAACATCAACAAACCCTTTACCCCCTCTCCCACGTTCAACCTCAAACAACGCCAACATACCGTGTACCCCTTCCCTATCACCACTCTCAAACTACACTAACATACTCTTGACCCCCTTTTCAACACCACCATCCAACAGCTGAAACATACTCAATACTTCCTACCCAACACCACCATCCGACAGCTGAACCATACTCAATACCCCCTACCCAACACCACCACCCAACAGCTGAACCATACTCAATACCCCCTACCCAACACCACCATCCAACAGCTGAACCATACTCAATACCCCCTACCCAACACCACCCTCCAACAGTTGATCTGCAGGCCGAAGTATACTAGTATGTTCTAAATGGACATGAAACAGACCAAAAGTTAAAGCATTTTTTTTCTTTTAATTGATATCAGAAACAAATAACAAAACATTATCGAATGGATGACTTGATTCACTTTATAGATAACTTTAGATTTTAACTAATGACCAATCTGATTTTTTAATGATATATAATTCATTCGACACGTTTCATAGAAAAGTAACCTTTCTTTGTGTACGATCTTCACCAAGAAAATAATATTTACACGAACTTCAAATGAATTCATACTAATTAAGGATCTATTTAGGACCAAATTGTATCAGTAATAAAATACTTTGCTGTTTAACTTGAGTTTTGTTGACGATTGTGTCGATGAGATATGATTCTATCTATCTTTAAATCCCCGAACCTGTCGACACAAGCGTAACCTAAGTGTAACCCGACCACTAAGATCAGACCAAGCGCACATGATTTAATGTGGGTACGAAACTATTGAACTCGTGAAAGGTCTGCCCACATATACAGTGCGTCAGTTTCTGAATGGGTTTCCACTCCAAAATCAGTTCATTTACACTATAACAAGTCCTTTATCAGCCTTCCTCCTGTACATCCAGGTTTTCATATACCGGTCATCTGTCGTGTTATTATTCATTGTTGTTATTATTGTTAATATCGGACAAGTCTTATTTGTTGTTTTATTGTTATTTATATCGGTCATGGTTTTTATTGATGTTTCGGAAGTGACGAAATACAAAAGCATATTTGTTCTTATGTTTTAAGACTTAGTGATACATTCTGAATTCAGACACAGGATAGATATGTTTAAAGAATATCATTTCTTTAGTAGGAACATGAACGATCTTATCTGTGACCCGTTTAAATACCTTGTCTAGTGCCCTGGACGTCTCTTCATACATGGCAGGCACGTGTGGTTCATACCCACATGTATTACACGTCCGAACAGACAGACTTTTGTCTACCACGTCGAACTATGAACATTATTAACGGCGTAGTATTTTTTTATATATATATCTAACACCACGTCCGCGTCCTAGAGGGACGAAACAGTTGTATGATGTAACATCACTGACGAGTCCTAGAGGGACGATACAGTTGTATGATGTAACATCACTGAAAAGTCCTAGACAGCTGAAACAGCAGTTTGACGTAGCATCAGTGACGAGTCCTAGGACGAAACAGTTGTGTGATGTAACATTACTGATAAGTCCTAGAGGGACGAAACAGTTATATGTTGTAGCATTACTAACAAGCTGAAACAGCAATTTGACGTAACATCACTGACGAGTCCTAGACAGCTGAAACAGCAATTTGACGTAACATCACTGACGAGTCATAGACAGCTGAAATAGCAATTTGATGTAACATCACTGACGAGTCCTAGACAGCTGAAACAGCAATTTGATGTAACATCACTGACGAGTCATAGACAGCTGAAACAGCAGTTTGACGTAGCATCAGTGACGAGTCCTAGGACGAAACAGTTGTGTGATGTAACATTACTGATAAGTCCTAGAGGGACGAAACAGTTATATGTTGTAGCATTACTAACAAGTCCTAGAAGGACAAAACAGCAATTTGATGTAACATCACTGACGAGTCCTAGAAGGATGAAACAGTTATAAGATGTAACATCACTGACGAGTTCTAGAAGGATGAAACAGTTATAAGATGTAACATCACTGACGAGTCCTAGAAGGATGAAACAGTTATAAGATGTAACATCACTGACGAGTCCTAGAAGGATGAAACAGTTATAAGATGTAACATCACTGACGAGTCCTAGAAGGATGAAACAGTTATAAGATGTAACATCACTGACGAGTTCTAGAAGGATGAAACAGTTATAAGATGTAACATCACTGACGAGTCCTAGAAGGATGAAACAGTTATAAGATGTAACATCACTGACGAGTCCTAGAAGGATGAAACAGTTATAAGATGTAACATCACTGACGAGTTCTAGAAGGATGAAACAGTTATAAGATGTAACATCACTGACGAGTTCTAGAAGGATGAAACAGTTATAAGATGTAACATCACTGACGAGTCCTAGAAGGATGAAACAGTTATAAGATGTAACATCACTGACGAGTTCTAGAAGGATGAAACAGTTATAAGATGTAACATCACTGACGAGTTCTAGAAGGATGAAACAGTTATAAGATGTAACATCACTGACGAGTTCTAGAAGGATGAAACAGTTATAAGATGTAACATCACTGACGAGTCCTAGAAGGATGAAACAGTTATAAGATGTAACATCACTGACGAGTCCTAGAAGGATGAAACAGTTATAAGATGTAACATCACTGACGAGTTCTAGAAGGATGAAACAGTTATAAGATGTAACATCACTGACGAGTTCTAGAAGGATGAAACAGTTATAAGATGTAACATCACTGACGAGTCCTAGAAGGATGAAACAGTTATAAGATGTAACATCACTGACGAGTTCTAGAAGGATGAAACAGTTATAAGATGTAACATCACTGACGAGTTCTAGAAGGATGAAACAGTTATAAGATGTAACATCACTGACGAGTTCTAGAAGGATGAAACAGTTATAAGATGTAACATCACTGACGAGTCCTAGAAGGATGAAACAGTTATAAGATGTAACATCACTGACGAGTTCTAGAAGGATGAAACAGTTATAAGATGTAACATCACTGACGAGTCCTAGAAGGATGAAACAGTTATAAGATGTAACATCACTGACGAGTTCTAGAAGGATGAAACAGTTATAAGATGTAACATCACTGACGAGTCCTAGAAGGATGAAACAGTTATAAGATGTAACATCACTGACGAGTCCTAGAAGGATGAAACAGTTATAAGATGTAACATCACTGACGAGTCCTAGAAGGATGAAACAGTTATAAGATGTAACATCACTGACGAGTCCTAGAAGGATGAAACAGTTATAAGATGTAACATCACTGACGAGTCCTAGAGGGACGAAACATTAGTGTGGTGCAGTTTAACTGATTATTTGGCATTAGTAATCAAGTATTCAATTACATTTAATGTTGTTGTTCGTTTCTTTAGTAAAATCTTCTGATCTTATTTTTCTTTAGTAAAATCATCTGATCTAGGTGTTTCTATAGAAAAATCATCTGATCTAGGTGTTTTCTATAGAAAAATCATCTGATCTAGGTGTTTTCTATAGAAAAATCATCTGATCTAGGTGTTTCTATAGAAAAATCATCTGATCTAGGTGTTTCTATAGAAAAATCATCTGATCTAGGTGTTTCTATAGAAAAATTCTATCTAGGTGAAAAATCATCTGATCTAGGTGTTTCTATAGAAAAATCATATCTAGGTGAAAAATCATCTGATCTAGGTGTTTCTATAGAAAAATCATCTGATCTAGGTGTTTCTATAGAAAAATCATCTGATCTAGGTGTTTCTATAGAAAAATCATCTGATCTAGGTGTTTCTATAGAAAAATCATCTGATCTAGGTGTTTCTATAGAAAAATCATCTGATCTAGGTGTTTCTATAGAAAAATCATCTGATCTAGGTGTTTCTATAGAAAAATCATCTGATCTAGGTGTTTCTATAGAAAAATCATCTGATCTAGGTGTTTCTATAGAAAAATCATCTGATCTAGGTGTTTCTATAGAAAAATCATCTGATCTAGGTGTTTCTATAGAAAAATCATCTGATCTAGGTGTTTCTATAGAAAAATCATCTGATCTTTGTTTTCCTTTCATGAAATCATCTGATCTTTGTGTTTCTATAGAAAAATCATCTGATCTAGGTGTTTCTATAGAAAAATCATCTGATCTAGGTGTTTCTATAGAAAAATCATCTGATCTAGGTGTTTCTATAGAAAAATCATCTGATCTAGGTGTTTCTATAGAAAAATCATCTGATCTAGGTGTTTTCTATAGAAAAATCATCTGATCTAGGTGTTTCTATAGAAAAATCATCTGATCTAGGTGTTTCTATAGAAAAATCATCTGATCTAGGTGTTTCTATAGAAAAATCATCTGATCTAGGTGTTTCTATAGAAAAATCATCTGATCTTGGTGTTTCTATAGAAAAATCATCTGATCTAGGTGTTTCTATAGAAAAATCATCTGATCTAGGTGTTTCTATAGAAAAATCATCTGATCTAGGTGTTTCTATAGAAAAATCATCTGATCTAGGTGTTTTCTATAGAAAAATCATCTGATCTAGGTGTTTCTATAGAAAAATCATCTGATCTAGGTGTTTCTATAGAAAAAATCTGATCTCTGATAGAAAAATCATCTGATCTAGGTGTTTCTATAGAAAAATCATCTGATCTAGGTGTTTCTATAGAAAAATCATCTGATCTAGGTGTTTCTATAGAAAAATCATCTGATCTAGGTGTTTCTATAGAAAAATCATCTGATCTAGGTGTTTCTATAGAAAAATCATCTGATCTAGGTGTTTCTATAGAAAAATCATCTGATCTAGGTGTTTCTATAGAAAAATTTCTATAGAAAAATCATCTGATCTAGGTGTTTCTATAGAAAAATCATCTGATCTAGGTGTTTCTATAGAAAAATCATCTGATCTAGGTGTTTCTATAGAAAAATCATCTGATCTAGGTGTTTCTATAGTAAAATCATCTGATCTAGGTGTTTCTATAGAAAAATCATCTGATCTAGGTGTTTCTATAGAAAAATCATCTGATCTAGGTGTTTCTATAGAAAAATCATCTGATCTAGGTGTTTCTATAGAAAAATCATCTGATCTAGGTGTTTCTATAGAAAAATCATCTGATCTAGGTGTTTCTATAGAAAAATCATCTGATCTAGATGTTTCTATAGAAAAATCATCTGATCTAGGTGTTTTATAGAAAAATATAGAAAAATCATCTGATCTAGGTGTTTCTATAGAAAAATCATCTGATCTAGGTGTTTCTATAGAAAAATCATCTGATCTAGGTGTTTTTAGAAAAATATAGAAAAATCATCTGATCTAGGTGTTTCTATAGAAAAATCATCTGATCTAGGTGTTTCTATAGAAAAATCATCTGATCTAGGTGTTTTCTATAGAAAAATCATCTGATCTAGGTGTTTCTATAGAAAAATCATCTGATCTTTGTGTTTCTATAGAAAAATCATCTGATCTAGGTGTTTCTATAGAAAAATCATCTGATCTAGGTGTTTCTATAGAAAAATCATCTGATCTAGGTGTTTCTATAGAAAAATCATCTGATCTAGGTGTTTCTATAGAAAAATCATCTGATCTAGGTGTTTCTATAGAAAAATCATCTGATCTAGGTGTTTCTATAGAAAAATCATCTGATCTAGGTGTTTCTATAGAAAAATCATCTGATCTAGGTGTTTCTATAGAAAAATCATCTGATCTAGGTGTTTCGTTAGTAAAATCATCTGATCTAGGTGTTTCTTTTATAAAATTCTCTGTTTTACAACAATTATACTGTAACACGTGTATTCTGTGTTTCATAAACAACCCACGACCTTGTCCTATCTGTAAAACCGTAACATGTTAATGATATGTTGTGTAAGTATTTACACAGGTGGAAGATTACTGTTCCCTAGAGCAGACGGAAACTCTAGTACCCGGTACGCTTTTAACGAGGGCAAGTTTGTGTTTTTAGTTTTCTCAAAATATTATACAAATATCGGGTAAACATATTTACACCCATGTTTTGCCATTCCAGTGGTATCAGACATTAGATTGTCGGCAGTCACGTGACTAACTTGTCGTTCCCAATTACCGATCTACCCAATACCTACGTCATATGCGTGACGTCAACATTTACATAATAGTATTCTTGTGGCTAGCATTTAACAACATAAAACCAAACCAGTTCGGGGAGTGACATCAGAAAGTGATTCTTTACCATACCAATATAAAAGTTTAAATAGGAAAAACAATTATTCCGTTACGAATATAGCTTATGTATCGGAACTTTTATCTATTTAAAAACACCGGTTAATCCCTGAACGAAAATATTTAACAAATAATCAAAAGTGTGTATAGACGCACATAACACAAAAGGTGATCTAGTGACCGGAATACACGGAACTGACCTCTCGTGGTCAAGCATTAGAAATGTCTCCTTGTAACACGGATTGAGGCAAAGTCGTGGTCATGTTTATATAAGTACCTACAGGGATAGTGTTTCCATTTCTGTAATGTTGTATGTTAATCCAATTGACCAATCAGGACGTTTTGATAAAGTGCCGAAATAAATATTTTAATTACATGGATGGATACCGTTTAGATCAATTTAACAATGCTATGAATGAATTAAGTGCGTGGTGAAGTGTGTTGTCCTATACTGAAAAGGCGAGGAATTCCCACATCGACGAATTTGACCACCGGCTATCATCAATATAGGGTTTCAACTATTTTCTATTTTCATAATTTCTTTAAATCTTTTATTTTTAGTAACTTAATCTGTAGACTTTCAAAAGACCTCAGCAAGAGGTTACAATACATTAGATATTGAAAGACACCATATTAGTTTATTATTAGCAAGTTGTCAGATTAATAGGTTTGCCTGAACCCCCTACTACTGCCAATAAAACCATCTTAACCACACGTGGTCTCGGTTCTCCTGCTCGATTAAGTTTCAAATTTCACTAAACAATACCGAATATGTCTATCCATACGGTTCCTTAGCTGATCTCTAGAAGTAATGCACTTTAATATGTTCTCACATTAAAATGCAAAACTCGGTCAGATGAAATGTATATCGGGTATAAATCGTCTCTTGTGAAAACACAGCTAGGATTATCTCTAATCTAGTATATACAGTATCTAGGAAAAGACATACAAGTGTGTTGGTGGAGAGGTTATGAGGAACAGCCACGAAAATAAAATCTGAGTGACATGATTCTCCTAAAAGAAAATGCATGTCATACCATTTCATTTGAACGATTGTATAATATTTTAGAGATCAAAACTCATATGTTTAGTAACTTTTGCTTCAATTGGAAAAATAATAGTATATCACAGGCTTAGATCTATCTATATCTCAGTTCATGATGTCTTTTAAGCTATAATGAAGACAATGAATGATCTCCCTTTATTGCCACTCTCAAGCATCCTGCGTGTCCTCATTTCTCCTTAACCAATGTGTTTACTCAGCTGGATGTGCTTGTATCTTGCTATAATTTATATACACATCAACATCTCATGTTTTTATACCTAAGCATGAACCTATTTTCTTTCTGAAATATGGTCTTATTCGCCTCGACTTTTTCTCTTAAATTCGTGACATTTCCGGACAATGACATTAATTGTCATTCCGGTTTTGAAATGCTTGTAACAGAAGTACGTTTACATTCAATAAAACATAAATTTGACATTGTAATAAGATACACGTATTAAGATCTTATCAATCATGAAGAATAGCTTCAAGTTTAAGTTATTTATATCTTCAATTCTAGAAGAGTTTGATTTCAGATAAAAATCATGTCAGAGAGAAGTCAAATAAGGATACTTAGAACAACACATATTGATTTACGCGTGTACGTTTATCGTACGTGATAGAATCCCGAGGTTATAACTCGTTTGATGTGCGTTATAGGGTCGTCAAACGTCTGAAATTCTAATAACCTTTCAATATAGACACAGTACTAGTTGGTAATATTAAACCTGTATTGGAAAATGAAATGTACATTACGAAATGGTTCAATTTGAACTCTCTCCCTTTTCCTCGTGGTAAATTTTGATAAAGAACTTTGGAATGCATTGTGTTGACGAGGTATTGTGTAGTATCACACCGACATATCACCTGATGGTAGATGAAAAGAATAGATACAATTGTGTATCTTATAAATTGCTTCATCAAAACTTTCAATAGGCACTCGATGGTAAATGTCGCGTGGGCCGATCCTAGGAATGGGGACATACCGGTCTCGCGGTTGCCTAACTCCGTGTCGCTCTCTGCTCACTAAACACCTGTGACAGTCAGTTAAGATAAACTTTTCTAACCCCTACGCCTTTATACATTCCACTCGTATCTCCCCTCCTATATTATAATGATATGCACCCGTAGAGTTACCCTGCCAAATTACGATGGAATTCCACTGTACACCGGTGTGGGCGGGATTCATTCTCCTCCTGTAAATCTCCGCTACATTCTTATGTGGACCCCCTGGTTCGTGTACAACATGTAAATACAATAAGTCGGTCAGGATGTTGCTTGTAAGCTTCTTTCGGACCCGGATCTTCAACTGTCAGATAATTCTAATAACGCAAGTTTTTGGCTGTGTTGTAAAGCGGGTCAATTTATTGAAAACATCGGATTTTCCCAATTAAAATAAATCTTACCATCTACAGTGTTTTTATTCTACAGGTTACACAAGGATAGATAATTTATCGATATGAATATTATAAAGAGAAACAGTGAAACTTAATTCTTAAGAAAGAAGCCCACAACATATAACACATTGTTGAGATGGTACGAAAGACGCACTTATAAGTGAATAATATTATTTAATACAAATTTAGTGTTAGATACAGTAAAATCAAATAACTGTATCCTACAGCTGTTTCGTCCTTCTGGGATTCGTTAGTAATGCTACATCCTACAGCTGTTTCGTCCGTCTAGGACTCGTCAGTGATGCTAAATCATACAGCTGTTTCGTCCTTCTAGGACTCGTCAATGATGCTACATCCTACAGCTGTTTCGTCCTTCTGGGATTCGTTAGTAATGCTACATCCTACAGCTGTTTCGTCCTTCTGGGACTCGTTAGTGATGCTACATACTACAGCTGTTTCGTCCGTCTAGGACTCGCTAGTAATGCTACATCCTTCAGCTGTTTCGTCCGTCTAGGACTCGTCAGTGATGCTACATCCTACAGCTGTTTCGTCCATCTAGGACTCGTCAGTGATGCTAAATCCTACAGCTGTTTCGTCCTTCTAGGACTCGTCAATGATGCTACATCCTACAGCTGTTTCGTCCGTCTAGGACTCGTTAGTGATGCTACATCATACAGCTGTTTTGTCCTTCTAGGACTCGTCAGTGATGCTACATCATACAGCTGTTTCGTCCTTCTGGGACCCATTAATGATGCTACATCATACAGTCGTTTCGTCCTTCTAGGGCTCGTCAGGGATTCTACATCCTACAGCTGTTTCGTCCTTCTGGGACTCATTAGTGAAGCTACATCATACAGCTGTTTCGTCCTTCTGGGAATCGTCAGTGATTCTACATCCTACAGCTGTTTCGTCCTTCTAGGACTCGTTAGTAATGCTACATCCTACAGCTGTTTCGTCCGTCTGGGACTCGTTAGTGATATTAATGGCCTAAAATGTGAAACTTAGGAGGTGACTGAACAAAATCTAAAGTGGTCGAAAGAAAAGTAGAAATTTAGACAGGGATGTGTACTCGCCCTATTATTCAATAAATCTTACACAATTTTTAATACGTCTGATGCTGTAGGAAGAACGTCAAGTCCACAGAGACCCATGTAACAATAAAAGAGAGTGTTTCAGAAAAAAAAGTGGATGTTTCTATTTAAGTGACACCATTTTATATTCTTCAGAACGTTAAATGCGACCGCTTACAATATATATCATCAAACTTTTTAATGTTTTATACTGCAGAGCGTTACATGATATTAAAATAACATACAAGAACAGGTTTCACCACTTCGTAAATCAGGTAAAGTTGTCCAAAATGTATACACATAAGATTTTCCTTAATATTTCTACAATTAAGTGATGCACGGTCGTGAAAAATCATTCAAATTCACGTAAAATTGTATTCATTTACATACTGGAATTAATGCAAAGTCACTTTGACAATGAACAAAATATGTAACCGAAACTGATACCGACTGATTATTATGTATAGTGTTCCATTAGTTTAGCACGCCACATTTGGAGGTCTAATGGTCACACTAAAGTATAAATAAATGTTCATGTTTATTGTATTCTGTCGTTCACAATCATAATTCTCTTTAATTCTGAGGCTATGGATGAAGTGCTTCATCACGATATCTGCCGCAGTCGCCAAAACGAACGTGATGCAATGTTAAGAAGACATTGACGTAATTATTTACACAAACTATGACTCTCTCGAAAACTTTTTTACCCCAATATTTTGACTTAAGCATAGATAAATGTAGATAATTATCCTTATGTAGAACTAACAACGCCAGTAATATGTACCCATTTCATGGTGAGATGGTTAACAAAATTGCTCGGTATATCAAACAATGCTTTTTTAATCAGAAATTTACTCGAGGTAAATCTCCCAACTACAAAAGAAGATGAAATAAACAAGAATAGCTACTTAAAATAATAAAATAACAACAATTAAGGATAACAATAAAACCAAGTGGCAATGTCAAAACACGAAGTTTGTCTTTAGAAGTGCATTTCAGTTACGGTTTCTGTAGGAAAGATTTCAGACAGCAGATACTAATGGTCGTATAATCAAACCAAATCATTTTTTTATTACTTTAAAGTTTAACGTAAAGTGTACATGCATTTTTAAGGTCAATGAGAACATTGGAAAGTAATATTGTAATAAATATGTCATTCAAATACATGCTTAATCACACAAAACCAACAGCAATCTATGAAGCACGCACTATACAACGTGTATACCTGTTTTCATATAGTTAATGTTACTCCAATTTTACATCCAATGCATCACAAAAAGCAAAAAAGGCGCTTATCCTTCGGGACCTGCTGATTTTAACCTTCCTTGGACTTTTTCTAGTGTATCAGTGTATATGTTTTTATTCTAACTGAACAAGTACACATTTTAACGCGGTAAAATTGATACAAAAAATCTTACTCAAAACTCAAATTCAATAAAACTGACAAAACATGAACAAAAGAAATATTTCCACGATGTTTCCTACAAATGTACATGGAAAATAAGATCAGGTGTTCCGGAAGAGTAAACGTCTTTTGCTTCTTTGATGACACCCGCCATGTAAACCTTGATCGATCCAAGTAAACATGAACATTGACGCACGTAAACGTGTATTTTTGTGATGATGGCACACATTCATTTTCATGTTTTTTTTTGCTAAAAAAAAATCCCTCGCCCCTCTGTCCTCGTATATACTAATTTTTGTTCAGTATGTTTGGTTCTCTGCATATCTGTAGTATCAGGGTTTTATGAATTTGTTCCAGTACTTTTTAAAGGCTTAAAAAATCAAACCGTAAGCGCACGACGCACAATGTCGAACACAAAAAACGGACCACAACACTAAAACCAATCTATAACGATCTAATAAGCACGACAAGCTGTTTCATCTCCTATAAGTTGAGGACATTATATTTATAGGTGTATGGTAGAAACAATCAAATGTTACATATGTTCGATCAAAAAATGCTTACACCTGAGACACAGACAGCTTCAGGATGATAGGTAACGGCCGCTCCTTCGTTAATTGTGCCCTAATGATATCCCTTATTAAGCTTAAGGATCTGAACGATCCACAATGATATAAACATACCAATACATACCTGGCAAAAGATGTGATTCCAGTACCTGTAATCAGAATAGAGGATTATTTATCTGGATAAACATAAAATACATCAATCAAAATAACTTTAAACATCACGTTGAACTAAGCATTCACCCGACACTTCAATCTTTATAAATGAATATATATATCAACATGCCATTATAATCATAATCCAAACTCGCATTCAATCAGTCTATATTGAATTATGAACAAAAGGAAGAAAATTCACGGATACAAGGAGAAAAGACTGAGTGTTTCGGAAAAGAAAGCGTCTTCTGCTTCATCGACGGCACCCGCAAAGCAAATGTTGGTCATGTCGCATTCTCAAACGAGAACAAGGTAATACAAAGTAATACATGATATGAGACACGGGCACAATGAGAGCAGTTGATAAATATGTGTGTTTCTGTTTATAAGTGCTCTGTCTACAAGATCGGACAAAGTGATAAACACAAAGTACGTTTTAGGGAATACTGATCAAGCATTTGGACCCATAGATGAACCAAAATCCATAGCCAATATTTTTTTTATCTCAGTATATTTCAAGACCTCATAAAATGACCACAAATACGAAACAAACCCGGTTATCTGATATTTTCAAGACATAACTGAATTGTTAGCGGATGTTACTGTTTTTGTTTAGAACAGGATAGCTAACAGTCCTTTAGTATCTGTAGAGTTTTATGTTTGCTCCTTCAATTCTCCTTTAATATAAAATGAGAGTGGAAAGTAGATGGATTTAAATATATTCCGACATATATCTGTTATTACTTGTCCTTCTCTGTGTCTGGGTGTTGTTTAATTTACAAGCTCGTGCACGGACTTCTAATGTGTGCGATATACGCATCGCTACCTACAAATAAAACGGTTCTTTTCTTCATTCCACATAATTATACCTCACACGAGAAACTGTAATCAATCGATAATACCTACCAGCATGCAAGACAATAGTAATGTCTAGCTTGTACTGTAGTGCCACCTAGCGGGAAAATCATCAGCGACATTAGGAATAACAGATTACGTAAATTATGAGCTAGTTTGTATTGTTCATTGTCGTTGTGAAACATTTTACATTCCATGTAAAATTGGAGCTTAAAAGAGTTATAAAAGATAAACTATTGAAAGACACGCCAAACGCATGTTTATCACGATGTAACGCTCTTGTTGGGCAAGAAGTAGAAAGTGCTACAAAGCGTTCGATATGAAGGACAGAGACAAACCTCACAGAATGCTGTCTTTGAATAGCTTCGGTGATTTTATGATGTGTGATAAGTAAATATAGCTTTCCTGTCACTTAACAATTGATAAAATCTTTTCCATAAACTTTTTTATCATGAGAAATATTTAACAACAAAACATTCATCGTATACCTCATTTGAAATAGACTTGATTATATTGCGTTTTATAATAAACATTCTGACAGTTACTTACTCGCTGTCAGTGGCGCGAGACCCACCCGGGGGTATTACTTACAGGCACTGACACAGTAAACACAACGCCATCAATTATCAAATACCTAACATTCTATGAAAAATATATCCTAGATGTTATCTCGTAGTCCTCATCACCTGTCATCCGAGGACTGTGGAGAAGGTCAACACAATACTATGACTGACTCATATTTCTTACTGAATTGCACAACCAACCGAAATATAAGACTAGATATACATACCAAGGTCAGATACCAGTGTAGTGATTCCAAATTAACGTCATAGGTATACTACTAATGTTGTATTAGGTTAAATGATTTACCTGATTAGGATGGAGTAACACCTAGATCCTTGGAGATGATTACACGTAACATGGGATATTGAATCCGAAATTTTCATGATTTTTTTTTCTGCTAGACACATGTACAGAAGTATATTGTATATAGATTAATATACAATATTAAACTTATTTTTTTCTACAATTTACTTTTAAAGAAGATCTTGCATTCTTCTAAATAGTTTAGTATTGCGTTTACTAGTGTTGTTTGTAGATAATTATTGAAGATATAATTGCCGTTGTAAAAAGAGCTCTTTAAACCATTTGCAGGTAATGACTCGAATTAAGTGAAAACTGGACCATTAGAAATTTATCATTAACCTTGTCATTCAACTCCATTACAAAGAAGTCCAGTAGACAGATGACGGTCAATAAAATATGTGCCGTACCGTAGCAAAAGTGTAATTTATCCCAGGATCGTTAGCTTTATGTGCCGTAAAATTTGAATCGTTTCCAAGATCAGTTTTTCAATAATCAAAGATTTAAGTTGAAATCAAAGTTAAGATTTCAAAGTTATTTTCATATTTCTTAAATTGTAATTTATCTATAACATTTATTTTCCAATCTTTAGTTTGAAATCTTCTGCGATATTTGTACAAAAAGAGCACAACTAGAAAATAACACAGAATTCTTATGTCACGATTCCTTCTGAAGTTTGGAGGCAACACGACGTGTACCAACACTAGGTGTGCGCTAATAGTAATGGAGAAACAGTATATAGAAGAAACTTTTTGGAAATGTGCTGTATTATATTTCCTTGCGCGATATGAAGTAAGATGTTCCTCATGGGCGTGAAAATGCCAAGTGGTTCTGTTGTTGTTTACCTTGTTCTCATTTAAGCACGTGACATTATTTAATTGGATGTTCCAAGATTTGCCTGGCAGGTGTCGGCGAGGAAGCAGTCAGAAGGCGCTTAACTTTCTGGAACATTTTCTTCGTACCTATTCATTGGTCTCCGTGTAAACCCCGTATTATGTTCCGGATCGAAAGATCGGAGCATATTGCTTTTGTGTTGTCAATTTATTTTGCTGTTTGTCTGTGTGTCTGTTGTCAATTTTAACCTTGCATTTAACTTTGCACTGTAAGAGAGCTTTCATATTGGGCATGTGTGTTCCTTGTGACAAGACCTTTCCGGCGGCGACCATGTGACCTAAACCGTGACGTTTGACCTACATTTGAAAATCTTAACATCGGTCAGGAGTACTGAACTAAAGCTGTCAAATAATTCCCATAATGAAGACATAAGTGAAGTGTGCATGCCATTAGCAAATCCTAGGGCATAGTGTTTCATAAAAACATCTTGCTATTTACATATTAACCTTGTTTTCTCTATTTCTAGTTTACATCGCCATTTTGTTTACATGTCCACATTTTCTTATTTGTTTTCTTAATAATTATTGCCATTACATATATACAACTTACATCAATTGTGTTTCACATGTGTGCAAGAAATATTGAAATGAGTAAAGGTATATACTTTGAATGTTTTTACTAGATGGACTACCAATACGAAATATCTGAGTTGTACGTGAACCATCGACAATTTAGCTTCGTGTTCAAACATGATTAATACAGAATAATTTGATAGCAAATAACATATTTTATAGCCAAATCCATAGTAACCCAGCAAAGATTGATAAATAATAGTAGTAATTAAAGTTTACAGACAATCAGTTGCAGGTCGGCCAAGCATTACTTCACAGGTGGACAACTTTCAGACCAGATATCACACACTGATAACCAACCCATACCGTATTCAGGTAAGATTTATCGAGAATGTTTTCTTTCATTAACTTGTCACTCTGCTAAGTAAAAGATCTAGCTGAAAGGAATGTAAGGGAGGGTACCTGCTGGTATTGTGACTGGACAGTGTGATCCTTGGAACGAGATGAATGGAATTACATTTGTTTAGTAAACACGTATGACCCTTTCCTCAACTCTTACTTCGTTTCATCAGATTACTCAGAAACAAAGTTTGTCCCAGAAACAATCGGTGTGAAAAATACGTTTGTCCATTGTGAAATCTCGTTTAAGGATGTCTAAATACGTAACAGACCCGATGGTGACTTTCTCGTATTGTTTACAAACAATATCAGACAGGAAAATATGTCAAAAAGTCAACCTAATCTCGTCAATGATTCTAATTTAAGAAAGTATACGTTACAAGAAGCGGTAATGAATCTCATAGCTACAAAGCTACCAAGCACAACACACAGGAAATGGAGCTAGTGTCCTTGACCAAGTTGAAGGTTATGACATAGATGCATTTAAATTGTTCTGATGGTATTCTAGATGTTTCATATCTTATTGTCATTTTTATTAAACATGCATATGTACACCTGTTACCACAAAGGAAATAATTCATCTGTCTGTGCCCTTCTCCCGTTACAGATGGTCCGGTTATCCGGAAGTGTTTTTTTTTTTTTACTTTCATATTCGACCTCGACAGCAGTGTAGCCGGATATCAAATCATCTGTATCATCAGTTGTATTTAAGTGGAAAAATTAAAAGTACTATTCGATAACCATTGCCATTCAGTTAACAGTCTTATACGAAAACATGTGCAAAATCTATTCACTGCTTAAATCACAAGAGCACCAACATATTGCTTGTTAGTTTCAAAGAAATTCCTATTTCTTCTTTTAAATTTAATGAAAAAAGACTTATTTTGATGAACACTATTTGGCAAGTCGTTTAAACTGAAACAGGCTTACTTGGCGAGCGTTTCAATATTTATTGCACACATATGAAACACAATCGATGTGAGTTGTATATATATATAATGACAATAATTGTTTAAAAAAAACAAATAAGAAAATGTGGACATGTAAACAAAATGGCGATGTAAACTAGAAATTAAAAAAAACAAGAATAATATGTGAAGAGCAAAATGTTTGTATGAAAACTATGCCCTAGGATTTGCTAATGGCATGCACACTTCACTTATGTCTTTATTGTGGAAATTATTTGACAGCTTTAGTTCAGTACTCATGACCGATGTTAACATTTTCAAATGTAGGTCAAACGTCACGGTTAAGGTCACATGGTCGCCGCCGGAAAGGTCTTGTCAAAAGGAACACACATGCCAAATATGAAAGCTCTCTTACAGTGCAATAATTATGTGCAAGGTTAAAGTTGACAACGGACAGACAAACAAACTGACAAACAGACAAATAAACAAACAAAAAACATATACCGTTATCTCTCGATTCAAAAATAAATTATAATATCAGAAGATTAATGGAACGCAAGTTTACTAATTTGGGGCTGTTGCAAGTGTTAATAGTGAGCAGACGAAACACTATGGTTCTTAGGTAAATGTGTAAAGGTATGTAACGGTGTCTCTTTTTAAAGCGATGATGTCAGAAAGAAAATGTAATCAATTTCATGTTGTCAAAAATTTGTTTATCACAAATTATTTTTAAAACAAAAACAAAATTGAACAAAAAATTTAGACATATTACCGCAATATCTGGTATTAAACAAAATTTTTTAAAAATGCGTTTTTTTATGAATATTCTGTTTACATTTTTATTTTTGATCTAATTTAAATTACGTAAATGTACTTATAAAACCTTGCCATTGGATGACAGAGTTGACAAAGATATCCTGTAAAGAGTCAATTACCTGTTTCAAACTTTAGATTGTCTTCAGGTGTGCGTGCGGGTATTCAGGTGGTCTGCAGTAATTATAGAACACTTTCTCGTTCATCACTCAAGCTAGATTACTGGTGCACTTAACATTCTTTAAATAATCTACATTTCGATACACACATATGTTTAGTCTCGTCAATCACTACCTTTTTATACATATAATACAAAGACTTATGAAATTATTTAAACAATTAAGCCATTGTTTCCAGAAAAGTTTACACAGTTTAACGGCTGGAGTAATAACAAAACCTACAGAATGGGACAAATGGACCAATGGTGTCGGATTGACTACATTTGACAGCAGTATGTTAACGACAGCTCTGATAGAATGACACAACTACATAAAAATGTTTTAGTATTTATCAGGGACAAAGAGGATCGATACAAAACACAACCTTCGTTTTAGTACTTACCTGGAATAAAGAAGAACTGACAAAAGATAGAAAGTCTTTAAATATCCACAGATAACATCACAGAGTAAAAATGACACATATTTCACATAAACAGTTATGGTAAACATTGTGCTGATATAACTAAAAGTGATGTTATGATACTTTAAGTAAAATGTGTCAAACAAAACCAACAAATAATAAGGTGTCCCTGGGTAAAATGTGTTTTAAAAACAACACAAATTATAACCAGCTAAACTAAAGCTTGTACAAAAGACACACAAGTGAATAGCACCATTTCATAATTAAGAGTGAGATAAAGTAGCGCCAAAGAATGAAGTAAACTGCATCATACAGCTGTTTCGTCCTTCTAGAACTAAAGCTTGTCAGTAATGCCATGGGCCTTAATTTTGAAGCCTAGGAGAAAAATGTGTCTTCAGAACACGAATTATAACCAACAACTGTGTTCATAACTTTAGTGTTACGATGATAGTGAGACATCAATCTAGGGAGGCTAAAATGTCTTTATCAAGAGAACAGTACACAGCAGAGAAGTCTGAGAGATTCAATGGAAAGGGAACTTCATGTCATCAAACCACGACTGAGCAGATCGATGGCAATACTGAATATATCATCGATTAGGAGGACACGAAATCAAACTGATCAAAGCTGGATCAAATAATTTCATTATAGATCTCTTTACATCGGCAGTAAATCCGAATACATTGGCACAAGAAATAATACACGAAGATTAAACACCTGTTGAAATGATACACGAAGATATGTACACCTGTTGAAATGATACACGAAGATATATACACCTGTTGAAATGATACACGAAGATATATACACCTGTTGAAATGATACACGAAGATTAAACACCTGTTGAAATGATACACGAAGATATATACACCTGTTGAAATGATACACGAAGATTAAACACCTGTTGAAATGATACACGAAGATATATACACCTGTTGAAATGATACACGAAGATATATATACCTGTTGAAATGATACACGAAGATTAAACACCTGTTGAAATGATACACGAAGATATATACACCTGTTGAAATGATACACGAAGATATATACACCTGTTGAAATGATACACGAAGATTAAACACCTGTTGAAATGATACACGAAGATATATACACCTGTTGAAATGATACACGAAGATTAAACACCTGTTAAAATGATACACGAATATTAGACACCTGTTGAAATGATAAACGAAGATATATACACCTGTTGAAATGATACACGAAGATATATACACCTGTTGAAATGATACACGAAGATATGTACACCTGTTGAAATGATACACGAAGATATGTACACCCGTTGAAATGATACACGAAGATATGTACACCTGTTGAAATGATACACGAAGATATGTACACCTGTTGAAATGATACACGAAGATTAAACACTGGTTGAAATGATACACGAAGATATATACACCTGTTGAAATGATACACGAAGATATATACACCTGTTGAAATGATACACGAGGATTAAACACCTGTTGAAATGATACACGAGGATTAAACATCTGTTGAAATGATACACGAAGATATATACACCTGTTGAAATGATACACGAAGATTAAACACTGGTTGAAATGATACACGAAGATTAAACACTAGTTGAAATGATACACGAAGATATATACACCTGTTGAAATGATACACGAAGATATATACACCTGTTGAAATGATACACGAGGATTAAACACCTGTTGAAATGATACACGAAGATATATACACCTGTTGAAATGATACACGAAGATTAAACACTGGTTGAAATGATACACGAAGATATGTACACCTGTTGAAATGATACACGAAGATTAAACACCTGTTGCTCGTATAACATAGTATCATAAATCTTCCGTCGTTCGTAATTTATTCGTTATCAATTACATGAGAAAAAACAACTATAGAAAACTTTAAAGGACAAGCCAATTTCTTATTGATTTTGTTTTATATTGGGGCTCTGGTAAAGGATTTCATTTTAAAGGAAAAAAACCTCACCAGCATTTCAAAATAATGCAAATATAGAGTGTAAATCAAGGACTGTGGCTTCGTCTGACCAGTTAATTGGTACGTAGACTACACAGTAATTAGCCCCCAGAGATCAATCTCTTATTACATATTTTTTCTATCAGATATTTGTACTTTTGAATGCTTTGAAGTATAAATCGGTGTGTGTACTGTTGAATAATCCTATTTCTGAGGTGTGTGTGTCTTGTTTGGAAGACGTACTCTAAGTAACAGAAACAAACAAGAACTGTTGCGGTAGCAGAAAGATAAAACCGTGACCCACATATCCGACAAAGGATACCAAACATTCATCATAACGCGATCTGTGTCGATGACAGCCTAAGACACATCTCTGATATCCTCTGATGATTGATAAGGTTACATTGTATCAATCTAACAAAGGCTAGACAACTTGAGAATAGGAATTCTATAGTCTTCTGCTATACGATAGTGGTGTTTGTAGGAGTGCCAAAAGTACACCGTAAATGATAGATAATTATCCCTATAGGTAATACAGCTATGGTATCTATACCGGCGTTTACACACAGCATACCTTAGTCTATAACACTTACAATCCAAGATCACATGTCGAGAACGATACAATTTAAAATCAATACGCTTTTCTTTATGGCAAAAACCATCAAAAAAAACAAGGGAGAAGGTTAAAAACGACAATTTTCGGGAGAAGTCATCAAATATATAATGTTCGTGAAAATAATATATTTTCTTCTGAAATTTGATCTGATTTATCTGATCAACTAACTACACTCACTATCGGCCTGGTTCTTTCGACGGCACTATTGTGCATTCATATGTTAAAAATTTATTCATTTTAATGTTATAGTAATTGTTGTCAGTGTTGATTATTAAATATAATTTTTCACTTATGATTAATTACAGTTAATGTCAATCATTATTGTTACTGTCCAGTTGTGTATCGTGTTTTATGATAGCGTTTCGTCAACTCTTTGTATTCAGCATACCGAGTATTCTGTGTTTTGTGATGTTATTATAATAAACAACTTTGTGTGTTATTTATCTGTATTTAAATTATCTAATTTTTTATACTTCTAACTTTGTACTTATTTTGATTATAAGATGATTAAGTCCGTAAGTGATTAATTCAATTAATATCGTCATGTAAATTTTGATTGTTTCCTTGACTCCGTGCCCTTCAACAACCAAATATATAGAAATTAAATTTGTAAAACACGAAAACAAATTTTGATTCTTAATTAAGATTTACTTTTGTAACGTTGACATGTTTGACACTGAAGTATAACAACAGAAACATATTGGTTGTCTGTATATGTGCTTATTTGCATAATAAATCTTATTAGTGAAAACATTAATTGAATAAAAAATAAGACAAATGGCAATAATTAAATCGGTAGTTCCTAGATCAATGGCGTATTAATAAAAGTTAGTCCGTGAATTATTTATGAAGCAGTACGAATCTCTACAAAGTATTTAACATGACAATTACCTATCAACATCACGCTCCGACCAACATTGAATGTCAAACTCTATCTCATCAACCGTGTTGTTTTCTTTTCTTCTTGGCTTTTTTATGTGATGTCAAGACATGTCAAAGGTCAAAATGAAGACATATCACGCCAACTTCGTCAATAAGAGTAATTAAAAGGTGAATGTGCCTCATTATTGGTAGTCAGCAGGACACGGTTGTTCACCATTGAAAATATCAACCCCTTAAATCACTGAATCACAGAACAGACATTAAAAATGTTTGGGATTATACCATAAATATCATATGTACACGAACATGGGCCATTACAGATGTTACGAAATTCAGTTTTATAAAACCTCTGTAAAGCTCATCGGTTGAAATGCGATATATATGTCTGGTGATTAAGGACGGTCCCAGCACGTCTATAAGTGTCGTACATTTACATATCTCTCACTTGCTGCTATTTACATCTTCAAGGGTTTCCTGTTTCGTCAATATAAGAATGTGCGATATCATCTTTCAAACATTTTATTTAAATTTTGAAATTTTGATGCATTTTCTTTCGCGGACATAACTTCTTATAGATCTGTATCTTGCACTTTACTTTATACAAACTATTCCCGTGTGTGATTTTATCTCCAGAGCAAACGAACCAATCACCTGTCATCCTTGCATGTACAGTAATAAAATCCCCTTTTATGTGTTGTAAGAAAAAATAGATTTATTTAAAATGAATAGTTCCTGAATTCTGTAGATACAAACAAATAAAAGACTAGTTTTATCAAATCAGTCGCCATGCTAGGTAAATCGTGTCTTGTTTTTCTTCTTCAAACCTGGTCCGTAAAACGAGGATGATTTCACTGTGTATACAAATTTACTAGAACTAATTTAAAATCTTCACCATTAACAAAGGTGTTATGTGTGCAACATCGATGTGTGAAAATATAAAAGCAAAATGTAAATTATTAACGTTTTTTCCAAACCTGTTTATCAAGCACAGGTGTTGTTCTTCAAATGTTCTGAAAGCATAAATCTTATATAACATTACACTTAAATCGAAATTTACAATTGGCAGGTCATGGTATGAACATGTGTAGGAATGTCTAACCTTCCAACACAGAAGTATTGACATTTAAGTTACAATAAATGTTAGAGGGTAACAATTTCATGTCTGTCAGTACTAGTGTGGCAGACTCTTTCAAGTTCGTGCTTTGATCAATCACTGGTGCACACGTGATAGCCTCCCAACGTTCTGGAGCCGGGATCATCACTTCACGGCGGCACAGGTCGGCTGCAGTTAACCAGTTTATTTTCTTGTAAGAAACAATTGTCTCTTGCACTAGTCGGTATTCCTAAATTAACTATATGTCGTAGTTTTATAATTATAAAGTTATCACGCGCCTGTTATGACGTTATATAGCCGATACAGCTCTACAATATATTCCATCGTGTATGACATCTTGATACCAGACAAATGACATCATGCCGATGTGACGTCAAACCCGAGAAAATACAAATATGTCAACAGAATCATAATTCAAAATATGGCAAAATATGAACAACAGAAATCACACTGAAGGGAGGACCAGGCTTTCCAGAAGCGTAGGCGTCTTCTGCTTCATCGCCATGTAAATCTTGGTCAATGCGAGTAAGTTATGTCACTTTCTCATATAAGAACATGATTAACAACAACGTAACCAACAGGTATAACAAGCATCAAACACATCCACCTTCATTTCACCATTTCCCAATTAGATCAATATGACGATCGTAAAACTTCCTTATCATATTTATCAACCTGCATCTTTTGAAACCCTGTGTTCCGAGTCTGTCAGTTGACAAGAAAATCATGATACTGAGAATAAGCCCTTAAAGCCCTCTAATCATTGCGACATGTAAACCCCTCCCCCTTTTAAAATTGGCCACGTGACCACTTTTTTTGTGAAAATAATCATCATCACACTAAGACACCTCAGTCAAATACAAAATAGTGACTTGATATGTTTGTATTCATAAAGGAAGAAAAAATGGGCTACGCCTCGTATCAGACCCTGACAATTTGCTATTTTGTAATTGTATCGACAAATTTCTTTAACTTTATAACCTAAAGATATTCTTAAGTTCTCACTGTTTAAGTACGTACATGATTCGATCTAAAATATCATTGCTTCCTCTCTCACCCGAAATCCTGGATCTGCCCCAGATCAGTATATCTGAAAGTGAAGTTAAGGTATTTGTCACCAGTTTTGACAGGCTATATAAACTATTTACAACATACATCTGTATGTACTGTGTCTCTGTATAAAACATACATCTGTATGTACTTTGTCTCTATATAAACTATTTACAACATACATCTGTATGTACTGTGTCTTTATATAAAACATACATCGGTATGTACTGTGTCTCTATATAAAACATACACCTGTATGTACTGTGTCTCTCTCTTCGATAAATTTCAGCTCCGTATTAAAACAGAAGTAAGGAAAGAGGACTGTCGTAGACATATGTGAAGATCATTTTTCCACAGAAAGATTCCTCGATCAACTTTATTTAGAATCTCAACAGTGATTATCCAGTGATATGACTGTAAAACATACATCTGTATGTACTGTGTCTCTATATAAAACATACATCTGTATGTACTGCGTCTCTGTATAAACTATGTAAAACATACATCTGTATGTACTATGTCTCTATATAAAACATCTGTATGTACTGTGTCTCTATATAAAACATACATCTGTATGTACTGTGTCCCTATATAAAATATACATCTGTATATACTGTGTCCCTATATAAAACATCTGTATGTACTGTATCTCTATATAAAACATACATCTGTATGTACTTTGTCTCTATATAAACTATTTACAACATACATCTGTATGTACTGTGTCTCTGTATAAAACATACATCTGTATGTACTTTGTCTCTATATAAACTATTTACAACATACATCTGTATGTACTGTGTCTTTATATAAAACATACATCTGTATGTACTGTGTCTCTATATAAAACATACACCTGTATGTACTGTGTCTCTCTCTTATAAATTTCATATTAAAACAGAAGTAAGGAAAGAGGACTGTATAGACATATGTGAAGATCATTTTTCCACAGAAAGATTCCTCTGTATCAACTTTATTATAGAATCTCAACAGTGATTATCCAGTGATATGACTGTAAAACATACATCTGTATGTACTGTGTCTCTATATAAAACATACATCTGTATGTACTGTGTCTCTGTATAAACTATAAAACATACATCTGTATGTACTATGTCTCTATATAAAACATCTGTATGTACTGTGTCTCTATATAAAACATACATCTGTATGTACTGTGTCCCTATATAAAATATACATCTGTATATACTGTGTCCCTATATAAAACATCTGTATGTACTGTATCTCTATATAAAACATACATCTGTATGTACTTTGTCTCTATATAAACTATAAAACATACATCTGTATGTATTGTGTCTCTATATAAAACATACATCTGTATGTACTGTGTCTCTATACAAAACATACATCTGTATGTACTGTGTCTCTATATAAAACATCTGTATGTACTGTGTCTGTATAAAACATACATCTGTATGTACTGTGTCTCTATATAAAACATACATCTGTATGTACTTTGTCTCTATATAAACTATAAAACATACATCTGTATGTACTGTGTCTCTATATAAAACATACATCTGTATGTACTGTGTCTCTATATAAAACATACATCTGTATGTACTGTGTCTCTATATAAAACATCTGTATGTACTGTGTCTCTGTATAAAACATACATCTGTATGTACTTTGTCTCTATATAAACTATTTACAACATACATCTGTATGTACTGTGTCTTTATATAAAACATACATCGGTATGTACTGTGTCTCTATATAAAACATACATCTGTATGTACTGTGTCTCTATATAAAACATACATCTGTATGTACTGTGTCTCTGTATAAACTATGTAAAACATACATCTGTATGTACTGTGTCTCTATATAAAACATACATCTGTATGTACTGTGTGTCTATATCAAACATACATCGGTATGTACTGTGTTTCTGTATAAAACATACATAGGTATGTACTGTGTCTCTATATAAAACATACATCTGTATGTACTGTGTCTCTATATAAAACATACATCGGTATGTACTGTGTCCCTATATAAAACATCTGTATGTACTGTGTCTCTATATAAAACATACATCTGTATGTACTGTGTCTCTATATAAAACATACATCTGTATGTACTGTGTCTCTATATAAACTATGTAAAACATACATCTGTATGTACTGTGTCTCTGTATAAACTATGTAATTCATACATCTGTATGTACTGTGTGTCTATATCAAACATACATCTGTATGTACTGTGTCTCTATATAAACTCTGTTAAACATACATCTGTGTGTACTTTGTCTCTATATAAACTATGTAAAACATAAATCTGTATGTACTTTGTCTCTATATAAACAATGTAAAACATACATCTGTATGCACTGTGTCTCTATATAAAACATACATCTGTATGTACTGTGTCTCTATATAAAACATACATCTGTATGTACTGTGTCTCTGTATAAAACATACATCTGTATGTACTGTGTCTCTATATAAAACATACATCTGTATGTACTGTGTCTCTATATAAACTATATAAAACATACATCTGTATGTACTGTGTCCCGACAAAAACTATTTACAACATACATCGGTATGTACTTTGTCTATATACAAACTAAGTGATGTAAACCGTTGCCCTAGATTGGTCAGTAGGGGTCATAACTAAGGGGAAATAACTGACGTCACAATGAACATTTCATCAGATGTATTACCGTAATATTGTACTTGACTGTTCATGTTATGTTCAGTGTAAATATAACCATTTGTATTGGCCTGTTCCACTACTATAATGAGGGTAATATATTATAATCATTACTGTAATATCATAATTGACCAGTCCATCATATATATGAGAAAACATTTTTATAAGATGACAGAATACGAAAGCTTCTGGAGAAATAAAGAGCATGTATCACTATAAATATCTAATTCTTCACTCAACTGATTCAACATAAAGCAAAATGTGTCTTCAACTGGAAAAAATATTTATCAAAAATCCACATGATCTGTCATCATTATTCAAATAAAAAAGTACATGTGATCATCAAAGTAAATATGAAGTCAGAAATTATCCTACATATGGTTTTTTTATATATATGTCCGTAAGGTATGTTCTCGCGTCAGTGGGTTATTTAACTCAAACTCCACAGGGTACGTCACCATATTTGTTAAGGCGTTATCCCTCAGCGAAACGACAAAGAGACTACTTGAGTATCGGAGACACCGAAACAAAAGGAAAGACAACACAAACACAGAAAGCCCTCTAAAATGAGAGAGAAATAGAAGCATTAAACAAGAAAGACATAACCGTTCCCTTACTGGGTCCCATTATGGTCCGGTTCATGCACAGTGCACGTGCTTTATCCCTCTAATTTGGTGCATCATAACGCATTTGTCCATAGATTATCTATGGAGAAGCATGACAAATATCAAAGTTAATATAATAAACAAAATATGCGGTAATAAGACTCAAGAAATTGTCACCATAGAGACGTCTTAGCGTGAGAAAATGACACACGTAAAAAGATAAATAAAAAACGAAATCGGTTAATTACTTTTTTGACCCTTTCAACCAGACTGAACGCCGAACGTACTCGGATTTCAATTAACCTGCATTCAGATTGCAATACTCAATTGACTGAATTAAGTTTTCGAGAAGTGTATTTTTTTTATTGATATATGTAATTACTGTCAGTTTTTAGATTCTCCAAACATGTGTAGAGCCAATGTTAAGCGTGAGATCATAGCGTGGATATTTCCATTTTGTTGTTTAACGATAATTGTTGTGTTTGTGCTTGTTTTTTTCCTTAGACAAAACATCTCTTTCAACACTTACAGCGACACTTTATGTGAGTAGTGTCATAAATGTATATTTATTTAGTTGATGCCGATAGCGAAATTCTCGATACGGTCTGGTGATGTTGTTGTCGCGTCTTTTTCACATCGTTTCAGATTTTATTAAACAAATCAGGTTACAGCATTTAAATAATAAAAAATCTAAAGTATTAAGGGTAAGTTTAGAATACATGCATCATCTGTATAAACGCATTGTCAGCTTACAACCGGTCATTTGTTGAACTTCATACCTTACGGCCCATTAGGATGTCAAAAAAACCATAAACACAAAACATACCATACTTGATAGACATCACATGCTACATAAACGTAACTCTTCTGCTGTGATAATCAAATTAACGTCATGTTCTAACAGAAGTGATCAAGCTAACATCCTTTACTCGTTGTGTATTTTGCATTAGGTGCAACACCTGTTCAATCCTTATATCTTCTCTATAGTACATTTCAATACAACTGAATTAAAACAGCTTAATTACTCAAGTTGAATTGATGCTTTGTACACATTGTTTATTTGTACAGCTGTATCATAAGCCAACTCAAACGGACCGTGAAGCTGCAGTATATATATATGATCATGTGATCAGATCTCACGCTCGACCGGTTTTCTATGTATCAGACACCCGCAATTCTCACAGCTGGACTAATTCTCTTCAATTAATACCATTTATGATTTCAAAATGATTTTTCGAGGGCAAAATTAAAAAGAAATGTGGACGAAAAGGACCAATTTCTAAAAATAGATACATATATCAAATGAATTTTCTTGTTTTTCATTAACACTTTGATGTGAAAGGCAACAATGTTCTTCGCTGAGGAGTGATTGGACAGGTTTGTATCTAAATATTTTTTAAAAGGTTGCCGACTGTATGCAACTTTTTCATGAATACTTGCCTTCAACTAGTGTTATTGGGATAACCTGGTGTAATCTGGCTGTAGTAGAGAATTGGGTATCGTTCATAGTAATCTACTATATCACACGTGGTCCAGAGGTGATGTACGATCAAACACTTAAATGGCCACATCAAATTTACTAATCTTATGCCCCATTACCCATGTATCCCTTTAACACTCGCCATTACTTCTGAAACCCACTCCACATCACAGTAGAGAGGTGAACGGTCCCTTCACCGATTTGACCTTATACTTGTTACAAACATAAAAGGTCAAATGCCCACTAGTCAGCAGAACTATTGAAATTCAATAGTAAATTGACAATTTAACCCAAACCATGGACCTTTAGGTATATTAAATCTATACTGTCTGACATATTAGTTCTATAGACAACGTAGAGAGACTAGAATTTTCGGTATTATACGTTTCTGTCCAAACCAACAGATAATAATGTCATACTCATTGATCAGTAGTAAGCACCAAACTAAATAATCTTTTCGTTATCACTGCCATCAAATAGCACTTATGTTCTCGACAAGGCCAACATCTAAAACACATATATCCCACGTTCCAGGGACGTGCGTGATCCAAACAGATATATAATTGAGAAGTATTAAAGACATTGTGACCCAATTTGGTTCCGGAAGTGATGTTTGTATTATATATTACTTCAATAACGAGTCATTATGGTCAGATCCTTCCAGCATTTTAACTGTATTGAATGACGATTTAGAGAAAAGTAAATGCACCGCCTAAAACTTTATTACACACAAAACTAAAAACCAATACGATAAAATATGAACGAGCATTTAAGCCTATCACCTGATTTACGGATGAAATTTTATCCGCACCAATGCCAAAATATATGTATAGCTCTCCTCCCATAAGAATTAATGTTTTCAACTGCTAACAAGCGTATTTCCTCGGCAAGCAGTAGTTGAAGGGAAGTAACTCTAATAGCTATATGAAATATTACTAAAAGTATCTTGTACCGAACAAATAAAAAAAACTTCAAATCAGCTTAAATTACGAATTTAATTAATATTTTTATAATTGTTAAACTTCATGAAAATATAATGTATATTTCAGCAAATAGACATGCAACATGATGGTTTATAAGTCATTGTTTTCATTCCATAGGTTTCTAATGTTCATTATGGAACATGTCACAGAATTTTGGATTTTGGAGAAAGAAACTGGCAAGCTACATTATGTAAATTGAAGCACTGAATTCTTTCTCTGAAATGTAATATGATGCATTCAATCATTAAGACAAATTAGCACTGATATTTTTTCCTTGTCACCATTGGTAATTGATAATGTTACTGCTGGTCTGAGATGTGCATTAAATTGCCCTGTATCCATATCATTACTGGTATACAGTATAAAATACATAGTATATTACGTTAAACCTCCAGTGACTGGTTTTATAACTGGCTAAGTAATTAAATTTTATCTCCCAATTTTTCCAATCATTATCTAAATTAATTTCAAACTCTACTACTGTTTTGGATTTAATAACCGATTCTGACTGGTCATTCAAAATATCGACGATTCTAAATGTAAAGGAGTATTTTCAAACATCCATCTTGCAACATTGCTTTTTTAAAACTTTTTTGAATTGCCTTTTGTTCTGGAGGAGGTATCAATTTGAAGTCATCCCTCTGTAATTTCTTCATCGTAAAAGCTGTTGATTATTTTAAAGACATTAATCATGTCTCCTCTTTACCTTCAATAAATTAACGTTGGAAGCCCTAGTTTTTAAGTCTGACACAATAAGGTAAATCCTTTAGGCTTGGGACCAGTTTAGTGACTCGCCTTTGGACCCTTTCGATTGATTCTATATGTTTCATTTGATACGGACTCCACACACTTGAAGCATATTCTAAATGTGGGCGGACTAACGCTTTGAATAGTTGTTTGAAAGTAATTTCATCGAGGTAGATATAAGACCCATTATGCTATTTACCTTATTAACAATTTGCTGGATAAAGAATGAAAATATTAGGTCCTTGTCAATATTAATGCCAATATCTTTTTCTGTTGTGGTATTTTCCAGTAGAATTGGATTGCTTTCTCCTGACATATAGCAATGTCTAGTTTGTTTGACTTTGATGGGTAAAACCTTACATTCATGGGAATGGAATATTAACAGCCAAGTAGTGGACCATATTTCACGTTTATTGAGATCATTTTGGACTACTTCTCTATCATCAGCGTTTTAAATATGTCTGGAAATTTCCGTATCATCTGCATCGTCTGCAAAAATCAGTGCTTTAGAAATAGTTTGTTCCGAAAGGTCATTTATGTATATTACAAATACTACTGGCCCAAGGACACCTCCTTGAGGGATTCCACAAAAAACCGGAGAATTTTCTGATGTTTGGCCATTGATTATTACCCTTTGCTTTCGGTCACTCAAAAAAGTTTTTACCCAGTTAACAATCTGGTTATTTAAACCATAACTTGTTAGTTTCCCAACAAGCCTGCGACGGGGCACCTTATCAAAGGCCTTCATAAAGTCCATATAGATAACATCTATTTCTCCGCCCTTATCTAGTATTTTTGTCCACTTTTCCATCAGTAATAACAACTGGAGCGTTGTTGATCGTTTGGAGATAAACCCAAACTGCTTATTGCTGAAAAGCTTATTTTTTATCATGTGATTTACAATAAAGTCACGGACTATTTTCTCCATTGTTTTTGTAGTACTGATAAGATTAATCTTCTTACACAATATTTACATGATTGTACCCCATATACTTATGTGTAGCATGCTTCTGTTTCATACTGAAACATTATAAATATAAAATCACATATAATAAAACACACAAATCCTGGTTATAATTAGCAGCTACCTCCAAGAAAACAAAAAGTGGTCTATGACAGAACATCCCATTCCCTAGCTATCCAACAATTTCCATAGTCAAACATACAACAGATTGCTTTATATAAAGACAACATCTTTAAGACAGTAGGTCTAATTATCATTCTTAAATATATATCTAACCCTCAACTTCCTCCAAGTTACTTCTCATCAGTTTTAGACATTAACAGCAATCAATGAAATGCGCATATAAAGAAAAAAAAGCTCCAAATGAAACTCATTAAAATTTTGGAATAAAGTATCTATTCCTTTAAATGGAGAAAATCTGAAACATAAATGTCTCCCTCTGTTGCTATGATCAAAATTAACCCTTAATTTCATGAAATAATCGACTTTAAAGCTTAAAATAATTAAGGTTGAAAAATGATGGAAATTTTATTTTCATACAATTTCACTCTTTGATAACATCCACATAAAACCACAAAAAAAGGTCTAAAGTAAAACGCAATGTTTCTTAAAGCATTATACTGACCCAGAGACAAAACCTCGGCTATGTGTCAACAGATGCTTGACAAGGATAGAAAATAACATTACAGGGATCTAAAACAAGAATTATGGGTAATCTCACCTGTCCCTTTTTGTTAGTATGATCATTTTTAAACCAAATGAGAAGTACACGATATCTGTCTCCCCCTCCCAAGTACTAAATTTCCAAATTGATTCTAATCAATACTATGTAAACAACACCGATTTATAATGTTTAAATGTTCGATGCATTGTTAAATACAAAATGAAAATTTTGTAAATTCTTTAATATCACAGATTACCGCATTCTGGAAAATCTGATTTTGTCTCAGAAATATAACAAAGATAAATTTTATGTAATCAATTTGGTATGTACATATGTCCTTACTACAATGTAATACATTGTGATCTTATTTACGTTTGACTTGAATAGCAGTTAAGATACTGTGCTAAACCCAAAACTCTAGCTTCTAACATTCAGATCTGAACGGACCTAAATGTATTACTTAAGTGTGAAACATTGACAACAACAACGTCGTCACTTTGGAAAAAATAAGACCATGGTCTCGTATCCATGACTTTATGTCACAGGCGAGACAAAAAGGAACAATGATTGTGTAGTTCTACCTTAGCTGCCATCTACACAAATACTGTACATATAAAGCTTGGTTAATCTTACTAGTGTATTAAAGTCATTTATCATGTGTCACGATACACAGAAGTCAAAACAGGTGGAATACAATCATGTATATTGAATTTTCAAATGTATCAATCACAATGGGTGCAATATTTCTGATATGGAAAAGTAATACACTGGACTCTGGTGTTGTTTTCCTCAAAATTAATAAATTTTGATTCGACAGTTATTGTGTTTAATAAAGTTTACAACCTGCTTGAAAAATCGTAACAATACATACATGTAATTCAAAATATTCATGGTAAGTTCTCATTAATATAACTTCAGACATAAATACAGAAAATACAAAAGTCAGTACACATTTTCTTTTTAACAAATTAACATGGCATTTTTTCTACACAGAGTGAGCTGTCCTGCCTTTTGTGTGAAGTATTAAGTATGTCTAGGGTTGTATATGTGATAATAAGGGTTCAACCTCATATACAAAGTACAGGGTTTTCGTTATGTCCGGAGTATCAAATCATTTGCTGCTTTTTATTTCATGAAAATATAAATTAATCTGATTCTTCACTCTCAATAATGTCTTTCAGATGACCAAACTTAACTCTTGGTGGAGTGAAATCTTTCATTCGTGAGGGCGAGTTTCGTGAAAATAGACTGTTTACTCTCCTTTTTGGCCGGGCTGAAACAGAACAAAATTTATTTTCATAAAGCTAATTTCCAAAAGTTTTAAAATCGACTTCTTGAGAAATCATACCAAAAAATGGTGAATGTTATGTATGGAACCAGTCCATCATACATATATTTCTTTCTAAATTCTGAAAACTTTCTGGTAGTTTAACAATGTTAATTTACGTCTTCCCTTTTATTGTAACAAACCAGAAATCCTACAGTGATTTTGGTGTCCACCATCATTTAAACTTTAGTTGTACTTTAAGAATTTAATTTATCCCATCTTTTGTGTGTTTTTTTTAAAAAATGTTTTGTTTGAAAATTCCTCTGATGACACGATAATAATCTTTCAACTGCCAAACCCAAAATGGTCATATGTTGGCCTTTATTTTTTCTATGACTAGTCCTAAAATGAAACGAGCATAACTCAGGACCAAGGAGAACCTCTCCTTCCCCATTCCCTAACAACTGGGTATGTCCTTTCTACCTTGTGTAAACATTTTCATCCCCATTCTCTTACAATGGGGTGTGTCCTTTCTACCTTGTGTGAACATTTCCATCCCCATTCCCTAACAATTGGGTATGTCCTTTCTACCTTGTGTGAACATTTCCATCCCCATTCTCTTACAATGGGGTATGTCCTACCTACCTTGTGTGAACCTTTCCATCCCCATTCTCTGACAATGAGTTATGTTCCATGTACACTCTGATCCTTCCCTCCCCCATTCTGTAATAATGGGTTACATCTTACCTCCTCTGTCAGAACCTACCATTCCCCTTTCTCTAACATTGGCTATGCCCTACCTACCCTGTCCATTACTGATGATATTATCTGTGTCGAGTTCTGCTGCCTCCTTCTTCAGGCGAATCTTTTTGGCCTTTTTCATGTTTGGTCTTCCTGCAAATAAAATTGACATAATACAGGCATTTCACTTTACAAATGTACCAGTAAATGTTATTTTAGGTAATATCACTGGCTTTGAATAATGTTGGAAAGTTATGTCATGTCTTGGAAAAATTGAAGGCACAAAGAATTTTATTGGTTCCAGGAGAAAAAAACCTGACCAATCCCAGGCTGATACACTCCACAAGATTAAAAAGGAGAGACACCAAACTTCAAAGTAATTACAATACACAGTTTAAAATAAAAAGATCAAATTAGTCTCTTCGTCCTGTCCACAAGGTGCTGCACAAGGACCCTACAATTTCGCCATGACATGTTCCAGGGGTGCAGAGGACAAATTGTAGATATTGATAAAATTTACATTTATCCCCAAATGATTCAACACTAGGTCTTCCCTTCATCAGCTTGACCAACTGTTGATAGATAAAATTTACCTGTATCTAGGCAATTTATGTAGTTAAGCATCATTAATATTCAGAATGAAAATGCTAATGCTTAAATCTATATATTCAAATTTATTTTGATATATATCAGATACAGAGCTTCCTTCTTAATGTACATGGAAACATGTTACAAAACAAACATATTTGACAGGAATGCTCTGCTCTTATGTATCCAAGTAGTCAAGTATCACTGTTTGATGAATTTACTGAAGTTGGGGGGGGGGGGGGGGGGTGTATGCAAGTAGCCTTACCAAACACCAGGGTATCCAAAACTAAACTAGTCTAACAGGTGAACCAATACTTTTCAAATTTTGTTCCAGCAATCAAACTGGCTAAACAGTGGAAAGCAAATGCACAACAGACAATTGCTTACCTTTCATTCCATGTTTCTCAAGGATCTGTTTTATCCGCCGAACAATGTGGGCATCAGTCTTACAACCCTCAAGTTCTCGATTACTACGAATGAAGATGCCTGCCTCACGACAAATCTTTCGTAACTTTGTGACATGTGACTCCCGCTTCCTGACACCCAACTTGGATTTACTCTGATGAGGAATAACCATTTCGAGTGATTCTACTAAAATCTGAACCTGTGTATAGGGTCACCTGTTTTAAGAGACCACTTTTTGAACAGATTGTAGGTTAGTCCTTGTTTTCTGGATTTTGTGAAATTTGTCACTGACAGAATGAGACATATTCATTGTTTTTTTCTGATCTATCCAAAAAACAAGAAAAATGCAGTACTACACAATCTACATTTCTATACAGGTATGTGTCATTTAATCATCATTTTAAAATTATGCCAGATGAAATAGTTAGTACCTCCAGAATGAAACTGTATGTAAATTCATAGCAATATTAAAGAAATTATATTGAAAAATTGTTCTCATTTCAAGCATTTGACATTATTTTATCTACGTATTCAGTAAACATCTTGTATTCCAGACAAAAATACTCTCAACAACATGTTAAACACTATCCATCACATTTACCTTGGGTTTCTCTGAACTTCCTGACTTGCGACCACCTTTGCCAATCTTGGATGGCTTGACTGGTTCATCATCAGACAAAGAGGAATCCGAGTTACTGCTTGAATCCTCCTGATAAGAATATACAAGCAAACATTTAGCTTCTGTCAGTTAATGTCATAGATGAGACTGCATAAATATATAACAGCAAAAACACCTTATTTGGAAGCAAAACTTAATGCATCAAAAGGGAGACAACTTGTACAGTAGCAAAACTACACTGGATTGCCTGCTGCAGTTTTTCTGCTCTTTGCTAGACCACGCTTTGAAAATACAACAACAGGTGGGGGCTATCAATCCTGTCACTTTATTTGGCTGATAATTATATTTAGCATGGAGTATAGTGATTTTTTGTATTTTTTTTTCATTGGAAAATTCAGATGTCGGTATTAATGGATCACAACAAAGTTGTCAAATACATATAAGGGGTATGCACAGTACTATAAAACATTACTGGTGTGTTCATGGGAACATTTCCACTTAACAGTGCTTGAATATCGACTGAAAAATTGAATGTGATTGTTTCCTTCAAGACACTCAACATGTATGTTATTTCAACATCCCATCAACAATGAAAACTTGGGCCTGTTATTTAAAATGGTGTTAATACAATTAGTTAAATGTTGAATAAAAATAAACTATTTTTATACAACTTTCAACTCATTTACCATGGTAATTACTCTCTAATTAATGCAAACACTCCATCTGACACATGTTGCCATTGTTAACGAAAGGGAATTCTGAGGCTGCAACCAAACCAACAATTAATGACTTAATTGTCCAATCAGTGTCATTTTGGTCAAAATTTCAACTAAGATGGTGACCCTGATCTGTTAACAAGCCAGGTCTAGAGAAGAAAACAAGGTAGGAAGTCCAATCATAACCAAAACTAGATACATCCCAAAGGAGACAACCCATACGGGAAGGGAGGTAATTATGTCAAGTCTGATTTCATACCCATACTCTAGCCTTAACAGAGCTACGCTGTTATTAAACTGTTGTAGCAGTTGGAAACAGGTTGTTATCAGGAGTTGGGATGAGTCCTTTTTCTATCCTCAGACAATAGATATACCTGGTCTTTTTCTGTCTGACCACCATTTCCAGGTTTGGTTTTCAAGGATGTGGCATTCTCTATAGAATCTGCTGAGTCTTCTGCCGAGTCTGATTCATCATCAGATGTCTGTAAAATATGAATCAAGACCACATCTGACATCTTGTAATATAAAACAGAAAATATCACTAAGCACTTTCTCTGTTCTACAACTCAGTGAAACATCAACCTTAACAATGAATAAATAGATAGTGATTTTGTGCATATATTACATATATGAATCAAGTCATGATTTAAAATTCACACAAAGTGATGCATTGTGAACCAGAGGACCTTACCCTTTGTATACAGCCTGATTTTAGTGCTATTTCAAACTTACCAAACCAATAGGTTATATATCAAGTATGTAAGAGTTGGAAAGACAATGAGCTGATGAAGAGAGAATCAATAAGCTCTATGTGGAGCTAAACACAAAACTTCAACAAATCATGTCCTATTTAATGTCAACTATATGTTTGAATTTTAATTGAATACAATTTACATGTAACAAGAAAGGTGATCTTGCTTATAATGTATACGAACAGTAAGCAGGTTTGGTAGTGATAGTCTTGTAATTTAATTGAACAATTTCGAGTTCAACACAAATATTGATACCTCTGCTGCCAGAAAAGTAATGTGCCATGACTGTGACAAACTAAATAAAACTGAGATACCATCTGCTGGTACTGATTAAGGTCTGATCAATAACACTGACTAAACTGTTGATCCTATCTGTTGTCACTTTTATGTGCTGAACTGATAATGAAGACACACAAAGATAGACCCTCTGCATCTATTATGTGTTTGTTCAAATTGATAACAAAACAATAAACTACTACTTTTTATTTCATTCATTGTAGAACACATCATTTGGTCTTGCTAAGTTCTTTATGTAACACATGTGGTTGTCATAAGAGAAAACCCCATACTGTGCTATTAGGGGAATCCAAATGCTGTGCTAATAGGGGAATCCCAATGTTGTGCTAATAGGGGAATCCCAATGTTGTGCTAATAATGGAATCCTGATGCTGTGCTATTAGGGGAATCCCAATGTTGTGCTAATAGGGGAATCCCAAAGCTGTGCTAACAAAGGGAATCCAAATGCTGTGCTAATAGGGGAATCCCAATGTTGTGTTAATAGCGGAATCCTGATGCTGTGCTATTTGGGGAATTCCAATGTTGTGCTAATAGGGGAATCCCAATGCTGTGCTAACAAAGGGAATCCAAATGCTGTGCTAATAGGGGAATCCAAATATTGTGCTGTAAGGGGAATCCCAATGCTGTGCTATTAGGGGAATCCCAATGCTGTGCTATTAAGGGAATCCCCATGCTGTGCTAATAGAGGAATCCTGATGCCATGCTGTTAGGGGAATTACCATGCTGTGTTATTAGGGGAATCCCAATGCTGTGCTATTAAGGGAATCCCAATACTATGCTATTAGGGGAATCCCGATGGTGTGTTGTTAGGGGAATCCCGATAATGTGCTATTAGGGGAATCCCAATGGAGTGCTGTTAGGGGAATCCCAATGCTGTGCTATAATGAGAATCCCAATGCTGTGCTATGCCTATGATGACATGTGATATCTAAATGAAGAGACAATGCATTAACGGCAGCATTTAAACACAATACATACTTTTTCTTTACTATTCTTGTGGTTATTCATCATTGTTATGTACTTGTTCTAGTTTCACACTCTATCACATATAAATTTGAAAAAAGTGGAGAATATTCCTGCTGTTTGAAAGAGGGAACGCCCCTGTTAATTCTCAGTGAAGTGTTATCGAAATCTTAAGTAACATCAAACTTTGTAATGAATGTCCGTGATAAATTGCAATCACATTACTTTTTGTATTTTTAACCACTTTGGAAAATGAAAGATGTGCACACACAAGGTACTTATAATATTTCATTAATTGGACTCGGTCAACTTGTCAGTCAGAGATATATACTCTACCTTATGTACTTCTTCTGATTTTGTTACCAAAGACTTCTCATCCTCTGAAGCTTCATCCGAGTCACTCTCAGTGTCAGATTCCTAGCACCACAAAATAAAATCACATGTTACTAAAATATATGCATGTAGTTTTCAAATGTAGTACATGTTTTTACTCCTATTGTCACCTGCAATGAAAACAAGAGATCCCAGAGGGATCTTGGCGCCCACCATTTGAGGATCTGTTTTCAGTTCTTGAAGATTTGTTTATTTTTTTTTGTTTGTTACAGGTGTTGTAAATGTTCATGAACTGGTCTTCATTGAATGTACTCAATGATGGCACAAGATATTTTTTATTAAGCACCTATTAGCAAATATCATTTGAAAAAGATCCCAAAGTATTATTAGATAGCAGTCAATTACAGGTGGATAATGGACAATATGCTTGTGCTGTATTACTGTTGACAGCCAAGATGGCTGCCTGTGGGCCACCTTGATTTCAAATCAGTCCAAAAAAGGTACAATGCACAACTAGGGACCAAGGGAAACCAATATCTATGAAATATCAGAAGGATCCATCCAGTAATTCCTCAGATAGAGCAGTAACAAGATTTTACTCTCAAAATCCAAGATGGCAGCCATCTTGATTTCGGATCAGTCCAATATGGTATAATGCACAACTAGGGAGCAAGGGGAATCTGCATATGAAATTTGAGAAAGATCCATCCAGTACTTCCCAAGAAATAGCGGTAACAAACTTTTACTTCAAAAATCCAAGATGGCCACCTGTCGGCCATCTTGAATTCGAATCAGTCCAAAAAAGGTACAATGCACAACTAGGGACCAAGGGGAAACTGCATATGAAATTTGTGAAAGATCCATCCAGTGCTTTCCAAGAAATAGCAGTAACAAACTTTTACTTCCAAAATCCAAGATGGCTGCCTGTCGGCCATCTTGAATGTGAATCAGTCCAAAAAAGGTACAATGCACAACTAAAGACCAAGGGGAAACTGCATATGAAATTTGAGAAAGATCCATCCAGTACTTTCTCAGAAATAGCGGTAACAAACTTTTACTTCCAAAATCCAAGATGGCCACCTGTCGGCCATCTTGAATGTGAATCAGTCCAAAAAAGGTACAATGCACAACTAGGGACCAAGGGGAAACTGCATATGAAATTTGAGAAAGATCCATCCAGTACTTTCCAAGAAATAGCAGTAACAAACTTTTACTTCCAAAATCCAAGATGGCCACCTGTCGGCCATCTTGAATGTGAATCAGTCCAAAAAAGGTACAATGCACAACTAAAGACCAAGGGGAAACTGCATATGAAATTTGAGAAAGATCCATCCAGTACTTTCTCAGAAATAGCGGTAACAAACTTTTACTTCCAAAATCCAAGATGGCCTACTGTCGGCCATCTTGAATGTGAATCAGTTCAAAAAAGGTACAATGCACAACTAGGGACCAAGGGGAACCTGCATATGAAATTTGAGAAAGATCCATCCAGCACTTTTCCAGAAACAGCGGTAACAAGAATTGTTTACGGACAGACAGACGGACGGACCACGGACGCAGGGCGATTTGAATAAACCACCATCTATTAGATGGTGGGCTAAACAAAAAGTGATTTTTCACAAAAATCATTACAAAATGATTAAAGAAAGTGATCGATGCATTGCATATTGTAGAGGTAGTACTATTTTCACATGTCAACACCCATGGAAGTAAAATATCTAGTTATTTCCATTCCAACACAAAAAGATTGTCATTGGTTGATCGTTTGTAACATCAATTCTGCCACTACACACATTTTCATTAATAGTGTTTAGGCTGTATACATTAAATGGAATAAATTTAATAAAAAAGCATGTTTAGCACAATAAACCAACTAAGAGGTAAAGTTCATTATTTGACCTATACAATTTCAGCATCAGAATAACTAACTGATGTTCAGTGATAATGATTCAAGCAATGAAATAAGTTAGGCATATAGCCTGTAAGTTGATGATTGGTACAGAGAAGCTGTAAGTTGATGATTGGTACAGAGAAGCTGTAAGTTGATGATTGGTATGGAGAAGCTGTAAGTTGATGATTGGTACAGAGAAGCTGTAAGTTGATGATTGGTATGGAGAAGCTGTAAGTTGATGATTGGTACAGAGAAGCTGTAAGTTGATGATTGGTACGGAGAAGCTGTAAGTTGATGATTGGTATGGAGAAGCTGTAAGTTGATGATTGGTACAGAGAAGCTGTAAGTTGATGATTGGTACGGAGAAGCTGTAAGTTGATGATTGGTACAGAGAAGCTGTAAGTTGATGATTGGTACGGAGAAGCTGTAAGTTGATGATTGGTACAGAGAAGCTGTAAGTTGATGATTGGTACAGAGAAGCTGTAAGTTGATGATTGGTACAGAGAAGCTGTAAGTTGATGATTGGTACAGAGAAGCTGTAAGTTGATGATTGGTACGGAGAAGCTGTAAGTTGATGATTGGTACGGAGAAGCTGTAAGTTGATGATTGGTACAGAGAAGCTGTAAGTTGATGATTGGTACGGAGAAGCTGTAAGTTGATGATTGGTACAGAGAAGCTGTAAGTTGATGATTGGTACAGAGAAGCTGTAAGTTGATGATTGGTACAGAGAAGCTGTAAGTTGATGATTGGTACAGAGAAGCTGTAAGTTGATGATTGGTACAGAGAATCTGTAAGTTGATGATTGGTACAGAGAAGCTGTAAGTTGATGATTGGTACGGAGAAGCTGTAAGTTGATGATTGGTACAGAGAAGCTGTAAGTTGATGATTGGTACGGAGAAGTCATCTTAACTTCTATTTTTTGGCTGTGCATCTACATATTTTTCATAACTTAAGACTGTGTTGGGAAATCTCCAGTATCCAAAATCAATGACATCATTTCTACTATTGCACATCAACCAGCTAGTACTGACTGCAACAGGGTATTATAAAACTAGCGTTTCTTCCAATGTTGGGCAGGTAATGAAGAGTCCATCAGATTAATGTATTACTTGCTCATCTCAAATCTGTTCGCCTCCCAAACTTTCCATATCCTTTTGTATCCAAGAAGCTGAGGTTTGAGTTTCCATAGGGCCAATTATATCCCTGGACAACACCAGCAGTACCATTGCTGAAATGACACCGATTGTAAAACTCCCATATTGTAAGACACTTCTATCGTGATAACACCAGTCACTATCGACTGGCAGATGTGCAATAGCAGAAATGATGTCACAGATTTTGGATGCTAGAAACTCCTGAAAAGGACCAGAAAGTCCTGAAGTGTTGGGAGATAATCAAACTCACATGCGGCCAAATACACTCGGCTACAACGGCATTATGAGGTGAACATTGTCTCAGTATACTAGTAGTAGGCTACCCAGGTGAAATTTATGTCAAAATAGAGAAACCTACAAAATATTATAGCCTGTAACCTTTGATTAATGAAATCTGTTTCAGATATAATGTTATATGAGTCTTCAAAGCCTTTCTGGAAACACTTATCTTTCACATTGTGGGACCAATTGTTTTTAACAATTAAGTTGAAAAGGACTCATGAAAATAGATTGATCACTGTTAAGATCATACAATTTACAACAGTCTTTCTTAGTGGTCATTTTTATTTTAAAAAGTTTTAAGTATCTTTTGTGAATGTTATATTAAAAGTATTGAGACTATCTACCAAAATATTGAAATCAAATCTTATATTTTCTCCCCCCACCCCCACCCTCCTCACAAATAGAAGCCTTCAAGAGGTGACAGATTATTCATGAAAATTTGAATCAAAATCTATAAAGATTCTTCTGAACAATTTAACAAATTTAGTTGTGATTTGTCTGATTAGCATTTAGAAGAATTTGTTGAAAGTAGAACTTTATAGATGGACACCAAAGGAAACAAATTTTAACAGATTGTGGAAGAGGACTTAAATAGGCTCTGCATAATGTCCAATCCCTTCGTCATATATGTATCTATATGTCAATAAAATTGTTTAAAATTGAAAAAAAAAAAATTCAACAATTCACTTTGCTCTCTCAGCAGATTAGCTGTTTTATTCGTTCATTGGCAATGGAGTTCTTGATACCACCATGTCTAAACCTTGTACATCAAGACACAAAGTGTCCTAACAGCATTTCAAAATGTTTTGGTGTTCCCAGCAATCTATAATGTACCTTTGATGGTATATTTTTCTTTCGAGCTTTCTTCTGTGGATTTCTCTTTTTTGATGACTTGACAGGAGTTGTGGTTTTATTTTTCATCTGCCTGTCTTCATCACTGCCTGATCCTGATTCACTGTCACTCTCCATGACTTTAGACTTCTGGGTTAAAAAGATGAATCACAAAGGATATATACAAGAAAGATCTAACAAGAAATTTCTGAGAAATTGCAATAAAAAAATTGAACTACCAAAATCAAAGATATCTGGTCAGATAGTTTAATCTAATGAGCAGAGACAAAACAGTATGGCTACATCTTGGAAGCAAGGGGAACTTCTACATCAAATTTGAGAGACATCTTTCTTGTACTTCCGAAGAAATAGTGATAACAAACTTCAACAGTCAAAATTCAACATGGCTGTCTGCAGGTAAATTTCTTTCTCTAGGGACCATGGGGAATATACATGACAAATTTGAAAAATATCCCATTTATTACTTCTCAAGAAATAGCTGCCCAATCATCAGTTGTCAAAATCCAAGATGGCCACCTGTGGGCCATTTTGTTTCACTGATCAGTCTCAAAATTCAATGGCTACAAAGACAGACCATGGGGAACAAAGTTTGAATAATATTCCTTCTACTTCTCAAGAAATAGTGATACTTAAAACTTTGAAATAGTCAACATGCCGATTTTTTTTTTTTATCATTTTCTTTCACTGATCTGGCTCAAAATGAAATTAAGCAAAACTTTAAACAAAGGAGAATCTATGTATATTCAATTTGCAAAAATATCCCTCCTGCGCTTCTTGAGAAATAGGGATAAGTTTTGTTTATGGGGGATGACAGACAATGGAAGGGAGATTCCAACAGCCGACCATCTGATGATAAATGGGCTAAAAAGAGAACAGCCCAAGTTGAACAAAACTTTGTCCAAATTTCCAGTCAATGGGAAAATCAAATCTAGTAGATCTGCTGTCCATGGTGCTCGGAAAAATCAATGAGCACAATCAAATACTAATGAATACATTAAAAATGCATGTGATAAAGGTTGTCATAATTTAAATACATTTAAAAAAACTCTTAAAAAGATGATTACCATGTGATAAAAAGTTTAACCTGGTGCCAGATTTCCAGGAAAAAAATCCCAAACTTCATTAGACAAAAACTATGCTACCCCTAACAAAATTAGTGCAATATGTTGTAAACATTTTTAAAGGCATTACTTATAAGTTTTGTAAAATTCCGCTTGTACTTCAGATATTGTGCCTATTCAGATGAACTTCAATCAATGAACCAAACTTTAAATCAAAATCAGAAACAAAACTTTGTTAGCAGTTCAACACATACTTTGGTCAGTGCAGCCTCGACTTCATCATCTTCACTGGACTGATCTGATTTATCATCTGCTACACTTTCTGAGGCCTAAAATCATTCATGTCAAACATTAAAAGAGGACAGTGTTATATACTACAGACATCAACTGTCTCAGGGACCTGTAATCTTTGGTGTCCAACATTAAAAGAGACTTTGTAATATTATAAGACAACACACATCAACTGTCTCGGGGACCTGAAATCTTTGGTGTCCAACATTAACAGAGACTGTGTAATATTATAAGACAACAGACATCAACTGTCTCAGGGACCTGGAATCATTGGTGTCTAACATTAACAGAGACTGTTGTGTAATATAAGACACCAGACATCAACTGTCTCAGGGACCTGGAATCATTGGTGTCTAACATTAAAAGAGACTGTAATATTATAAGACAACACACATCAACTGTCTCAGGGACCTGAAACCATTAGTGTCTAACATTAAAAGAGACTGTAATATTATAAGACAACAGACATCAACTGTCTCAGGGACCTGGAATCATTGGTGTCTAACATTAACAGAGACTGTTGTGTAATATAAGACACCAGACATCAACTGTCTCAGGGACCTGGAATCATTGGTGTCTAACATTAACAGAGACTGTGTAATATTATAAGACAACAGACATCAACTGTCTCAGGGACCTGGAATCATTGGTGTCTAACATTAACAGAGACTGTGTAATATAAAACAAGACATCAACTGTCTCAGGGACCTGAAACCATTAGTGTCTAACATTAACAGAGACTGTGTAATATTATAAGACAACAGACATCAACTGTCTCAGGGACCTGGAATCATTGGTGTCTAACATTAACAGAGACTGTGTAATATAAGACAACAGACATCAACTGTCTCAGGGACCTGGAATCATTGGTGTCTAACATTAACAGAGACTGTGTAATATAAGACAACAGACATCAACTGTCTCAGGGACCTGAAATCGTTGGTGTCCAACATTAACAGAGAGCTGTATGTGTATATTTTGAGATCAACAGTCTCTGGGCCAATGGTGTCCTACATAAACTGTGGACTGGGTGTGTATACCACAACACCAGCTTTTTAGGTATGTCCCACAATGAAAGATGACACATGATGGCTATAGTCATCCTGATATTTCAGGTTTTAATGTTTCCGACTGGTTTTTTTAATGACTTTGGCATTCCTTTAATCCTACTTCAGCAAATCATACCTTGGATGAGATATTTTTCCTTGCACTCTTTGCTGGTGTTGTCTTCTTTTTTGATGATTTGACAAGAATTTTCTTTTTTTTCTGTTGGACTTCCTCTTCTTCAGAGCCTGACTCATCACTGTCCATAACTTGAGGTTTCTGTAACAATGCCAGTATCACCAACAATTATAATTATATCTATCCAGTGTCGGGTATTAAGCCTATCTATCTTTACTGCTGTTCAGAAGAAGTACACTAAATTCTATTTCATCTTCCGTAAGGATTGATTTTCTAAGTTGATTTCCAGGGCTTATTACAGGATAAATGCAGTGGGTTTTTTTGGGACCAACATGGCACACCTTTTAAATGGCTTTACTTATACCATCAGGACTAAATCAACTAAATGTGTTGTACAGTACAAGTTCATGAGGGCCTCACGAAATATAAAAAGTTTTTATACATAGCACTCTACTGAGAAAAATGGAAATTCTAGGAAGCGTTTGTAAGCCATAACTATGCCTCCAATTTAGTAAGTTCTGCTCTGATAAAAATGTAAAACAAAATGCAATATCTATGGATTAATTCACATCTCTCTCTTAACACAAGAACAAGAATCAGTGCAACAGTACAAGTCTCGTGATGTTGGTAAGTTAGCACAGAAACAGCTTACTTTGAGCTGACGTTTTGTTGGTTTAGGTTTAACAGGTGATTCCTCAGCTTCCGAGTCAGTGCTAGATTGGTTTCCCTCAGATGTGCTCTCTTCCTTCAGTCCACAATAAATTATAATTCTATCATTAAATTAACATTTAGTACAATCCTAATTTAGTTGTTTCAGTCTACAATAAATTATAATTCTATCATTAAATAAACAATTACTACAATCCTGATATCTTTCCTTCAGTTCACATATTATAATTCTATCATTAATAAACGTATAGTAAAATCCTGATATAGTTACTTCAGTCTACAATAAATTGAAAATTCTACTGCTTTACTGATTTTCATAAAAGGAAAATGTTTTATTTACCTGTTTATATACCAGGAAATTGAATTTTAAACATTTAAAGAAATTACTCCATGAAAAAAATTGTTGTACATGCAACATCTTGATCTGGACTAAGAGAAAATGGATTCTCTGTTTTGGAATTAACAGCTTGATAGAATAAAGGGATAGGGAAAGCACAGGACTAACTAATTGTATATTCAAGCTGTCCCATGAATGGTCATTCTTTTCTTGCATGAGATCTCATCATACAGCTTTTTCATCCTTCTAAAGACTTGTCAGTAATGCTAAGGGCCTAAATAGGTAGTGACCAAGGAAAATCCAAAGTGACTGGAAGGAATAAGTAATTTTAAAATCTTTATGTGGAGAAACACAAGCCCTATAATTCAATAAATTTCATGTTTTTTCTGTATTTGATAATTTTAGAAGAATATCAAGTACATATATATATTCTGAAATATTCTGATACATGAATGCATTAAAACGTGGCATGCAGGGGACCTCCGGGTCAGGGAACATGAATATGAAATATGAGAATGATTAATATAGGACTTCTCAAGAAACAGTGATAGCACAAATAATTTATGGACAAATGGAGGGACAATGGACAACACACAAAGTGTAAATTGAACAGTCCATCATCTAACCACAATGAGCTAATTAATAACTAAGTATTTTTCAATTACATGTGCCTTGGTTCTAGAACAAGTATTGTTTCCATATTTCATTATTCTATTGTTTACGAAGTATCTACGAGCAGCTATTAGGTTGATATATACAAAGCATATTACAAAAAGAAAACAAGTAGTTAGAAGTTAATAGGTCTAATATATTAGTTATTGAGTACGGATACAACATGGTTCAATACCTTTGATGGTTTTTTCCTGGATTGAGATTTCTTCAGTTTGACAGGAGATTCTTCATCAAGCCCACTGTTGTGACTATCAACTTCTGATCCAGTCTGTTCCTGTGTACAATAACAGCCACATGATTGTCATATTCACTTATTTCTCCAGCATTACTCAAAAGTTTCTCATTTAAAGGACCAAGACAGACCTATGCAAGCAATCTGGCAAAAACATTATGTCTAAAATGAACAAATAACATTAAAGCTCATGTGTAAAAAATATATATATATATAAATTCTCCTGTGAAGCATTAAAGCTACCTCTTACATAGTAACATTGACATAACATTTTTTTTTTGCTTACCTCTGACTTCTTCCTTAAGTTTGCCAAAGACAGTCCTTCATCTGAATCAGAAGTGCTTGACTCAGCCTTTGAATTTCTTCTAATAACTGCTAGTGGCATTTCTTCTTCTGAGCTAGAACTATCAGAAGAAACCTGTGCTTTCCTTTTTCTGATTGGAGATTTCCCTCTTTTACCTTTTTTTGAATTTGAAGAAGTTTTCTTCCCTTTTTCAGCACACATCTTTGTGACCTGATTTTGAGGTTTTTTAACTTTAGTGGAGATTTTCTCATCAGTACTAGAAATACTTTTTATAGGTTTTGAATTACCTTTTTTTGATGATTTTTTTTCCTTATCTGAATTTAGTTTTCTTCTTTTGGATGCTGATGTTGAAACTTGATGCGATTTTCTGTTCACTTTTTCATTATCACTATTTTCTGACCAACTTTCAGATGCACTCTCTTCGTCACTAGAAATAATCAATGACCTTTTCTTTGATGCTTTTCTGAATTTTCTGTCTAGCTCAGCACATCTTTTACTCTTTTTACCATCATCACTAGAATACTGAGAAACGTCATCTGAGGAGCTCTCGATTCGTCCCTTGACAGGTTTTGTCTCCTTCACAGGTGTAAATGGTTTCCATGTATCTTCATCATCCTCCTCCACCAAATGATATTTCTTAAACTTCTGACTGGCTGTCTTTACATTCACATCTTCAGAGACAGAATTCACTTCCTCCTCATCTTCTTCACTTTCCCCTGATTCTGACATCAAGTCATCTTCAACATCAGAGTTCATAACAGCATCTAACACTTCATCAACTCTTAACTTAGATGTGTTGGATTGACTCTCTGAATCTGTTGCACTTAAAGGGCTCTTTTGCAACAGTTTATTTGGTGAGCATTTTTTCTCTGATGATAAGACTTTTTCATGTACTTTTTTATTTGTCTCTTTTTTACTTGGAGTTAATGGTTTTTCCCATGGTGTAAGAAGTTTTTTAGGACTAGATTTATGAATAACATTTTTTGAGTTTTCCCCTAACCCTTTTCCCGAGATAAATGTAGGGTTGTCATTCTCTTTCTCATTTTGGTTGTCATCATCTTCTCCACGTTGGACAGCTGCCTCGTTATTACTCATCTGAAAAATACACATTGTAAAATATTTCAATTGTCCATTAACAAAGTCAAGGCAGACAAAAAAATATATGGGTTCCCTGTAACATGTTGGGAAAATTCGGGGTAGGTAGGCAAAACAAATAACTAACATATCTGCCAACTTTACAAAACTCTCCAGGGGAGAAAAGTGTGAACAACATTTTTGACTCGCCACAATACCGTGAGCGTCACGACATTTGTCACAAAGGAAAAATTTATTAATGTATATTTAATCAATACTTCTTGATAACTTTTGATTAAGTGCATGCTTTACTAAACCAGTTGTCTGGAAAAATATTTTAAACCACTAGGCACAGGACTAGTGGGCTGAAAAATTTACTCGTCCGGATTGGAAATTTACTCATCCAAATTCAGCTATGAAATGGCAACTTAATCAGCGAGGATGTGACATGTGACTTTTTTTCTATTTTTATTTTAAGTTTTAGTGAAAAAACTATGCAGTGATGGCTGCTTTGGGTCAGACATTGTGCCCGACTTAGGCCTAGCTGTAGAGTTTGTTTATATCCTACTGACTAGGTGCTGCTAAATACAGACCGGTTCATGTTGGTACCGCCCGAGAGCACCTGACATCAGTATGACCGTGGGAAAATGACTACGGTATTCCGAATGCTATATCCGACGTCATGGGAGTTCCGGTGTAATCAAAAGTTAGGAATATTTTGTTTTCAAAGTACCGTAAACACGTTTCTTTGTTTTAAATTTTCTTTACATTTTTATTGAAATCTGCCTTTTGTAAATTTAAATTGTAACATTAATATCATTGGAAGAAAAGTACTCGTCCGACAGACGAGTGACAAAGATAAATCTGGTTGTCCGAAACAATTTTCACTCGTCCATGACGACCGGACGAGTGCTTTTCCGGACCCTGCTATATCATACATTGAAAAAAAATATCTGCTTTTTCGCAAGTAATTGGATCAAGTTAGAATTTATTCATTTAAATTCTCAGTATTCATTGAACTCATGTAATATTACAGATATTAAGATTATGATTATCTGTTTGGTTGTAAGTAATTTAATATGCATTTCCAAATATGATAATTCTGAAAGAATTTGTTGATTGAAATAAGGAAAAATAACATTAATCATCTCAAGAAATTTTGAGTTGTCATTTTATCAAAATAAAAGTAGAGAGGATGAGGCACAACACACATGGATCTGTTGCATAGTGTTGTGCCTCATCCTTTCTACCTTTATTTATTCTTCCCTGATGAGCCCTGCTAAATATTTGAGTATCCATCCTTGGATCCCCACTGCCACTATATGGAACTGAATACCCTGTAGGGACTTTGGGCCTCCACCCCCCTGTTGTTACTATTTTATCAAAATGTTACAGAAAGAGGCAAAAAAAAAATATTAAAAAAAGATACATGACATAATTTTTATCATAAAATTCCAAATGTTTCAATCCAGACCTAATGGTCCATATTTCAATTTTGTATTTACTGTGAAATATATATTTAGAATATAACTATAGACAGATGCAAATTCAGAAATAGTATGGATCTGTAACTAATTGGAATAAGCATAGCTACTTCCTGTTTAACCATTATCACATTTCTCAGGAGAAACCCAATAAGCTTGAAATTTAAGTCAACTTTTCATATAAGCATGGTAGTAACTACTTGATTATCTATATAATTCCTTCATCTTAACCAACCATTTACCAGGACCCGCTCCTGACCAAAGATCTACCAATAATTAGGTAGGGAACAATCAGCCATGAACGAGTGTCTTCCCAAGCATAGTGGTCAGCGAGGATAAATTGGAACTGGGTTACACTAATCACTAATTGGGCAGTGTACTCAATGAGCTAGGCGTTGATTATGTGGCCAGGCGGTCAGTGCTGTGGAGTGAAAATCAGGAAACTCTCGACTGAATTGGGAAAGCTGGCGGATAAGAGTGAAAATAGTTAGAAATTGAAGCTATAGGAGATGCTTCCTTGGAGATGTCAAACCTGGGTTGTTGTCTTTGGGGCCAGAAATGGGGTGTTGTCTTTGGGGCCAGAGACTTTGTGAAGGATAGAATAGTGTGCAAGTTCAGAGTATTTTGGATGTTTTAATAGCTTTGGCTAGTTGGGATTTCTCTTTGGCCAAGTGTTAGTGTCTCTGACCAGAGACCGAAGGATCACTTCTTAGAACTCCAGCTGGGACAGGGTGATTTTCATTATTCCTTCCTTTAACAAACTTGTTCCTATTGACCACACTGAGATTGCGATGCCTCCTTATATATCTCAGCTAGTGGAGAGTTCCCATTTGTCAATGATAGAGTGTCTGGCTAGAGACTGGTAGACATTTGTCCCTTCTCTACCCATAAAACAAAACTTTCCAACAATGCATACCAGATTTTCAAGTAAATTTGTCACCAGGCGAGACAACTCTGTCTTCTCCTCCACTTCCAAGTGATCCCGGCCAACATGTTTCTTGTACTCTTCTCTTATCATACGCTTTGTCAAAACACTGTCAAAACAAACAGGGCAAAAGGTAATATATTGGAGAGAAAAAACTCACACTGTCAGCATTCAGGTGTTAAAATTATTCAGATTTAAGCTAGCTCTGTTTGCATCACTTTTTGTACATTTTTTTTTTTTGGGGGGGGGGGATAGACCAAACATAATCTTTATCTATTCAAGTGGTGCTTAAAGAAGCTTATATCAAGATATTTATATAGTGAAGTAATGAAGAGTAATTTATTAAGATACCCATATACAAATCTTTAAAGGATACGTTTTAAAACGGTCCTACCAGCTCAATAAATGCGCTCATATCGAACCGCGCTTTTTTCTCTCTTAAATTGGGTATCGAGCCATCACAATTCATATGACGCAATCTAAATTTCAAGCGAACACTTCTATACAAGAATGAAGAGTGGTATAAAATAAAATTGTGTTACTCTTTTAAAAAATAATATAACAATAAGACACTTAGATTTTACCTCAAATCCGATTTTGACACAAGTTTTTTCAGAAATACCTCCATTTTTAACTTCCCGCTAACAGGACATTCCTATCTCCAATGACAAAGAGTTCAGTCTGGAATGTTTACGTTTATGTGGCCTGTGTTTACTTATCAGAGCGAAGCAAATACTTTTTATCAATCACCTAAAATTAAATTGTATGTGATATTTGGAGAGCAATGAAAAAAATAAGGATAGATTATCACACTTGGGTCTAGAATAAGCAAAAGGCCGGTAGCAGCACGTACCAAAAACTCTTGAAGGAATTCGAAAAGCCGTACCAATTTTTGATCTCTGTTGCCCCATTCAGAAGTTGGTTATAATTAGCTACAGGGTTTCGTCTCCATACGTAAATCGCTAATCGTTATAGTATCAGTTGGCTTATGAATTTCATGTCTTCGTGTTTCAGCGGTTAATATCATAATTATATTTGTAATACGGTCTACCGTCTTTCATTTTTACATCAAGGATATTGACTTTTCATTAATTTATTTTGCCCTCACGATTGATGTTAGATGAACAAAATACAGATAAACACTCGTCCATATTTAGAAAAAAATAGTACTTTGGCTAACCAAGCACAGTGTAATTTGCCTGATGAATAAAATAAAAAGTTATTTTTATATTTTGTTCCACAAATACACCAGTTAACCGTAATTGCTAAAGACATGTACATATGTTTGCATCCATTTAAACATAATTTAAGCATTAACGTTTACCAGAAAGTAAGTATGATTAACGCCGAACTTAACACAATTTTCTTTTCTTAAAATAAGTGATATTTCAATAGAATAATTAATTAACAACGTAAACATATATAAGCTGAAGTATATCAAATAAAAAATATGCCATGTGTTGAAACATTATAATACTATCTCAGTATTTTGGCGACTTTCCGTGTAAAGATCTTTACATAACTTTCTAAACTTCTATCGCGGGCCTTTAATATCATTCTTTACTACGTCGTTTATCGAGTATCTGAAAATAGAACGACACATTCCTGTGTGGTGTCAGTTTGTAATGTGCAGCCGACTGGGAGGGGAGAGTACGTCATCAGTCTGTTATATTTATTCAGATCGAAAGTTGGCACTTATCACTAACCTTTACGTATTGGGTAAGTATGTGTACGATGTATGAGTTTTGCACATTGATATAGGCCAGGGAATCTATCGGTGAATCTGGTCATGGGTAGTTTGGAATGGTATCTGCTTATTGCTCTAGACCTGTTTACGTACGACCTGCAAAGTTACTGTTGTTGTACAGTCACGCAGAACGCGTACATCTTGCATCGTAATAAGAAAGCGACTATTAAGAAACAAAAACGTGCATGGCTAATAGCGTTTTATACATATACACTACACAGAAAACATATCTCTTGTTATCGCTAAGCTGACAAAACTAACAGATACAGCAGGGAAAGCTATTCCAGCTGGAATCCACTAGGACATTTCAGCCATAATTCCGTATGTGTTCACGCTCGTTACAAACAACCCGGAGCTTTTTACCTGAATAAGTTAAAATGTATCTCGTTGTCGTTTTCTTCGGTACTCCTAATTAATTTGACCCTTTCGGGATCTGTTCCATATGATATGTTGATTATTGTATGTGATTTTCTTTTTATTTGATTCCAGAGATTTAAAAGATGACCATGCTATCTACCAGGAAATCTCAATCAACATGTCCGACATAATCCCGGATCAATTTAAATCAGTTTGCTGATATACTCTCTTTCAAGCAAGATCTTTTGATATTTCATCATGGAAGTGATTGATTCTATGTGTCGGTCCTCGATGTATCTGTCAAGACTTCTAAACATCGTTACCGGCCGGGAGGACGAACTGGCACTCAGGAGGAAAGTAGATGAAATGGTATGGTATCCTCACGACACGGACGATCTCCACCAGAAGTTCTATGGCGGAAGTCGATCTGAAGGCTTGTGGCTGCCAGGCTCAGATATGGATATTATGTTGGTTGTCAAGGACACGGTTGTATTAACCCTAAAATCGGATCAACATTTTAAGAAGTACTTTAAGCACCATGTCTTGATAATGAGGGATGACGATTGTAGACCTGGTCACGTGATTTTGCAAGTTGGAAATATTTCATTTTTCACCAAATCCTTGTTTCAAACGGCCATAGTTGAGCACAAGGGGATGAAAGTTGTATCAAGTAGTATTTTACGAAGTAAATTAGCATCTCTCTGTCCAGGCGTTGTTGAGCACGGCCCTTGTGCCAGTATCTTGGATAATCCAGATATGGAAGTGGATCTAGCGACTGCGTACCACTGCCCGGAATGGCCAGCTATCGCTCGGGACTGGATCACTAGAAATAGGCCCCATGGCTGGCCAACAGCTGCTATGATCGACAATATCGTGCAACAGGGGTGTCATGTTGTTCCTATCGGAGACAAGACATCAGAAAACGTGTCAGTCGAGTGGCGCGTGTCATTTTGTCGGGCTGAGAGATATCTGGTTCATTCACTCAACCATCTTCAGTTCAAGGTGTATGCTCTTCTGAAACTTTTCTTGAAGCAGGTCATCAATAAACACGAAGAAGTTCGGGACCTCATTTCCTCTTACTTTTTAAAGACAGTAGTTTTCTTCGTCGCTGAGAATACACCGAAACAACTGTGGTCAAATGGGGCCCTCCTTTTCATCAACTATCAGAATTGCTTGAAAATGTTGACCCAGTGGGTACGTGAAGGCCACTGTCCAAACTACTTCGTTCCCAAAAATAACATGTTTCTCGGACGAATATTCGGAGAAAGACAAGAAATTCTTGCAAATATACTCGACAGGTACTGTGGAATGGGGATCGGAATGTTAAAGAAATGCGAGTATTTCAAAGATCTGAATACAACCCCTTCTATGAAGGACTTGGTGGAATTGGAACTGGTTTTAATGAACGCAAAAGAAGCAGAATTTAGAAAGGACATGATTGTATTCATGTCCAACACACTTATGTATTCAAAGGACAGTAAAAGCGCTCTCAAGTCTGTGACGCGGTCGTTGAGATTCTTTCGTGATTCGGAAACGTTCGCAGATGAAAATAACCGTTGGATTCTTCTGCTTAACACATTGCTTGGGATGCTTTCTTTGCTCCCCGACCAAGGCAAGCCATCCTCTACAACTAATGAAAACCAACACGATTTGAAGTCAAGCGAGACTACTGCATCAACACAGATTGAGGCAAAAACCACTTTGAAAGAGCAAATCGTACACCCGAACCCTTCTTCCAGTTCATCAGATGTCGGTGACACAGGCAACGATCCGATGACAAGATTTGAAGAATGTTTTGATTATAGTAGTGAAAAGTGTACGTCGGTGATAAAGGCTCACCATACACAGAAACAAAGCAACAAAGACAGATACAGGGAGTTACGTCGTTGTAAATACACCCTTGCACATTGTACAGCGATCGATGCAAGCCGTGGATGGTTGACACTCGCAACATTTCTCTACATGTTAGGTAGTTACGATAGCGTCCTGAGAATTCTACACAGGGTGAAAGAGTCATATGGTCACTACACTGTATTCAAGAGCTCGCCTGGAGGTATAGTACCAAATCAAGATCGAGACAACGCATACAAAAAAGACATTTGTAGCCATGGTATGTCGATAAGGGAAAAGGTAGCTGCATCGTTGTCGTTGGACTTGTTCTTCAGCGACACAAATCGTTTCTGTCCAGAAGAGCTTCGATATCTGGTAGAAGACACTTTGACGGGCTTTCACATACCTCCTTTACCGTATGTTGCCTTTATGACGTTCATTTGCTACTACCGTCTTAGAGATTTGAAAAAGCAATGCCAAGCATTAGATGACCTGCAAACGATGACGTCGCACAGCGAGCAGGGAGCGCACCTGCACCCTGTCGTCTACAACTTGGTTGGACTGTGCCTCGAATTAACTGGTGATACGTCCGGGGCTATTGACCAATATACCGAATCACTGAAAAGAAGACCGACGTATAACGGAGCCAATAAACGGCTGAGAGACCTTGGTGTCGAAGTCATATACCAACGGCCGTTACAGTCATGAAGACATAGTTCTAAATGCACTGTTCATGCAAAAGACGAATTGCATTACTAGGTGTTACGGGAAAGACCTCAAAAATACCTTCAAAATATTTAAGCGAAGTTTGTACTGGAGAGTCCTTTACCAATTTAGCAATGGAAAGGAAATAACTAGCATTTTAGTGTTGGTTACCGTAGATTTAAACTTTTCCAAGTCTTGTGACTGTCTTCGTAAATGTACTTAATAGAACAGACAAAACAATTCACATTATTGTAGTATTGCATCTAACCCATTCATTTTTGTGCCGTTATTAATTATTAAGTTTAGCTATGTGTGATATGACCGTGCCATTCTTTCCTTACATAAAGAAAGTATTTAAAGTATACATTTTCGTATCCATTTTAATTTCATCTTTTGAGAGATCCATATTCAGCCTTGTGTTATACACCGTTTGTTATATTAGACTTCTAATATATACACTGCATGAAAACATTATGAAATTACAACCATGGCAACATGATCACAATACAAACTCAAATTCCATAAAACTAGGGCAACGTATAAACACAAAATAATTTACACGGAGACTCCTGAAAAAGAACACATACATCCCGGTCCGGCGATAGTTGTAAAGGAGAAATATCTCAATGGAGAAAGACATCTGAACTCGGCGATAGTTGAAGACAGAGAACTATCTGGATGCAGACGGATATCTCGACCCGACATTATTTGTAGATAGGAAAATGTCTCGATGCAGACGGATATCTCGACCCGACAATATTTGTAGATAGGGAAATGTCTCGATGCAGACGGATATCTCGACCCGACAATATTTGTAGATAGGAAAATGTCTCGATGCAGACGGATATCTCGACCCGACAACATTTGTAGACAGAGAAATGTCTCGATGCAGACGGATATCTCGACCCGACATTATTTGTAGATAGGTAAATGTCTCGATGCAGATGGATATCTCGACCCGACAATATTTGTAGATAGAGAAATGTCTCGATGCAGACGGATATCTCAACCCGACAATATTTGAAGATAGGGAAATGTCTCGATGCCGACGGATATCTCGACCCGACAATATTTGTAGATAGGAAAATGTCTCGATGCATATGGATATCTCGACCCGACAACATTTGTAGACAGAGAAATGTCTCGATGCAGACGGATATCTCGACCCGACATTATTTGTAGATAGGAAAATGTCTCGATGCAGACGGATATCTCGACCCGACAATATTTGTAGATAGGGAAATGTCTCGATGCAGACGGATATCTCGACCCGACAATATTTGTAGATAGGGAAATGTCTCGATGCAGACGGATATCTCGACCCGACAATATTTGTAGATAGGGAAATGTCTCGATGCAGACGGATATCTCGACCCGACAATATTTGTAGATAGAGAGATGTCTCGATGCAGACAGATATCTCGACCCGACAATATTTGTAGATAGGGAAATGTCTCGTTGCAGACGGATATCTCGACCCGACAATATTTGTAGATAGGGAAATGTCTCGATGCAGACGGATATCTCAACCCGACAATATTTGTAGATAGGAAAATGTCTCGATGCAGACGGATATCTCGACCCGACAATATTTGCAGATAGGAAAATGTCTCGATGCATATGGATATCTCGACCCGACAACATTTGTAGACAGAGAAATGTCTCGATGCAGACGGATATCTCGACCCGACAACATTTGTATACTTGTTAGTAGTCCGTGTACGACTTGAAACAGATCGAACACAGCAAGATCTCAAAATTTCATTACATACTTTTTAAAAAAAATTGGGGGGTCTCAGAAACTATAACTGAAGGATGAATCCTTTACAGTTAAACGATAATTTCTGAAATTCCTATAAATCTTTTTGTCTCACTTTTTCACTTCTGAAACCTCTGAAAATTTAACACGAGAGAATATATAAACCGACTAACTTTGGCCAGAACTCTGAAGAGTTAATGTTTTACATAAAATGAAAAGCCTTGAACTGCTGTTCATGTAAGGCACATTTTCAGACAACAAAATGTGGAATCTCTCTCTTTCCAAAAAGCGTTTATCCTGATGTGTCTCATGACACTTCCCTACTTTTGGATCTAAAGTCTATTATATATAACCCCGTATACAAAAAAGGTGACAGGCACAACCCCGCAAATTATAGACCACTATCACTCACCTCCGTCTCATGCTAACTCATAGAACACGTTATCACAAGCGCTACAATGGAATACCTTAAAAAAATAACTTACGTAATAACTTGCAACATGGGTTCCGAGCATTCAGACCATGCGAAACACAATCACATTCATACATGACTTTACACAAATAGAAAAAGCAATAAATAAACATCCTTTGACAAAGTCTTACACAAACGTTTACCATACAAGCTCAGATACCACGTGATAACAGGACACACTTACATGGATAACAGATTGTTTCGAAATAGAGATATCTTTTCATTTTACTGATAAATTGATATGTAAAGGTTTTGAAGAATGGTGATTACAAAGGTCTTATTTTCCTAAACGTCTGATGTCATTTAGTTGTCATGGTAACGAAATATGACCTATGATTACATGGAACTTATCCACACTCCTCCTGGACTTGAGAGCCCATTTCAATGAATCTATACAGAAATATCGGGCCACATGTGGATAGGCATGCGTGTTTTCTTCTTTTTCCTTGGAGCAATGTTATTGAAACTTATTGAATAATGTAGCTTATCAAAGCCTACAATCTGACGCATTATATGATTCCAGATTTGTTACCTAGGAGACGGATATATATTGGTACTATTCGAAAATGTTGGTTCTCCTTTACTTGTTATGGTAACTAAAGCAGAGCTGTGATTGGACAAAATTCTTTTCAAACTGCTACTTCTAAGTTGTAAACCAAATTACACATAATATCAGCAACTATTATTTTGTACACCCACATCAATGAATTTTATTTTTAAAAATGCACATGGATAATTTGGAAAAAATGGGTGTATATATAAACTCTTTATCTGTAGAGGACAGGGTGTATACTATATCCTTAAGAGGACAGTTCTAGATTTTCAATAGAATTTAATCATGCTTTATATAAATTTTAAAGTATGGAATTCTTCAAACAATTTCTTGCTTTAGGATGTCAAAGTCACTATTACTGTTTTTTTTTTTTTTTAGATCACAGTCGTCGCTCTAGCGACTTCATTTTTCAAAAGATTTTGATCCAT